>NW_023458566.1:4595056-4628164 GCF_013731165.1 Rhagoletis pomonella | reverse complement strand
TCGAAGTAATCTTAATAAGTGCCCAAAAATTCAGCAGAAACCAATTACGTTCCGAATTATTCCAAACAACACCATAAAAATATGTTAAAGTCTGGATGATTTAAACACAAGGAATTCTGAACAACACAAAAAAAGAGGCAAAATCTCGAAAATTTTATGGCAAAGAATCTCAAAAGAGCCCAAAAATAACTCAAGTTTATTCTAACGAAATATAACCGGTATTATTATGAAGTCAATGCATATTCTACAATTAGAGATAATACTATTTGATATCTTCGAAAAAGAGTTTAAATTTTTTCTACATATATTTTTAGCACCAAAATCTGAATGTAAGACTTTTTATGACAAAAGTTCGGGTATACATAGCATTGGAAAGTTTAAAAGACCTCACTTAACTCGCCTATAACGGCCAAATAAACTCAATAGCTCAAATTAGAAGTTATTATTCTAGGCCCCAATTTTTTCTATAAATAACGAATCCCTAAGATGGACTCTAACTCCACTGATAGTTACGAAGATGCTCCTCACAAACGCAGATACGGATTATTTACATATATACACTGGCGGCAGGAATAATAGGCTCGTCGTACTTTTAAGAATTTTGGTTATATTTCTTTAGTTTAATATTTTCTATAAAAGCCTAGGTAGTTATACAATAAACATCATATAAATCCGCTTTTCAAACTTTGAACAAAAATTATAAAAATTCGACAAATATTCACCAAATTTTCAAACTTTTTATAAAGGCGGTTTTTACCCGAAAGAACAAACAAACAAACATTCCAGCCTAAAAGTATGTTTACATATAAATATTATCTCAATCAAAACTCATTTTTTAATCACCCCGTTTACACAGGCAAATCTCACAGGCCGTCAAATTTGTTGTGTTTGTTATTCCCACATCTCAAAGCGATCTCTGTACCACCATGATCACATTTGTCTGCTATATTAAGCAATTTAAATATATTTTAATTTAATATTTTATTAAATTTGGCATTTCTCTTCTTCTTCGCAAAAATAATCGATAAAACTAGGTTGGACACCGAAAAGTTAACTGTTAAATCTGAGATTATTTTATAATTACAGATTAAGAAGACACGAATTTTGTATGGCTAATCTCTTTTTCTAATTACAAATTAGGGAGTTAAGCTCAAAAATAGCTGCCACGCTCCCTGATATCTTTACGACGGCAGCTTGATAAGTAAATATATAATTTCGCAGGTTTCCACTAAGCGAATTCCTTTCTCTAATGTCGCACAGTGCTTCCCTTCCATATGAAATGTGGGCAAAAATAGAATTATGGACGGATTGAAATGAAAATTTGTTTCTTAGTAAAATTTAGCAAAATTTTGAATAACTTTCATACTTTCACTGTAAATGCAGATTTAAGTTGAAAATTTGGGTTCTTGTGGCATTTACATATGTAGGTATGTAAATATAGTTCGTTCAATTTTTAAAAGTGAGGTGTCAAATGACATGGCTTGGCCTGTAGATGTGCAATAAAGTTTTGTTTTTTTGAACCGGGTTGCCACCTGTTACTAATTTCATTAAAATTATTTAATAAGTTAAATGTACTAAATATTACAATATGGGTATCAATTGAAATGGCTTTGAAAATGCTTTACTTTTAAACGGCACGTAGAGGGGTTGCCACATGTTTAAAAAATTAAATTCATTTTGTTAAGTGAATAAGGTAACGGAAATATGTATATCAACATGGGTATCAGACAAAAGAAACAATTGGACATATTTAGCAAGAAATACGAGTAAGTGAAGAATAAAAACATTCCTTAGTTAATGAAAGAGTCCAGTAATTTGGAAGGAATGTAATCAGAACAAATCACTATTGACAATGTATGTATTCGTAATAAAATAACAAATAAGATGTCGTAAACCTTTGGTTTGGCACAATTATTATTTTACTTTAACTAAATTTGATTTAACAAACAGGTGGCAACCATCTTTGTAGAATTTTCAAGCTAAAACCTTCTTAAACCTCTTTCGTCTGACTCTCATATGGTCATACCTGTCTATTTCAATAACCTAATTCCTCTACTTCCAATGGAACTTGATTTTGTAAACAGGTGGCAACTCTCTACATGTAATTAACTTATAAACCCTTTTCATACACATTTCTGTTGATACCCATCTCTTAATACTTCATTTAAAATATTAAAAAAATTGAATTTAATTTTTTAACAGGTGGCAACTCTTTAAAAAAATAAAATAAACCTCTATTGTCTACAGGTCAAGCTTTTTAATCTGGCACTTCATTTTTGAAAATAGATAGAATCGTGCAGATCTGATGGAAAAATGGCTAAAGTTTACATTTATTAAAAAAAAAATTTAATTTTTTGTTCGAAATTTTAAAAAAATTAGGTATGCAGTTTTATAGCCCATAAAATTTTAGTGCAAGTGATTTTTAATATTTATTTTCTCGCTTTAATATTTATTTTCTCGCTCAACGCGAATTCTTAGCCACTTGAAACTTGACCTTTATGATACTAAAGTTAAGTGAGCTGTAAAGCTGCATACCTACATTTTTTCTAAAAATTTAAAATTTTTCTTGTGATTTATTTTTTTCGTTTTGAGAGATCCCTGCAATTGTGTTCAACAGAAATAGGAGAATCGTTTTTTTGCTCAAAATTCCTTCCTTATCTTCTTTTCGCGCTAAAAAATTTAATTTAAACTAATAAAGATCCGAAATTTGGGCTCAATAAATGTCTTTTTAAATTTCATTAGCTTTCATAAAAAAAATAATAATTAATCAAATCCGTTGAAAATTAAGGCTCTGGACTATTTTGAAAGAAAGCTGTAGGCGCGCCAATAGAGTCGTCGTATCTGCATCTGAAGGAAAGCACATACATATGTACATACATAGATATGTACTTATGAATGCATGTGGCAAAAGTACCAGCATGATGAGCTCAGTAAATATGCTTTGTATAAGAGCAAAGTAAATGTGATAAATCAGCGCAAGTGTATATTCAACATGTCAAAAGTGGAGACGCCTGTCAGCAGCTGCGTTTAAAGCCAAGCGGATTGCGGGTAGGTTGCAGCAGCAGCAGCAGCGGCAGCGGTTTGCATAAAATTTTTGCTACGCACTTAATAACGCATTTTCGCAACATCTACACTTCCCACTTACATACATATGTATGTACCACCAAAGGAGCGCTCTCTGCGCAACCCCTTCTACTAGGCAAGGGACGACCGAATATTCAGTTATCGTTCGTGTCTATAATACGATGCTTTCAATCAGTTAGTTGGAACAGACTTAGGGCCAAATTTTAAATATCAGTACAAAAATCTGTAGTTAACTGCCGATTCTGAGTTAACTACGCACTGTGAATTTGGCCCTTAGTAAATAGACATTGAGCTTGTTGGGAAGCAGGAAACTAATACCAATACAATCCACAAAAGAATGAAGAACTGGTTGAAGTTATATCATTGCTGCTGTTGCTCCTGATTTTTCTCCTGCTGTTCTTCAACTTTTTCATCCGCTAGCCGCTCACCGAGGGACAAATTCCCTTTCTATGTGTGTTTGAGCGTGTGTGTGTGTGTGTGTGTGCAATTGCTCGTGTGCCTTTAAATGACTTTTGTGTTACTGCGCTTTATGCGCACAATTTCGCATCTGAATTTGCCAATAAACTTCTCGTACTGCATATTTCGCTTACTCTGCCACTATTTTGTACTCGAGTGCATTTCCCATTCGATGTATGTATGTATGTACATAAATTGTCTAAAATCTGGGACATTCACTCGGAGTGTATGAATGCTAATGCGATTGCCTTAGTGTCCTTTGAATGCTGCTTTCACTATTACTCTCCAGGTGCATTGAGTGAATACTTTATTTCAATACATATGTAAAGTAGATTCATGTACATGCATACATATGCACATATATGTATACATATGTATAAGAATATTTATTACATGATATGCCTTAATTCTTTGAACATAAATATTGTAAACGTGATCTTATTGGGTTACTGAACCTACTACAAATTTTATTTGGGTCAGCTTCCTTAATTTGTGATGAGCTTTTTGGTGTTGGCACAGAAATGAACACTGAATTCCTAATAAGATAAGGGGGTCGAAAAAATTAGAGAGAATCTGGAAAAATTAAACGCGCTTTGCTGCTTTATGATAAGGTTGTTCCGAGTCTTGTTTGCAATATTTTTAAAGGAAGTCATAGCTTCGGTGTATGTAGGGTGGTCCAAGTAAAGTAAAGTCCCCAAAAAATGAAATGGGGCGACACATAAAAAATCGATAGTATTAAAAAAGTAAGTGCGCCTGGGCCACACTGAAGAAGTGAATTTTACGTACACACGTACCTACATACATATATACATATGTATGTACGAACATGCATACATATGTACATACATCTGCTTTTGCTTAAGGTTATATTTTTTGTCTTTTTTCTATCTACATCCCTTCAGATAGCCCTGTTCGTTCTAATTACATTTATGTTATTCTGTTTTCCTTTACCCTCATTTTTATCTTTATACTCTATCGATAACAAAAACGATAGTAACATCCAGCAAAATATCGATAACAAAACCGATAAAAATATCGATAACAAAATCGATTACAAATTCGATAAAAATTTCGATAGCAAAATCGATAATAACATTGGTAGCAAAATCGATTAGAAAATCGGTAAAAATGTCTATAAAAAAATCGATAACAAAATCGCTAATTAATCGATAAATAATCGATAACAAACCCCATAAAAAACGATAACAAAATAGATAAAATATCGATAACAAAGTCGATGAAAAATTCGATAAATCGTTCGATAGCAAAATCGATAATATTGTTCGCAAACTCGATTAGAAAATCGATAAAAATATCGATAACAAAATTTATAAATAATCGATAACAAAATCGATAGATAATCAGTAACAATATCGATAACAAATTCGATAACAAAATCGGTAAAAATATCGATTATTATAACTATAAGTTCCGAAAATATCGAAAGCGAAATCGTTAACAATATTGATAAAAATTTCGATGACAACATCGATAAAAATATCTATAACAAAACCGATAAAAATATCGATTATTATATCGATAAGTCGCGAGAATCCCAAAAATCTCCTTTTCTCTATAATTACCTTTATTTTAATCTTTCTTCCTCTATCTTCATCTTTACCTCAATCGGTATCCTCATCCTCATCGTTTTCTTTATATTCATCTTTGTTTTTTCTTTTATGTTTATCATTTTCTTCATCTACATATTCCTCTTCACCTTTGCCCTTGTATAAGTAAAATGTTTAAATTTACCTTGGTCTTCATTTTTGCCTTTATCTTTACGCATCTTTGCTTTTGTTTTTATTTTTACCTTTGCCTATATCCTTTTCTTTATCTATGTTCTTGTATTGGTCTATTTCTAAGTGTTATTCTTTAATCTTTTGTTAGCAAATTTTTGTTAAATTAATACCATACACACAAGAAGCACTTGTTTCAGCCCCCCTCTTTTCCGTTGCACCAATTCCGTTGCACCATTTCCGTTGAATTTGCCAATTTACTCCCAACCAACCAACCGCCGCTAAAGAAGTTTCACTTCAAAAAGTCCGCTAGCCAGTGTTTTGCTCAGTCGGCCATTACGACTGTTGAAGCAGCGTGATCAAAAGACCTTCTCGCCATGAAAGTTGGCAAGGGAGCTTTGTTTGTAAGACTTGCGTGCCAGACTTAACAAAATCCTACAAACTATTTTACTTGCTGTCTTTTAATTGTCTTGCTCTGCAAATTAAATAATACGCACCAGAGTAAGTTACCTTGTCTAAAATCTACTTAACTCTTTTAAATTTTACTTAGTTAAACGTCCCAAAATTCAGACATGACGTCATGGAGGCAGCTTCTCTTCGAGCTGCCAAAAGGCGATGTGGGGTTCGATTAACTTAGCTAATGTTTTACCTAGAATTTCATGCAGTGTCGAATCTAGTCAATGGTAGAGTTTCCAGATATGAACACTGCAAATCATTTGGTTTATATATACATATAGGGCTTCGGTCTCTGACACATTATCGTCCATATGGCCTTTTAAGCAATGTTTTAAAAATTATTTCCTGGGAATAATTCTACAAACATCAGAATTTCCTTTAGTGCGGATTAGGCAACTTACGATCTTCGGGTATGCATACGGTGACCATCCGTCCTTTATTTTAAAGGACAGTCCTTTATTTTAACCCGCTGTCCTTTATATATTTTTTTCAAAATAAAGGACGCCTTTTGTCCTTTATTTCTTAAACTGTCCTCTAAATCAGCTCTACATACATAGGTAAATTTTTAAACACAGAATATGAAAAATAAAAATGTCCCTTACAAAATATAATTAAAACCTTCGCCAGTTTGTTTCGCCCCCACCTAAGGGTTTATATATAATCAGTAATCTTTGTACAACCTATAAAGGAGGATCGTGTTGCGCGCTGAGTTTCCAGTTCCATTGAAAGAAAATAATAAACCCCCTGCTGCACAGTGGTTCAAAACTGGCATCTAGTGTTCGTAATTCACTGGAGACTTCATTTTTCCCTTAATTTGATTAATTTTTATTTTTATTTTTTATGAATTACATATTTGCTAGAGACCAGTTGAGCCTGATGTGTGAATTTTTATTTGATTATATTAAATTTTTTAGTGCAAAATGCAAAAAAGTAGCAATTTTGAAGAATATGTATTCTATGTATGTATAACAAAAACTAGTTGAAAACAGTTGTATGGTTTTCCCAAAACGAAAAAATTACACAAAAAAAACCTTGAAATGTTATAAAAAATGTTAACAAAAATAACTATTTTTTTGGTTTTTAGTAAAAATTGGTTTAAAATGAAGACTCCGGTGAATTATGAACATTATATTCCAATTTTGAACCACTGTGTGCTGGCTTTCGTCGTGCAGTATGAATTATGGTAAACGCATTTTGGTAGCAAAGGGTAACGAAGTCCTTAAAAAGGATTTGACTTCATTTTTCGCTAATTTCGCTGATTTAAATTACGATATGGGTAAAGTACTTTTATCATACAAGTTGTATGTACGTATTCCCAAATCATTTTGAAAAAAAATTTCCTTTATTTTACGTTAGTTAATATGGTCACCGTAGGTATGCACTCTACATACCCAAATTCGCGTTATTTAAATTTTCAATAAGTTCAAGCGTGGTTTCCCCGATGGCCTTGCTTTGGTTTATGCTTATAAAGTGTATATTTTAAAATGATTTGACATGGCAATGAGGCACTTGCCTTGTGCACTTTATCACTGTTTCAAGCATGTAAAAATGAAATACTTTTGGATAGACCTA
Source organism: Rhagoletis pomonella (assembly GCF_013731165.1). NCBI lineage: Eukaryota > Metazoa > Arthropoda > Insecta > Diptera > Tephritidae > Rhagoletis > Rhagoletis pomonella. The sequence goes on along the minus strand of NW_023458566.1, from coordinate 4,620,860 downwards.
TTTTAATAGACTTTTAAATACAATTAGAGTCTATTGCGACTAATTCAGAGTTCTTCATGACTGAAGCTCCTATGAGTAAGTAGAGTAATAAAAACCAAAAACTCTTGGCTTCGTGCGAAATTATGCGGGGCTCAAACTTATTTGTTCGTACACACATATTTGTATGTATGTATGTTGTGCAGGGTTTTAAGAATGTATGCATTGTGCACATGAACATATGTATGTACTTATATTCATAAAAACAACAATAAAGGTCTACATACATACGTATGTATATAGCAGAAAAATCACCCCATTGCCCAGTTGCCCAGTTTTAACCTGTTTCACGCGATGAGCCTCCTGATGATTATAGTACAGGGTGGGCCAAATAAGACCTAACAATGTTGAACACGTATAACTTCTTAATTTTTTAATATTATTGTTATGTTCTTTTAGGGTTGCCAGATTTTTTATGCACAAAATCAGTACGTTATCAGTACAGTACATTTTTGTTCAAAGCAAAATTATGAATGTAAGTAATAGATAATACTTTAAAACGCCAGAGTACTTGTTTTTAACAATATTTTAGAATATAAATAAAATATAGTTCATAAAAAAATAAAAGTGTTATTCATTTTAACATGAGTATACACATAATTATACTCAGAAGACAATAAATTATTTTATATTTATGGCATTTTTGAATAGCAATAATGAGATCATTTCCATCTTCATTGTTTAATTAGTCAAAGAATTCTATACATTTCATTTTAAAATTACTTTTAATTTGAATTTTATTTTAAAAATTTTAATTTGAAGCCGGTTTCTCTCTTTGCGCCAGGAAGCAAAGTTTATACTTAAGACCCTCTCAGTTGCTTCGTCTGGGTGTGATATTGAATAAAAACAAAAAATTGCAAATTTTTTCAAACTGTGGAAAAGTACCACTATTTAAGGACTTCATCTATAATTTGTCATGGTTCAAACTAATTGCTATATACTACCTGCTGCATGAAATTGGTAGGTCTTATTTGGCCCACCCTGTACAATCCGCTTCTCCATGGGCTCACTTCTCCTTTTTCGAGACGCGCTCTCACACACATTTCGATATGCGCTGGCGCTAACTTTTGCCTATTTTCCCATCATCAAAGTGCCGTTGTCGGAAATCTCTCGTTTCGGCAAAAGTTTACTTTATTTCAACTTATTAATTTAACGATTTCGGTCGAAAGCATAAGGTAGAGTGGCAATGACAGTGGTAGTATTTGCGCTCTCGCCAACAATCGGGGGAAATATGTACAAAATCACTCACGCACCGCCACACTTGGACGAATGCAAGGATGAATAACGAACGAAATGAAATGAAGAGCACACGGAAGGTAAGCAAGAATAACATAAAGTGAGTGTTGAAATAAATCAACCCAGAATTGCTTGGCCCAGTATCAATTCGTACGTTCCCCATAATGTCAGCCATAGCAGTGGATACGTCGTGGTCGTCGTGTACGGAAGCAAATCAGCTAAAGCAGCAGGAGTCAAAGGCTCAGCCAATGCAATAGATAGTGTTGTAGAAAAGCAAAAACAAAAAAACAAAAATCATACAAATGTAAAAATGCTTGAAAAATTACAGCAGCATCAGCAGCAGCAGCAAAGGGAATGAAGGAAAATTGTGCAAGATATTGTATGGTTTTTCTAAAAAGAAATTTGCACAATTTAACGCTAACCGACCACCTCGGAAGCTCGGAAGCTGTGCACAAAGTAATTTAAAATCGAATCGAAAAAAAGCTCAAAACGAAAAAGAAAATTACCATAAAGTGCTTGAAATTTGTGCGAGGAAAAGGGTGTGAGGAATGTAAGTGAAAAATCGATGGAAAATTAGTGCACGATTTGCTGAAAACGCCAACTTTTGGCTGATATCGCCAATATAAACTTTGTGAAAATTTATGAATTAAAAACGTGAAAATATTTTGTGCTTTATATCGAATGAAAATTTTTTCTTATATGTACATACATACACATACACACACACACGCATACATTTTTCACAACTTCGTTGTCGTGCTTTGTTGCTGTCGGTCGTGTTTTCATCGTCGTCGTCGTTGTCGTCGTCGTCGATTGCAGGCAAGTACCAGGCAAGCCAAATAGCTCGCTACTACAAAAATTGTTGTTGTGCTAGTCGTCATAGCCGTCGTCGTCGTTGTATTTAGTTGGTTCAGCGTAGTGGTGTTGTTGGATGAACGGAGCGACAGATCGTCGAACAGTTGGCGACTAGTCGAATGGAGGAGCACCCTTACGGAAGGAAGGGCACTTAAAAAAAGGCGATCGAAAAAGTAAAAAAAGTAGCTATGCTGCTTAAGTGTTTGAAAAACTTAAAATTAAAAAGTGTTTTCCAGTTAAACCATTAAAAACTTGTGAACAAAATATTACAGTACAGGGTAATGCATACAGTACCTAAATAAGTGATTAATTTTTTACTAAAAGCGAAAATTTTTCAGCTTTTCAAAAAACGAAAGCACAAAAAATGCCTCTGGTAGTGAAATAAAATCAGCCCAAAATTTGTGCGCACAACTTTTTTTCTTTCATTCTTTTTGAAATTCGCATCCGGAAATGCATTACATTCTTCGTGCAATCGTAAAATGGAAAACGACAAAAGCGCAGCGCAACAACATAACTAAATGACAGGCCAACAACTGTGCATGCTCCTTTGCACGAGTCGCCGCAGCAGCAGCAGCAGCAGCACCAACAACAATATTAAAACAACAATGCATTAGCACAGGAACTGCGCTGCAACAACAAGCAAAGTGAAAAGTTTTCGGGCGCAGTACCTACATACATATGTACATATTTTTTTAAGCTTGTGCTTGTGAATGAGCACGCGTGCGAGAATGTCAAGAAAATTAGCTAACTGAGCGAAATGTGCGCGCTCTCATCTCAACTCAAAACATTTCACCACCCACCCATACACCACATATCCACAATCCACTCTCGCAAACATACCTACAAACGCGCATTCATATATACATATATACTATATATTCATATACCTAAATACCAATGTAGTAAGCAATGCAACTGTCAGCTGGGCTCAGCTAAACGTGCATTGGGAGAAGATGATGGGCTATTGAAATCGGAAAACAAGTTGTGTGGCAGTGTTACCATAACTAGAAGTTACACCTTAAAGAAAATACCGAATAAATGTAGCTTAGTATGTACGAGAGAGAATGTTTGTTCAACCCCCTGGAGAACAAGTTTACGGTCTTTGGTAGATTTTCCAAACTCGCTTCCTACAGTCATTATAGGGATATTAATTTTCTTCTTAGGATAGTGAAGTTAAAAAACACATAATCAGGGAGGCTCTGCAATTCACTTCCCAGTGAATTTCAACCCCTGCCAATTTGAATTCAGAGTGCATTTGATTGATATTAACTCGGAAATTGCAGCACCTGCCTAAATATTTAAATTTCAATAGAATTTTGATTTCTTACAGCCAATTTCACTAAAACAATTTAAGTGAGAAATGATTTTAATTTTATATGGAAAATGACTAAATAAAAAATCATTTTCCATTTATATTGGTGGTGAAATCGGCTGTTAGTAAAATTTTAACTATGTCCGTCTAAGTGGAAAAGAAAACTATTCAAATGTCTGCCACGAGATGGCTTGCAGGGCTTAATCCTTTTGAGATATGTACTTCGCTACCTTACAGGTCAAAAATCTATAATAATAATAAAATATATCTAGCAGGCAACACGTTCATTTCGTAACCTAAATATTGCGAATTTCAAAAATTTCGAAACTTCAAGCTAAGGTTTCTTTTATAAGGAGTGAGCTGCTCGGGTCGACTCGGAGCTCGTGTTTCGTCTATGATACGCACACTTAATTGCTGAGTAACATAAGCTGTTTACTCAAAACAGTCGAAACGCTAGAGTCGATTAAAATTCACAAAAAATAAGTAAAAAACAAATAATTTTAAGACGCTGCCATTAGTCGGAGGTATTGAATTATACGATTTCCTTTTCTTGGTAGATATCTTAAAAAGGAAACATTTTAGACTAAATTTGTTAAAGCATAAAAATCACGATTTTTGAAACTTTTGATTCGTACAGGCGGAAACGAGCGTTTCTAAGAATTTAATTTTACGTAAATTCTAATTGACAAATCCATGAAAACAAATTAAAAGATACAGTTGCGGTCAAAATAATAGCAGCAAAATTCAAAATGATGCTGTTGGCAACTTATCTTTATTTATTTATTGTTAATAGTTTTCATTTAAAATATGGGTCGATGGTCGGACAAATACAGGACATTTGACAACGCTAATCAAGAATGACCTTATGGTCTATCATTCCTGCTTACGGGTAATAACTCGGCTATACGTTGACATACCTTGTCCTTCACACAGAGCGAAAGGCGCCTGATAAAACAGAACAAAGGTTAGAAGACGTACAATCATGTGAAAAATAATAGGGACACGACATTTTGACCAGTTTTGGTTATTTTTCGTTTGTTTGCTTAATGTTTACTATTTTTTTTTTAATAAATATACAGCTCATTATCTAGAAAAAACCATATAAGTCCAATTTTCAAACTTTGTAAGGAAATCAACAAAATTATACAACAACACCAAATTTTTTGTTAAGTCTTTAGAAAAATTCTTAGTAAAAAGTTTGTTGTTGTTGTAAAGCTTTGTTGAATTTTTCTAATTTTTCCACGAAGTTTAAGAAGCTTTATTTTTTGTGAGATTATCTTTTCAATGAAATCTGTAAGAAATTCCACCGATTTTTATTAAAAGCTAAAAAAAAATGACAAAAAAGACAGTCTGCGCTGACCTGTTTGTACCTCCATTTCAAATCATAATTTATATTAAAAAAAGTACTTACTTCTTCACCTCCGCGCCCCCGACTTCTACAAGCTGCCCCCATCTTCCTCTTGGTATGGGGTACCACGCTCTTAGGATACGCATAAATTGAAAAGTGGACCAGTTTCGTTGTGTACAAATATTGTAAAATAATGTTGAGTAATTTTAACGTAATATCCATGCCTCCAGATTGGACTTTTACGAAGGATAAGGACCTAACGCCCCCCACAGTAGCCAGACCGGACTGGCTTATGTAGGAAAAACTTGGAATGACCAGTGCAGAGTTTTGACCTTGCATGTATCTAAACTGAAAGTTCGCCTACGCGACTAGAGATGCGTACTTCCATTTTGCACGACACAGATTCAATCCTCGGTCCGTTCAAAATCTAATAAAGTGGTTTCTAATAGAGGTCGCTCAGAAAACCATTTTCCGTTCGCAGCATAAAACTTCAGATTCCACACTTTTTGTGACAAAGTGGAGACACACATCACAAATTGGAGGAGGAGCTTAGCCAAACACTTAAACAAAGAGTGGAGGTAAAAACTGTTCTTACTATAGCGAGAGCCGTACAAAAACAGAAAAAGTGCTTTGAACGGCTTTTCCTCTACAGACAGCATAATTTATTGGATTCTCGATAATGCGTAGCCGTTCCTGAGCCCTATTGATCAACTTTTTCCAAGAAATACTTAATTGTTTTGAATCCGTAGAGGTTGTGTTAACGGTTCCTATGTTTTAAATGCTTGCAGATAGGAGCTATCGTGCCGTCCCTGCAAAACCTGCTTAGCTAATTGGCTCTGGTTCTGTTGAGGGAACTTCAAATTCACATTTCGCCAATTCACCAGTTCGTTAGCCTGAACACGACAGTTAAATAATTCAAGATTGATTCTATGCGTGGCGAAATTGAGAGCTACTTTTATTACTAGATAACTTTTGAGTAGGAGTGAGTGCTTACAAGAGCCTGCCTATAACCTCAGATTTTGATCTGGGGAGTCATATGCCTTTTCCTTGAAGCCTTGGCCTTTTTTTGTGGTCAAGGAATACTTCGCCGTTACATGTGTAGCAATCACCGAGCTCACGTGTACAAAAGAAACAACTCGCGGGTGTCCCTCGTCTCATCAGCTATGCAGTTTGCCGCACTCATTTGGAGGTAATCGATAGCCCTAGCATCGATCCAAATGCCCTATTCGAGCTTATCGATCAGAAAAAATCTTGCCTTCTCGAAAGTATGACACGCTGGTGCTCAATAAGTAGACCCCCCTACTGAGATATCCACAATCTGAAATCGTTGGGAAACGCACAGTTTCCCTCGTTTGAGAAATCTGGAATCCTAATCTTGGGTTTACGGAGTGTTATTCGAAAATACTTACTGGTAAAGCACAGTGTCAACTATTAAAGTATTTTATGACGAAAAACTCGATTTTTGGAGGTATCTTGAACGTTTTCTAGTTCCGGAATGACCCTAAATGCAGACAAAATATTTTTGTAGAAGTGATGAAATTTACGGAATTGTATGCCTCAATAGAGGAAGCAGCAATTTTTAGTATGTTTTTACATTTCACTGACAATTTTTTAAATATTTGTGTTTTTCAAAAAATTAAGCTACTTAGTATGAGACTTGTATCTTTACACCGCTATTGTTTTGAACTTTTTAAGTGAACAAAATATTAAAAAAATTGTTGGCAACCCCACCCAAAAATACAATCCACTCATGTGCACTTTTGTGCTTTCGTTAACATTCGCATACTCTGCCAAATCAGGAGGGTGCTCAGCTGTACTCTCCACTCACCAGGCAATATGCTCGTCATTTGCCCTCATGAGATGGTAATGACGTTGTAGAGAATTTTCCGCGCTGTGAATATATGTAATCAAAAGTGTGAGCGATAAAGGCACGCACACATACACACATGTTATGTGGATATGACGGAGTGCCCCATTGTGAACGATTAGAGACTTTTGGCGTAAGTGATTTTCACATGAGGCAGGCCAGACCGACGACCACCAGCAAATATCAACCACCAGCTGTGTCAATGCGTACAATTGTTTGTATGTGCATACATTTGTATGTACATATGTACATTTCCGTGACAGTGCTTCTGAATAACTTATTGACTTCCAGAAATATTTCAAAGTATCTAAAGTAGTGTTTATGGGGGATTTTTAAGAAAAAATGGTCTTACTTTATATTTTTTATAAATTTATTTATTTTATATATTTCGTCTCCTTAATGGTTAGCTTCATGTTCAAGCCAAGGATATTCGCGCACACACACATACCCAACCACATGTATAGAAATGTCAAGGCATGAAAGCTGGTGGTGTTTGGGTTTACATACGAACGTACATACATATTTTCTTTATACATATTAACATATATGGACAAATCCGGGAAATAGTCAAGCAAACACGACAAAAATTTAACTGAAGTTCTCACATTTTTGTATCAATATATGTATATTAATTTCACGTGTCTTTTCACACTTATGTACATACATATATGAGAAATGTGAATTGTCTCTCTTAGTTCTTGAAACAAAGTCTAAGCAAATAATAGGGACACGACATTTTGACCAGTTTTGCCAATTTTTCTTTTGTTTGTTTAATGTTTAATATATTTTTTTAATAAAAATACAGCTCATTATCTAACAAATGCCGTATAAGTCCAAACTTCAAACTTTGCAAAAAAAATCAACAAAATTTTACAACAAACTTTTTATTAGGAATTTTTAAAAAAAAATATAAGCATGCAGTTTTATAGCATATTAAATTCTAGCTTAAGAAAGTGCACGTTTCAAGTGGCTAAGAAATCGCGCTGATTTTTAATAAATTTTTTTCCTGACGGTGTCACGCATTTTCTTCCATACAAAGCATGTCCGGTTTGTTTTTTTTTGTATGGAAGAAAATAATTACACCATCCGCAAAAAAACTATCAAAAATCAACGCGAATTCTTAGCCACTCGAAACTTGCACTTTATTAATGGGCTATAAACTGCATACTTATATATTTTCTTAAAATTCCTAAGAAATAGCTTGTTGTAAATTTTTTTTGAATTTTTCTACAAACCTTGGACTTATATGGGTTTTGTTAGATAAAGAGCTTTATTTTTGTAAAAAAATAATAAACATTAAACAACCAAAAGAAAAATAGCCAGAACTGGTCAAAATATCGTGTCTCTATTATTTTTTTCATGACTGCATATCCTTAAATAAAATACGCCAATGTCGCTTTAAAAAAAAATCAATTTTCTTAAAGAAAAACAAAAGGAGTAATGTCTGACACGTAAAGCCCGCAACCTACATACATATGTAAGTAGGCAATATTTTTAATTCACATTTAAACTCACATTGCTACTATTTTTTGTCATAAGTACTGCTTTAACCCCTTGAGGACCGATGTTGCTTATAGGCAACATTAACATTTTGATTTAAAAATCTTGTTGTTGGAATAATTTTTTCTAAAGGCTTGCTTTGGTTGATACTTTAGAATACTTATTGTGAAGGCATCTTCGTGGTGACTACGAGTGTGCAGCATTTGCTAAAGGTAGTTCTGCAAAAAAAAAAAAAAAAACACATAATAAAGTATATCTTTCAACTTTAAACATTTAAAAAATATGTGTACAGTAACTAGAAAATTAATATGTTAAATGCATTCTATATTTGTTTTAGAGTTTCTATATTTAGTAAAAATAGTAAAATTTTTCAGTTTAATAAAACAATACTTTTTGGCGAAGAATATATGCAATTATACCTTTTTAAGAAATTTTTTTTAATTTTTAGAAGAACTAATAGATATAAATAATTTTTAAAAACAAAAACAATTTATTTCTATTAAAAAAATGTTAAAGTATAATTAAAAATTAAACATTTAAGGAAAAGCCTGCAAGGGTTAAAGAATTAAAAAATCAGGCTGACACTGCCTGTAAATCCTCTATTTCAATAGTTACTACAAAAATCATGTCACTAAATTCAACTCTTTTAGAAGGTCCACGATAACTTCCACCATCCATTTCCATATCCTTCAACAAAAACAAAAAATAAACAAATATATATACAAAAAATACTTAAACCAGTTTTATCAAATCATAAATTATATATGTAAATGTTTTCGTGAACACAGACCTCCGGTAAGTTTTACCGGTTACGATAACTATGCAACATTTCATAGCAGTCAAAACCAAAAATCAGATGCGTTCAAATTGTATACCAGTTCATGTTTAAGGATAAGCGAACACTAATACGCCGTCAAAAAAGTTTAAGCCCCACCCAACTTCATTCGGTCTTCAAAGGGTTAAACCTGCCCTTATGCCATACAAATTTTTTAAGTAAAACGCTTGCATTTGCCCATATCGAAATTTAGATACTGTTTTTAAGCTTCCTTGCGCCTCTAATTCGATTGCGTATAAGCTAGGCAGCATCCTCTTTTTTGCTTACAAATAATTTACCGTACATCACAGGAAGTTCTCTGCTATAAGAAATTTCCTGTTTATATTATTTGTACATACATAAATACATACATATGTATGTGCATATGTAGAATTCTACGTACATACATATATACCATCCACAATATTCTACTTTTGTATCATTCTTTTCAATTTTCTTGCTTCTTAATATTTATTCGTAAAAATCACAAAGTACTACATACATCCATATGTAAGTATGTATTTTGTATGTTCTATGTGAACACTCTCTTTTTCGCTCTCTAACAAAAATCGGAAAAGGTACCTTTACTCTTTGGTAATGGTATTTTATGTCGCTGTTGCTGTTTTCTTTCGTGGTCACCGCGATTTTTGTCGCCACTCTCGTGTACAACAATTTTGCCCCAAATTTCTCGAACTTCACCTTTTTTTGCCGCCTTTGGCTATCGAACTATGTATAAGCAAAATACTAGTACATACAAGTGGGTTTGTATGGATGTGTGTACTATATAAATACGTGTGTGTATGTATTTGCATGTGGTCTGCATAAAACCACTAATAATCGCTGTGTTCCCCCTGCCTGAATGCGCTACCTTGCAGCTGTTGTTGCAAATCATTGGTTTGATTTTTTTATAGGTATGTCGTTGTTGTTTATGTATGTAGGTAGAAATTAACTCATATGTATTGAAGTACATATCTAAAAACATACATACATATGTACATGTGTATATATATGTACTTACATTGTATATATGTAACTATTTGTATTTGTTTAATATTTTTTGTAAATCGTTGTGCATTGTTTACCCGTCTATAACTAGTAGTTACATACATATGTACATATTTACAAGTCACCTGTGTGCGAAAACTTTTCGCGAGCCATGAGCTGTGAGTAAAAGATACAGATTTCTTCAATTGGCGGCGCATTCAGGTGTTTGTGGGTATTTCCCCATCATTTGGCACGTTTTGACGTTTGTTGCTTAACGCACGCGCCGATGTGGTGGGAAGGCAGCTTGGTACTCAAATGTAAGTGTGTGTGTACAAATAAATTATTAATATTAAATGATTTGTTTAGCAAAGGTGCAAATCACTTACGAAGGGATGAAACATTCCGAACTTTTTAACTATTAAAAATTGGTTGGTTAGGTGTATGCCAAAAACTCAAAAAAGGCATAACTTTGGAAAATATCGCCAAGAACTTTCCTTTTGTGGTCCTATTTGATATACCAAATGGCCATATCTTTTCATGCGACGATAGAAACGTTACTCGAGGTCAAGGGTTACCAATATCGGTTTCTCGCGAAAGTCTCATATTCCTCTAAGTTTTAGATATTGTTCGTTGTGAGATTTAGTTAAATTAGCATAACTAGCTTTTTGTATGTCGAATAAATTAAAACAAAAATAAGCATTTTTTTCGGCACTGAGACTTCGACACCAATTAGGATCCTTGGATCTTTGATGGAGCGCTAGAAAAATTTTCCTTTCGATCGCATCAAAAATCTTTGCTATCAAGCTAATATACGTTTCAGGCCATAGCGATGTTGTAGGAAACTACAAGGTCGATGAAGGCCAAGGCAGGACGCTCTTGAAGAGTAGTCACCTGATAAATGAAGTCGGAGCTCCATTTGTCACATATCGTCTGCTGTTGGAAAGCTTAACGATAGTTCGGCGAAAACTTGGGGGCTAGATCCTTCAGTCCATAGATCGCAGGCGGTATAAGGAGCTCTTAGGGCTAAATAAGGTGCATGTGTCTCGATGTTGGTAAGCGACTTAACTAGACATTGTCCTTTTGGCATCTATGCGGAAGGCTCGACGTCATCTCAAACCGGTTTGAAGCATCTGCATGGAAGACTATGCAATAAAATCAATTCATCATCTGTTACTAGGCTTTTCCACACCAGATAATGAGATCTTAGTTGCTCTCTCGACTTTACTGTGGGCATGCTTAAATTTTCTACCGCTCACCGTTCTCCCAATCCTTAAATGGTATCACATTATTATAGGCAGCCTCACCCTAATCTTATTATCTATTAGATATTGATCTGGGCTAATCGATAGTAAAACTTGATTTTTGAGCCATGTTTTGAACGGTTTTCTAATTTTCTGTCACAACAATTCGGGCGACGAATAAAAACAAAGATAGCATGTGTAAAGAAATGGCAAGAATTGTGTATTCGAAATAAAATGCACAATATCTTACAAATTAAAATATATGCCATTTAAATAAGGCTGTCCCTAATATACAGTGAAACCTCCCTTGGGCGGACACTCACCGTCAGTCACTTTTTGTCCGCCCAAGAGAGGTGTCCGCTTAATGGAGGGAAGCCTATTTTAGAACTTTTTAATGTTTTAATTAACTGAATAGTCACTATTTCTTATTTGAATAAAAGATATTGATATTACATCGTTCAAACAAAAATGTGCATGTATTTTTTCAAAAGTGCACATTTCATTTATGTGCGTAAGTACATATTAAGTAATAACAAAACAAAAATAAATATTACATTTTAGTCCATAAACTACATAAAATCATAGATTCATTACATAAAAAATTGGGAAATTGTCGATTGACGTAAGTTTTATTTTTAATTTTTTTCAGTGTCAGTACCTTTTTCATCAATAGTTTTCATGTTTTTATCAGTAACAAAATCCAACCCGAAATCTAAATTTTCGGTCCATGTATTTATTACTATCTATTGTTATAAATTCACCAGAATTGGAATTGGCTTCTCCAAGGGTTTCTGACAATTCAAATAACGAACCTAAACCACTGCGCAAACCAAACTAAATGTGTGCATAACAATCACATTTTGTGCGGGAAGTCCCCTTTTTCCATTTAGTAGTCCGCCTATGAGGAGTTCGCGTCCGCTCAACGGAGGTTTTTGTTTGATTTGTTATGAAAAGAAATCTTAATGTCCGTTGATAAGAGGTTCGCGTCCGCCCAATAGAGTTTTTGTGTAAATTTTATGCAAAATAACTGTCCGCGTCCGGCCAAGAGAGTGTCCGCTTGAGAGAGAGTAATTTGTTCCGAAATTTATACTTAAAACTTGGTATAGGAAAAAATGTCCGCCCAAGGGAGGTGTCCGTCTAATAGAGGTGTCCGTTAGGAGAGGTTTCACTGTACATACTTCTACGTGCGTACTTGCGCTTCTATATATTACTAGCGGAAGTGATTAAATATGTATTTTTCATTCGCCCACCGCACATCAGCTATACACCCTCATGTCAAAAAATTTCTTTTATGCGAAATTTATAGCAGCGTGTTTCTTCAAAACAACACAAACCCAAACTTTTAGCTTCCCTTTGTGCTATGAGCTTTTACATATATATGTACATTTTCCATTTTCCTCTACAGAAAAGCACACATTTTTGTATACACATACATACATATGTATACTAGGGTGGTTCAAAAATTTATGCGAAAGAAGTCTAGTCGTATTTAAATGCTTTCACCCACTAGAATTGTTTTATAGCAGAAAAAATATACCCCTGCTTTTTTGTTAACCGAAAATTATTTAGCGGTCGCTTAAGGCGGTCAAAGAGTTTCCCAAAGCCTTCTGGCGTGAAACAAAGTTTTTCGATTGGAAAATATTGCTTTCCAAGTATTCTATGCCATTTCTACGAAAAATAGGTTTTTCTCTATAAAAAATACATGGAAAACTTTGAGCGACTTCTAAATATTTTTTTATTAAAAAAAACGGGTATATTTTTTCGATATAGAACATTCCTAGTGGGTGAGAGCAGTAAAATTGTGGTTTAGTTTATTTGGACCACCCTAATGTACGTACATACATACATATGTGTATTTAGGCGCATATTTAGTATGTATATATGTACATATGTAACTTAGTGTGCGCGCAGCACTTTGCGATTTCATGGAATTTTTCTACCACAATTTCCCTTAATATTCAATGTCAATATGTGTTAAATACCAATATATGTAAATATGTACACACGCGCCAAACGAGCTAAGGCAAAAAAAATATTAAAACAAAACAATATTGTGAAAATTTCCACCTGCTTTGATGGGTGGGGCAGCACCAAAGCACCAAACGATTTTTGTTGATTTGTGGGTTTTGCAATTCGTTCATTGCCTGGAGTAGTAGTGGCGTTTGGGTTTGCTGCTCAATCACTATGTGTATGTAGACCCTTTGGCGTCGTATGTTTACATTGCCTATTATATTGGATTTTTATTACACACTTATTTCTTTCTTAATTCTATACCTTTTTCATTTTTTCCCCGAACGGCAAAAACATTTCATTAATTCAATTTTGGTGTAGATTCGCAGGCGAGCACAAGCTCAATACCTATGATCGATGGCCCTCTACAAGAAGCCTATCTGACTAGTTGCATTGCTTTTGGGCTGTGTTTTTTTTTTGCTACCAGCCTAAACAAATTGAAACATTTTTTATTGATTTATTATTACTCATTGTGAATTCCAGATTACTTAAGTGACATTGTAGTTTTGGCCAATCGACAAGCGTGGGTGCTCTCGAGCTACAATAAAAACAAAGCTGTGCTTGAAGAACTATGTTTGTAAAAACAAAGTACACCAATAAAAAAAGTAATAAAACTAATTATATGTATGTGTAATATAAAACAAAAACGTAAGCTTTAATTAAGTGAAATTACAACCCCAAAAACTTGTATACGTAAACGCAGTGTTGTAATTTGTGGTGATGCGCTATTGTGATAAGAATTTCCCCCTTCCCCAAGAACACAGCAGAGAAAAATAATTAAATAGTTATACTAGTTGTATAAAATCTTAAATTTTACATAAAAAAATACTTACTACATAGACTTTATTAGTGACTTTTTTATAAATTGGTCAGCATTCGTGAAATAAAAATGTCTACATTTCCTGAAAAAAAAAAAAAAAAATAGTTTTCGACTTGTGTTCATTTATGAAATTTGCTACCTTTTCGAATATTTTTTAAAATTGTGATTTTGGAGATACTCCAGTGAATAAGAACAAAAACGTAAAACAAAAAAATAAGTGTAAAAAAATACAACCAAAAACCAACATCCAATCACCAAAATCCAAAAAAAAAAACTTAAAAATGTTCATTGAAATCTTTTGTGTACGAAATCCAATTCTTCTGTACGCTGCACTGCCAATTAACTGAGAAAATGTTTTTAAATTCAAAATTGTTTCCATAAATTCCTAAAACTGTAAGATAAAAAATAAACAAAACCAACTACGCGAAGCTAACAGCCGCAGAGTTCTACTACTGGCTCTTGCTAAAAACAATGGGTGTGTCGGTGTTGCATGGTTTACTAAATAAGAATTTCCTTTTACTATCACAAACAATATCGAACAGTCGGTTGGTTGTAAAAATGCTGTAATTCAACCTGAGGTAAATTATTATATACTACTTGCTGTGTTTATGCCGTAATAATATAAACTCTATAACTTTTGACTTTATTTGTTAAGTAATTTAAGATTTTTGTATTTTTTTGTTTTTGTTGCACAAATTAATTAAATTTTTTTTTCATGCTTTTATTTGCAGAATTTAATTAAATGAACTGTGATTATGAGTTCCACAAAATCGCAAGTAGCGGTCGCTACAAATATTCCAAGTCTATCATCATCACAAACTCAAAAAGAGTACAGTACTGAAGAGTCTCTGGGTCGTCAAAATAGTTTCGGCAATAATCGCAGAGTGAGTATAAAAATTGACGTATAGACGAATGGTCTCAAAGATATTCCAACTACGTTGAAGATGTGTTTGGTTCATCGGACGTAAAACTTAGCTAGAACTAGAACTTTAAGAGGGATCTCCTACAATGAGAAATGCAAGAGTACTTACTCCCTTTGGTGTGGTAACCCGCTTCACTGAGTGTATGAAATTTCAACGCCAGGAGCATAGGAGATTTTCACGTTTTTTTTTTTAGCTTAAATTTTCAATTAACTTTTTCCTTGAATGTAAGCCGAATTTAGTTTTTAAACAGATGGCAACCCTCGTACATGTAGTTTAGGAATGACTACTTTTCAAACCCATTTCTAGTGACACCCATATTGTAATAATTCATTCAAATTATTAAATAGTCTGAATTTACACAGGTGGCAACCTTCTTAAACCTTTTTCATCTGACACCCATATTGTGATAAATGCATGGTACATACAATCTATTCGAATCACCTAATTTCCATAATTTAAGTTAAATTTTTCTATTTTCAAACAGATGGCAGCACTGCTACATGTCGCTTAAAAATAAAGCATTTTCAATACCATTTCGATTGAACACTTTCAATTGAGTGCAATCAAATTACAGAAAATTCGTTTATGTTGTTCTAAGAAGCACTAAAAATTAATTAAATGGAACAAAAAATTCCAAATCAATTAAAAGATTTAAGTAATCGAAAATAAAAGAGGTAAAAAGCAACGCCTCGTCAAATCAAAGCGAGATGAGTGAATGTTTTGCAATTTCGGCACACAGCCATACGTACAAATGTAGCAAATGCAATTAAAATCAGAAGTGAAACATGAAATTTTGCGACTGACGGTGCTGACGATTGTAGTGAGCACGGGAAAGTGGGTCAGGTCAACGGAGCATAGAATAGCATAGAATTCCACGCAGCATACATATGTATGGATGTAAGTACATGTCACATGTGTACCATATACCCATGTGTATGTATAACCTTATGTACATATGTATGTATGTATGTATCTACATATATAGCTCAGCCTATCGCAGCAAGCGGTCGGCAACAGCATTACTAAGCATTGATCGAACTTCTGTTGCGTATACGCCGTGTCACACTGAGCCTATAACAAAACTATTTGTTCGTAGTGCGGTTATAGCGAAACGTACGATGTAAACATTAATTTTTGTAGGTAATTGTAGGCCATTCGTATTTGGAGTTTCATTAGTATTGATTATATGGCCCCTACGCTGTAAATGTACTGTTGCTTATTGGGCTAGATGGTAATTTTGTATACTAATACAACAATAATTACAATACACAGAAATTAGTAATTGATTAGAGATAATTCTCTTGGCTTTGTAGATATTACCCATTACAATATTCAGACCCACACATATAATTTCGACCACTATTTTCTTGCGAAAAAAGTATGATGAGTGATTGCCAAAACTAGCATAACTGTAGTATGGTTTGGATAAATAAAATTCAGTTTAGGTAATTGAGATATGGTTCACAATATTTTGGTGTCAGACGTATGAGATTTAAAAAGGTTTCCCTGCAAACCTAATCTAACGTTAGAGAAATGTTTTGATTTTACATTAGAATTCTAATGTAAATAAATATATTTCTCGAATCGAAAATCAGGTTAGAGAACTATGTCAGAATTCTATTAGAGAATAATTAGATATGCAACTTTTTTCTCGATATCGAGAACTAACTCCCCTTTTCGTACAGAATGCTATAATTCACGACAGTTTTTCTAATCGTCTTCTAACCTTTTGCCTTAGAGAAACACACTAGATTTCGAATAGTTTTCCAATCGTTCTCTTACCTTAATGTTTGTTGCGTTAACTTTGAAAATATTTTGAAGAGTGCTGCCACCTGTTTGAAAAGTCGAATTTAATTAAATTATACACAATTTAAATGAAATATTTAAGTATGGGCGTCAAAAGAATGGCAATCTTTACTTTGAAAATAAGTATAAAATATTTTTGAGGTGTTTGAACAGAGTGTCCACCTGTTTAAAAATATAAATATTCAATAAGCTTAATGAATTATTAAAAGATGGATATAAATCCAAATGGAACTACAATTTTAGAAGAGTTGCCACATGTTTCAGCTCTGAAGCTGAATTCCACTAATTTTAACAAGGGGTGATCGGAAAGGTTTATTTCTTACTTCTCGCTTGTATACTTCCGTTTGCTTGTACTTCGAGTTATAATCTCCTATATCCAATAGGCATAAACTGCAGTTAAGGCTTGATGGAAATGAATGAATGAATAAGAAATTTTTATTTTGAAAATATTTTAAACAGCGTTTAAATAAATTATGCACAAGTTTATGAGATATTTAAATATGGATGTCAAAGGAAATAGTGGAAAACAGTCTTTAATTCCAACATTTACGATATATTCGAGGCATTTGAAGAGGTTGCCACCGTTTTAAAATGTTCAATTCAAATAATTATTCTTCAATGAGTTATTAAAAGATGTGTGAAAAGATATCAGTCGAAAAATGGGTATGGAAAGGCTTTATTTGCAAACTATATTTAGGAGGGTTACCACGTATTTTAAAAACCAGATTCAACCTAATTCATTAGTTAATTGAAACATGTATCCCAATAACACACGAAAAAGATTTAAGAAGATTTTCGTTTGAAAATTATTTTTAAAATGGTTGCCACCTGTTTGAAAGGTCGAATTCAGTTAGTTTATGCACAAGATATGTATGTATATATGTACATATATGATATATTCAAATATGAGTGTCAAACGAAGGAGTTTTATGGACGCTTTGCAGGTTTATTCTGCACGTTACCGAAGATTTTGTAACCGGAAAATTTTATTTCCACAAAAACGTTAACAGTTCTTGTCAACGCGATCCTAGGTCCGTTGGTAATGCAGTTAAAATATTCAGCAATTCAGCTATGACAAATTGTGGAAACTCTGGCATTGCATATTTCAGGGGCAACATTTACTTACCAGCTTATGAGATAGTAACAAAATTTACCGGTAACAAGAGTACACCAACAGCGGAAAGTGTTTAAAACCTTACAGCAACTATATTTACCGGTTATAAAATTTTTAATACCAGCGCAGAATAGACCTGTTAGTTTGAAAATACTTTTAATTAAGGTTGCCACCTACACGAAGAAATTATTGAAGAAAGTCATCAGTTCTGCACGAATTTTAAAAATTAGATGTCAAATTAAAAAGCTTGGCCTGTAGATATGAAATAACATTTTATTTTTTGAAATTAGAATTTTTTATCGGTACTGGGTGATGTGCGACACTTATCTCCACTCAAAAACAGCTGGACGGATTTAGACGAAATTTGGCACACGGACCGCTTATAACTGTGAAAAGGGTTGCCACCTGTTTAAAATGTTAAGTTTAATTTTGGACATGCGGGCTCACTAGTAATATAGTAATACCGGTAATAGAGAAGAATCTACACACAAAACTTGTTTTTTTTTTTTTAGCTAAGAGTTTATACAGGTAGTCCTGAGACGACCAGAGCTACCTCTTCGGCTGCTGTGCAAAATGCACAACCTATCGATTTTTCCCACACTTGCGCTTTACAGAGAGATACTTATTAGGTTACTCTGGCTTTCTATTTTGTTTTAGGATCATTCTTGACAGAGCACCGCTGCACAGTGGTTCAAAACTGGGATTTGGTGTTCCCAATTCACTGTAGCCTTAATTTTTCACTTAATTTGATTAATTGTTTTTAAATGAAAGCTTATAAAATTTGCATGAGGCCAGTTGAGCCCGATTTTTGAATTGTTGTTTATATTAAATTTTTTGGTGCAAAGTGCATAAAAAGTAGCGAATTTTAAAGATAATCGATTCTCCTGTTACAGTTAATAAATGTTCCGTAATAAAAACTTGTTGAAAACAATTGTATGGTTCCCCCAAAACGAAAAAAAAATTCAAAAGAAAAATTTTAACTATTATACAAAAAAAAAATTCACTAAAATTAATAAAAAAATTGAGTTTCTAGAAAAAATTGGGTTTGCAATTTTATTAATCCTTAAATTTTAGTGCAATAAAGTGCAATTTGGAAATGGCTAAGAGGTCGCGTTGATTTTTAATAATTTTTTCACCAATATTTCAAGCACATCTGCATGCTATAAAACTGCGTACCAAATTTTTTTATAAAAACCAAACAAAAAATTTAAATTTTGTAAACATTTTTTTTTTAACATTTAAATTTTTTAAAATTTTTTCTTCGTTTTGGGAGGACCCTACAATTGTTTTCAACTATTTTTTTATTATGTAACATTTATTAACTGGAATCGATTTCCTTCAAAATTGCTACTTTTTCTGCACTTTGTGACAGGGTGACCATGATAGTATGATAGTTACAGAATTTTATTGTACGGTTTCACATAAAAACCGCTTGAGTACCATATCGACATTTTTGTGCTTTATTAAAGCAAATTCTGAGATTTCAGTAAATAGCTTTTACTTTGCCAATTATTTATAATAGTAATTGTTTAGTCATAAATGACATTTCCCTTGAAAAGGACACTTCCACAAAGTTCGATAAACATCAGTACATGTAATTGCCTGCAGGTTTTAAAAACATTCGGATCGAAACTTTACTTAACTGCAATCGTTTCTTAGAATTCCTTCCATGTCAGTCAGGCACTTTCACAGAAATAAGCACACCGAGGATTTGTTATTAGCGTACTTTAATAAACATTTACATTTGTATGGCGGTAGGTACGTGGGCCACAAGTTCACGTGAAATAATTACACCACTTTTCATTTACTAAGCGATTATAAAGTTCAAGGTTCAAAGCGTTGTGAACAAAAAAAAAAACAAAAAAAAAACGCAAAACAACAAAGGCATAAAAGTTTGCATAGAAATCGCATTGATAATCTACATAAATACCGAAGTCGCACTAAACTTGCGCCGCGCCGCCTTAAGCTGTCGGGTTGCTCCCCCTGTTTCGTTTTTTCGCATTTATTTTATTTTTTTAAATTTTGTATGTATGCAGTAAACAATTGATGTTTAGCTGCTCCCCTCGCTCAAGTGAAGACAGCAAATCGTTATTTTCTTCTGTTCAAACTTTGCTTAACTCTGAGACCTTCATACATACATACATATGTACCTACTTCCCACTCCCGCGTGACGTGTGTGTTTGTTTTATTCTTTCTCTACCCTTTTCTCGCTTGTTTATCCATATTATGTAGTAAGTAGTATACCGAAAATATTGCAACAATACTTTCAGCGGCATAATGAAGATGCGCACACATTCTATAGGCGCGTGTCACATACTTACCAACGCAATTACATACTAGCACTAACACTTACATACATTTGCACATATTCGCATACGATTTTCACTTTACTACTACTGGGTTTGCAAGTTCGAAAAGCGCTCAAGGTCGATTTATTGATTTTTCCACTTTCTGCAGCAGCAGCAGCAACAGCAACAGCAGCGGCAACACACAACAACCAGCAGTTGTAAAGCTTTTATACCTACATACACCCTTAGCCATGGCTCTTTTCGAAGATATGTATGTATGTATATATATATGTATTTGCATGGCAGTCAACAAGAGCCTACAATAACTATAACTTCGTTCGCCATATCCGCTTGATGACGATGCTGTACTGAACACGATAGCTGATTTTGCTTGCTTCCTTCGCAGTTTCTGTTTCACATTTGTTCCGGCGGAAGTTTCGTCAAGAAATCAGGTCACTGTGAATGTATTCTTTTAATTAATGATTGAAAAAATTGCATATTTGCTATTTGCAATTAAGTAGATTTGCATTTCGACTTTGCAGGGCATTGCAAGTAGTTCCGAAATAATGATTCAGGTGTCCTATTTAAACTCTTTTGACTTCTGTGCTTCCCTGTAACAAAATGGCGTCTTTAAGTTGGGGCTGTCATAGGTAATATCGCTCCACACTCGTCTTGGCCTTAGGGGCCTTAGGGGGAGTCCCGTATCCGGTGATGGTGCTGAGCGACATTTTCCTGTATCTCAACAAAGTTGGATTGACAGTTGTAGCATATTCGGATGATGTAGGGGTGGCGGTATCAGGTCTCTTCCCGTCAACGATTAGTGAGATCCAAGGGTGAGCTTTTCTCGGGCTAAACACCTGGGTCACAAGAAGCGGCCTAGGCGTCAACCTCAGCAAAACGGAACTGATGCTGTTTTCCATGAAACAAAAACAGCACGATTATGGCTTCCCTCCCTTAATGGAATGACTCTCACACTGTCCTCCGAGGCGAAATACTTGCGTTTCGTACTAGACTCCAAACTGAGCTGGAATATAAATATAGAGAGGCGTCTGGAGAGAGCCCATTATACATGCAAAAGAGTATTCAGTAGGAACTGGGCATTAAAGCCAAAGCTTGTCCTCTGAATGTACACGGCTATCATACGACTAATACTAAAACGTACGCAGCTGTAGTTTGGTGGCCAGAACTGGATAAGCAGTACAACGGAAATAAATTAAGCAGTATACAGAGATCAGCTTTTGTTCAGGTGCTGCAGGCCCATAGAACTCCACATCCGCGAAATGGCTGCGTTCTCGGTAGTCAGGCTGCTGGAGCGCGCTACGGCACGGTCATAGTCGTATTCTTGACAAGCTTGTCGAATCAGGGAAACATTCAGATTATATAACTCTACGACAGAATTCAGGAAAAACGTTCAGGTGAAGTTTCCTTCTAGACGGGATTGGAGTAGGGGCAGGAAAGTCGAGGTGAATTGAAATCTATACTGACGCGTCCAAAAATGGACTGCGGTGTGGGTGCGGGGGTGTTCTCCGAAACGTTGAATGTCTCTCTCTCCCTCGTTTCGACTACCACACTTTCCTAGTATCTTCCAAGCGGAACTTCCAAGCGGAAGTACTGGTAATCGAAAGGGCCTGTAAAGCATTATAGAGTAAGTGCGTTGCAGTATGAAAAGCATACATTTTCTCAAATAGCCAAGCGGCACTTCTGGTACTTGCTTCACCGGTAACAAAGTACAAAACAGCCATAGATTGAAATGGGCATTAAGCGCGGCGGCCGAGTTAACATACATCTCTCTCATTTGGGTCCCCGGCCATAGGAACATACACGGAATTTAGAGGGTTGATGACTTGGCTAAGGCCGGAGCATCTTTTGATGAATCCGAAGCAGAGACAATAAAAGGGATCTGCATATGCAATTCACACGTATGTCTGATACACGTTGGAATAACCTTCAAACCTGCAAAACTGCGAGGATTACATGGCGACATTAAAGAGGTCGAGGAGAAATACAGTCGAATTAACAGCCACGATAACAAGACATTGGCCCATTGATGAACATGCAGCTAAAATGATCCTTTCATGCAACCCTTGGTGTCGCTTTTCCATCCAAAATCTTTGGAAGATCTTTAAATTCACCATTACTAATCTAAATATATTCATCGGAAAATCCCAATGGTTTGACGAACCCAACGAATCATGAAAGCAGATAAAATCAAGGATCCCAGAGAAATCGTATCAAAATGGTGTTAACACCACTAATTAGGTTCTGAGAATGTACTCAAGCGACGCTTCTACCAACCAACCAACCCATTGCTCCCCTTGTCAGTAAAAAGTATGCAAAGTTCTTACCCACCTCTCCCTACTATGCTTACGTAGTTGTTGGCTTTCTTTTAAATTTCATTTGCTTCTTAATAATTCTTTGTATCCCTTACATTTTCAAGTGAGCATTTCTTTTTAAATTTTCGAGTACTTTGTGTTTAATTTTCACTCTATTCTCCATATTTGCGCGTATTTGTCAGCTATGAGTAAAAGCAATCCGCCGCTGCACAGTGGTTCAAAATTGGCATTTTATGTTCACAATTCACTGGAGCCTCAGTCTTTTAAATAAAAGCTAATAAAATTTGCAAGAGACTAGTTGAGCCCGATTTTTGAACTTTTGTTTATTTGTATTAAATTTTTTAGTTCAAAGTGCAGAAAAAGTAGCAAATTTGAAGAAAATGGATTCTCCAGGGCATGAATCGCGTAACTTTGAAACGATAGTCGCTCAAACGATACTGACAAAACTATGTTGTCAAAAAACCTTGATTTATGCATTTGTGTTGCTGTTACGTGTTACTGTTTACTGTTACGTGAAGCAAAACTGGAATCGAGTTGACGATATCGCACAAACGATCAAACAATTTTTGATTTTTATGAAGCAAGACAATCTCGACACGATATCGTTCAGACGATTGTGGTCATACGTGATTCATGCCCTGTTCCAGTTAATAAATGTTACATAATAAAAACTAGTTGAAAATAGTTGAAGGGTTCTCCCGGTGCTGTATCTTTTATGTCATGTAGTAGGGATGGTACAGCGGTTCTAAAAAAATAATTTTTGCGTTAGCAGAATTTTAAATATACCCCCAAGACCTTAAGTTATGATCAAAATACTGAAAATCTGGGTCTAAACACCGGTCATAAATTCAAACGGAAACGGATTTTCATTATCGTATGTTCATTGAAAAGCGTAAGGCTTGTCTTTCCACTGCTTTTGGGAAATTTAAGGTAAGTTGATAACCATAGCTATGGCGATTTTGGGTTAAAGTTACACCCTATATTTGTATTAAACCCATACCTGATGCCTTATCTAAACCAAACTCTGTTGTTCACTTATTGAGGGCCGTTTTCTCAAGTAGATTTTAAAATTTATCTGCCCTCTAAATCAAATTTTGTTCTCAAAAAATGTGCTTAGACCGCAGATAAATTTGAACACTCACCTGAGAAAACGGCACTAAAAGAGCTAAAAAAGAGCTGTCCGACATATTAATTGTACAAAAATTCCCTAAGCTATACAGATTTTTCCGATTTCATTCAGCAAAGTCTCCATAACTATATTTTTGGAATTTTTCTAAAATTTTTTGGTTCACGGAGTCAATGGTTATCAACTTAAACTAATTTTCCTAAAAGCAGCGGGAAGGTACATCCTTCCGCTTTTCAATGCAGATTATGAGAAGTGTATATGTCTGTATATATGTATGTAGCTATGTCGTTTGAGTTTGAGCGCCTCAACTTCCCTAAATCTGTCTGCTCCGTCAAACTAATATATATCTTAGCACACATTTTTTTCTTGTCTTTCATTGTATTTCCTGAAAGTCCTGCTTTAAAAATGTGAAACATGTATGTATTTCTATTGTACAAATAAAAATGGCATCATTCCGCTTTGTGCAACCAACTGCATTAATGCTTTTCTATTGCTGAGTAAATAATTTTTTATCAACAACACTCAAGAGAACTACATGCATAGCGACCGGTGCTCATCGAAAACAACTATCTAAGTATTTACAAGTATTTGTGAACCTGCGTCAGTACTTAAGCAATACTAAACTAAAGCACGTAAAGGACTTACATATTGTCCTAAGCACATGCTTGCCTTGAAAAGAACGGTGTGAAAAATATCATAGAAGAAAAGCACAATAATCGAATTGAGTGCCATGGCACGCTATATATATATATGTACGTCAGTTGGCGCAAAAAAAAAAAGCCGCAACGCTTGAGGTGTAGCTGAGCGATTTATTGCATGTTTTGTTGATTGCAAAAATCAACACACACACGTATGCATCGGTTTATGGGCATACAAGTGGATTTATGTAGTACGAGTATATATGTATATGTATATGTATGTATGCTATATGTACTAACCGATATGCAGTTAGTATGTTTATAGGTCGCTATTTACCGTTAAATATGCAGTGGCAGCTAGCTATTGTTTAGCGAATTAAGTATACACCTTTCACGCCCACTCGAAAACGCCTTGACGAATATTTTGCACAGATTACGGGTGCAATAGAGCAGTTGAGTTCGTGTTATTCGTTAATGGTTCAAGTTCAAAGCCAACAAAATTGTTGTTAGCCATATACTTGGAAAGGAAATCGTGCGGTTGCACGCGAAGGAATAAAAAGTACTGATTGGCTATTCTTGCTCTCGAATAAAGGGTGCTCCAATTGTAAGTTTTCTTAGGTTAATTAATGAAATAGGTTTCCAGAAACAGCAACCGGTAGCAGAGAGTAGGCTGTGATAGTCTTGGAAAGGTAGTGGTGAGTGGAATGGAAATTGTGGGAAACCCCAAAAAGAGTTTACCAGCTCTCAGCCAATGGGTGCCCGCCATACTTGAGGCCTGGCAGAAGCATTAAGCGGATGTGGAAAGGCTTTCTGGTGGACACAATAGGAAGACTACTTCTTTGGATGCTTAGCAAACTCTTTTTTGAATTTAAGTAGTTCTTAGAGGGAAAGCAATGTAGCTCGTTCTCTCTTAGGCTCTCAATACCTCCGATCCAATACCGGCTCTCCCTGCTATGCTTGACCCTAAAATTGGCTCCGGTCTAATTAGGCGCTCGCCAATTCATCAGCTTGTTCGTTGCGGTTTCGAAGGCCTAAGGACAGCTTGATTGTCGCTGCAGACCCTGATTTGATGTTCACGCCACCTTTCGCCACTTATCCAACCTGCTACTTTAAAAACTTTCGATTGAAAGACATCTGGAATTACCCTCGAGATGTCATCTAGCTCCAGTTCCGTTTTCAGTCTTGGAACCATCGGTATAGAAAGCTCCCCAGGAGAGCGTGCGTTCTTTTTGGAAGTTTGGAGGCGTTTTATGCATCGTTTTCCATCCAAGTTTCGCGAAGAAATACTAAAATTCGTATTCTTATCACCAGCCACTTCGTACATTCGCTAGATTTGGCATCCTTTGACTTCTATCCATTTGGTGAAATGTATTTGGGCATGGAAAGGCATAGTAATCTATGCCAACGTAGAAGCCAATCAAGGGGCTTGTATCAACACTTTGAAGAACGTGCCGTCCAGTACATACCCCCAAACGCTTTTGGATTGCGTAAAAGTTTAGAATGATGGATACTACGAATGCACATTAGGGTGCATCACTCTCCATACAAAAAAA
>NW_023458566.1:4555330-4590056 GCF_013731165.1 Rhagoletis pomonella | reverse complement strand
GGCGGACCATCACAAGGTGGTGGCGGTGGTGGTGGGCCGCCTATGATGCGCGGCGACTCGGCAAACTCAAACAAAAACAGTGGTGGTGGTGCGCGTTCATTTTCTAAACAAGATTCAGCTGGCAGCACAAATACACCTTGGCGCTTGTCGCCCTCCAGCAGCGGGTAAGTGTAGCTTTAACGGAATGAAACAATTTACATACTTTAAAGTTATTTTGTAAAGTTTTTCTTGCATCCAAGATAAATTCGTTTACAAATTGTAATTTACAATAAAAAAAAATTATGGCTTTTGGCTTAAAAGTTAGCTCATTACGAAACTAAAATGAAAATTTAAGTGATTTAATTAATTTTTTATTATATTTTACTATTATTGCCATGAACGTTATAATTTTTACAATTATTTATAACCATCACTGCCCAAACTACAAACTACTACAATCATAGTTATAAAACTCAAACACAATCGGTGCATTCCGATTCGGTAACACCATCACCGAATGGCTACTGTAGCGAGGATCAAGCGTCGGAGCCATTAATTATAACGCCGGATGGAATTACAGTTTGTCACCTACAAACACCAGTCAATCTTCATTTGCAGCCTACGATTCTATGCAGTGCCGGCGTCATGCCTGCGCATTGCATGGACGAAGCGGGAACGCCAACTCCAACACCAATTGTGGATGACACGACGCTGCCCAGTCGTGGTCTAGTGTGGGCCGTAACCGATATTTCTAGTGTGCCAAAGGGCAGCGTGCTAATCAATCCGCAAACATTGCAACCATTTGTTAACCAAGACGGGTAATTTACAAAACAAAAAATGTTAAATTCAAAAATTAGTTTTTTTTTTTTAAATTAATAACCTTGCTGCGACAGAAAAAATTGCGTTGACGCTTAATCATAGTCCGGGGTGTAATGGTATATGAATGGATGGAAGGCTTCAGAATCCCTTTTTTAGCAATTTATTTATTGTGATTCAATACAAAGTAGATTAAAAGAAAAAAATTTGTAAGTTTTTGAAAAACTTGATTTCAAAGTGCGACTATCTATTTTATTTTAGTTTTTCGCCATAACCATAAGCAGCTCTGAGGTATTTTGCTACGTTTTGACTAAGGCGTTATGGTTATCAGGACGAAAGAAGAACCTCAATTTTGCAACTATCCCACTGAAATTTGGTACGCGATCGTCTTTTTCTATGTATGTATGTGTGCATTACTGTTTTGAAAAAAAAATTGATCCACCAAAAAATATATTAATCAAAAAAAAAAATAATCAGCCTCATTGCGACCGCACTGTCCAGCGCAAGTCGTTTTCAAAAGTCGAGTCGTGTCGAAAATTGCATGGCATTGCCTAAAATTTCGACACTTCTAGTTAAAACAGAAAAACTTAGCAGCACTGTATATTTTTCGTCGATTTTCGTCGTCTACTTATTTCGTCACGACAGTAGGCAATGCCAATTTTTTTTGAGTAGTTACGACTTAAGCAATGAGGCTGAATAATTTTGCAAAAATGTATTAACCCTTGACGACCTTTGGGTCTAATATGGTCACCTTTTAATTATTTGTTCTATTGAAAAATTTTGAATGCAGTTTTCCTGATCATTTTTATTAAAGTCTATCTAGAAACAATTTTTACAGTGACTATTTTTGAAAAATATTGCCAATGTATATTAATTTCAATTGAAAATTTGAAATTTTTGAATTTCCTAATTTATCTGCTGAAAAATTAAAAGGAGCAGCCTTTGTAGCAACAAAATTGTAAACAGCCTTTTGTTTCCTCTCTTTATTTGATCCCAAATCGTCAATAGTTCACTACTGATAGTATCAAGAATACCAAAAAAAAAAAGGTATTTCCTACAAATCACAAAAAATCGCTGCATGAAATTGACAAATTAAACTCAAAAACCTTCGTTTATACATTTGTGGAGGAGGAGGAAAAAAATACTAAAAGTTATGTCCAGTTAAAAATAGCAATTTTTTCATTATATTCTTTTCCTTTTTTTAATTTTTTCGATAATTATTATTAAAAATGGTTGTTCGATAATAGCTAAAAACAAAAACAACATTAAATAGATTCCAATATTTTATTCACAGACAACGACTTCGACCGTCTGCCAAGCGTTTGTCGGTCCTTTTTTACAAAAATAAAAGACACATTTAGTTGGTCTGAAGCTTTCTTTATCAAATACCAAGGACAAAAAGTTAATTCTTGTAAGCACGAAAAACGAATTTTTACCGCAAAAACTGATCAAACTACCCGTAGTGCACTCCATTAATGAAGTTGTGGTTTTGAAGTCGTTTGAGGCGAAAAACAACGTTTCAGATTATTGTAAAGAGTCCAATTCTCAGTAAATATTTCGACTATGATTGTGCGTCTACCGCTGCATTGAATACCTAAAGTTTGCAAAATGTTTTCTGCTTATGCGCACGCCACTCCTCTAACTGTATTTTTACTTTGCTTTTAAATATACATACATAATTATCTGAAGAATATATTAAAATATTTATTATGAATATCAATTAAGCTCAAAAAGAAATGACTACGAGTACTACGAGTAATAAAAACTAAAAAAAAATATGTCGTGAAAAAAACATAAATTCTATTAAGATAATATTACAGTATTTCGAGAAAATGGTTAT
Organism: Rhagoletis pomonella; assembly: GCF_013731165.1. Classification (NCBI taxonomy): domain Eukaryota; kingdom Metazoa; phylum Arthropoda; class Insecta; order Diptera; family Tephritidae; genus Rhagoletis; species Rhagoletis pomonella. Next base: position 4,587,421 of record NW_023458566.1, on the reverse strand, counting down.
TTACTTATAGTTGAGATATTTCTAAAATAGTTAACAAATACATTACATGCTTTACTTTAAAAAAATATCGTTATCTGAAAAACTTATAACTCGTTTTTTCCTTATGCTTCAACGTTTTCATCAGTAAAACATATCGAGTATATTCCCTTTTGTAAAGGTCAGGTTCGCATAATCGTGATGCCGATGAGAAAGATATTTCACCAGGCCATGTACATATTCGTATCCGCATGCCCCTAAAATACTTCAAACAGCTGAAACTGTGCTTCAACAGTCCGCACATTCGAGCAACAACACCCACTTCGCTTTTTCACTGTAAGAAGCCTAAACCTCTCCCCTACGAAATCCTTAGCAACTCTTTTCACCACCTAGAAGCAATGGGTAAGCTTACAACTCGGTTTTCAGAATTGTCAGAAGAGAGCAGTACGGACAGTCACAGGATGCCTTCTGATGTCGCCAGAGCATCATATCCATAGCGAGGTCCAAATGCCTCAAAGGCCTGTCAGGGAGCATAACATTATGCTATACCTCGCCAAGGCATGTCAGAAGGCATGTCTATGAACTGAAGGACGAGTTCTAGACGTACATACATAGACCAACCACTGGACCAGACTCACATACTCAACTTCTTACTGACTGGCAACTGCAACAGACAAAAGTGCTGAACACATTGAAATCGACGGGCCACGGACTACAGCTTCTTCATTATTTAGACGCTTTGTCGATGGCGACATGAGTGGATTTGCTTGAGTTTGACATAAAAGAAGAGGAAAAATTGAAATAGATCTAATCTGGCCACAGCAACATTTTTGGCTAGTCGCGGTGTTGCCGTGTCGTCACCAAAATAATTATCTACATAAGAGTACATGTTCAAATAATTTGACAGCCGTAGCCTATCGTTTCCAATGTGTGTTCAAGTAACTCAGTTTTTAGCAGAATAAATACTCTGAAGAGTCTCCGCTCGACTCAAATCATCTCGCCCGCATGGTCCATCCCCGTCGGATTGATACACTTTCTAGGCCTTCCGTTGGCTTAGCTTGACCACAACAATTGAGGGACGTTTTTGTATGAAATACTAGTTACTTTAAGGCGATTGTCGTGTCGGTGTAGGCTCACTCCGCTGCTATCCTCATGCTTGAAATATGCTACAGTGGTCAGTTACCTGAGTGCTTACCCGCCCGACATTCAGTTACCGGCACCCACTGCCGTTACCATTTTAGAGCCGTCCGTGAAGTTGTTTAGAGATCTACGGCTAGGTTTTCGTTCCCCCTTAAAGCAAGGTGCCTTTTAGTTCTGTGCTGCCTGTGCTTGCCCCCCCAATTAAGCTGTGCCCAAATTCTGTTCTATAATTGAATTCCCCTAGGGTCGTTAGCCTGCAAATTATACTAGCACGGTTTTCCGCGAATAGGTAAAGAGGCGGTAAACTGAGGATACTTTCTAGAGCAGCCGTTGGAGTGGACCTCAATGCTCCCTAGATGCACAGTGCAGCGAGGCCCGAGATATGAATAGTTTTAGCAGCATTCCACCATACCTAAGCGCCATAGAGCAGTATTAGTGCGACTTTTGCTGTGTTTAACCAATGCATTGGGGCAGGTGACAAACCTCAAATGACTCTCAACATTATTTATACGGCGTTACTGCCTTTCTTTAGTCTTTCCTCAACATTGCGCCACCGCAGCAGCTTACTGTTGTCCAAGAGTACTCCCAGATACTTTGTGTGGTCTTTAGTTAACAGTTCGATGCTACCCAGCCTCGGGGATTGCCACACTGCGACCTCATATCTTCGGTAAACTATTTCGAAAAGAAATTAATCACGACGCTCTTAAGTAATATGCGCCTTCCTATCACCGAACAACATCTCATTTTTATGTGCTTATTTACATTGATGTTCATAATACTCGTATTAAGAAAAATTAAGTTTATGCGTTTAACGAGACAATGTTTTCGTGAAGCTGTTTTGAATTCAGATAATTATGTCTTATAAATAACCCACATGTAAATATTAATAAATCAATGTTGCAATACTTATTACTGTTTGTAAATTTTCATATGTGTTTTTATTTAATGTCTATTGAGCTTTTCATCCACAATATACCACGCCATACATTTTAACATTTTGCAAACTTTGTAAATGTACTTCCAAGTTTCCGCTGTCGAAATTTAATTTGCATAACTTTTAAGCTACACATGATATGTAATTTAAATAAAAATGTTTTCGTAAATTATCTGCAAATCTATGATAACAAATGCTAGCTATAAAAGCCAACACCAACACCTAGCGCAGCAGAATATTATTACTGTGCAAGCACTCGGCAACGCTTTAGAAAATACTGAAGCAATTTTATTTATTAACCTTATTAAACCGAACTGATTTATAAAAGCTAAAGTTTGTTTTAAATTTTCTTTATACCAAGATTATTTACATAAAAGTGTGCGCTAAGATGAAGTGCATGCTATCAGTAAAATCCGATGTAAAAGATTTAAAATAGTAAACGCTTAGTCGATTTGGAGACGGAATCCAAAAACTAACCGATCATATTTCTTTAGAAAAATAGAGGAAAAAATAATTCGCAAATTCTCTTATGGAAGTAAATCGAATATGGTGGTGTTCAAACTTGCCTAGTTATCAAGTTATCTGGTTAAAAATGGTTATGTTGTGTATTTTATTGTTGTAAAATGAAAAAAATATATATATATAACCACAACCACATAATCAGGCAAGTGTGAACCACCCACAACGTTACACGAAATTGTAAGTCCGTTTTGCTAAAAATAATTCCTCATAAAAGTATTTATTTATATATGTTACGGCATCTCGCGAGTCGGTTTGGATGTGTCAAATAAATATGTGCTGGTTACATGGACATCACTCTGAATTACTCAACTGTGTGCAGTCGAACGGCGAGTCAACACCTATACAGATGACTCGCGAGTCAGACACACCGTCTATGGAGCCTATAAGGCTATTTGTGTTTTTTTTTTTTGAAATTCCATAACAAGAGTGTATTTATTTCGACTGAAAGGCCTGGGAGTTGTTTAGTTTGGAAAATTGAAAGGTTCGACCTTCATATAGCACCGCTAGGGACTAAACAGTCTATTATTAGGCGTGGAAATTTTTTCCTTTTTAATATCCCACATATCGATTGTTCTATTGCAATAACGACACAAATCAAAATTTCATGTATGTAAATTATCTAGCGGATTAGGTTGATAAAGAACCGTGTTTACTTACTAGGGTAATTGGTCCAATTCTTTCAAACCAGTTTAAACAGGTTTTATTCAGCTGGTTTTTTGAAATCTGGATTACTCCGGTTTATTTTACCTTGTTAAGTTATATGCCAATTCGTCCAATCCACAATTTGCTGTAATTTGTAAATAACCAATTAAGTTATGTGCACTTATTTTATTTGTGTTACACATGTGTATTATAAATAATGGAATCAGTAAATATGTATATATTGGTTTTTTACCTATTAGGCTATTTCGGCTATTTCCAGTTTTAAGGCTTACCCCTAATTTGCTTTAGTATTACTTACATTCTCACTTATTGAGAAAAGTGTGCATCATAGCATAAATGTTTTCAGGTCAAAGCAGGTATTCGAAGCGGAGCGGAGCAAAGGATTTTGCCTGGAGCGGAGCTGGAGGAAAGAGCTAAAGAAAATTGATTTGCTCGATAGCATTTTTTATTTATTTATTTAATTTTATTTTTTTGCCACTGAAAACAACCGTATTAAATAAATGTTCATTATATTTATACTTGGCAATACTGTTCATTGCACAGTACCCAGTAGTCAGGGATAATTGCCACGAAAATTTAAACGGATGGAAAGCGAGTACAATTTTCGTTTATTTACGTATCTAAAAAGGTTAAAAAAATTGCGATTTTCGTATCCGGAAATGAACAGAAAACGACTACAAATTTCATTCCGGAAAACATTCGATAGCGATAATGGTTGTATTTTATTCATTTAAACTGAACATTTGCGTAGTCGGCGGTGGTTGAGCATGCAGAGGTTCGTGACAGTTTTTATTGGCTTTCTGAAGGTGTCGGGTTCGAATGACGTTAGGCGCTTCTTTGAAAAAGCATTTGTGAAGTGCAGAAGGAAAGCATATTGAACGAAAATAGAAGAAAATTTTCAGAAAAACAGCCAAAAACGCAGCCATTTTAAAACAATTTTCATATCGTCAAAGTATACAAAATCTGAATCGGTAATCGGACAAAAATCCGCATTTCATTCAATTTTTTTCCTTTTTCGGATTCATTTTCAGTTTTTTGCTGGCTGGGTTAATATCTGCCATTTTATTCACAAGACCAAAAACATTGGGGTCATAATAAAAAGGAAATTTTAAAAAATGTCGGCTAATTTTTTTGACGGTTAGGGCTCAATATGTATGTAATTAAATAAATAAAAAGGTTTTTTTTTTAGACGGGAGCGGAACTAAAGCGAAATCAAATGCCGGAGCGGAGCGATGAAAAAAACCTTTGCTCCGAAGCCCTGGTTTAAGGGGTATCTGATTGAAAGTTCTATTTAGAAAATAATATACAAACCGGGAGTAGATAATGCCCTACTAGTTCCCTATTTGCTTCAACGGTTGCCTCGTGTGTAGTCAGCGTAAAGTGTTATAGTATTAACTACACTTTAACAAAAAAATTAATAAGCATTAAACAAACGAAATAAAATTAGTCAAAACTGGTCAAAATGTCGTGACCCTATGTTTTTCACGTGACTGTATGTATTTTTATAACGTGTCTCCACAAATTCTTATATCGTTGTGAATCAACGATTCTTAAATTTATACTACTTCTATGCGTTAAAAAAAAATTTTGCTAACAAAAAAAGTATTCTTTCTTATAATTGCAGTATTTTGGAGTGCAAAAAAAAAGTATAATACTGCAAAAAAGTATAGGTTATGTATAACTAAAAGTTAACCACTAAAAAATTTTTGGACAAGTAAACTAATATGAAAAATTATAATGTATATGAAAATATTTATCAAAAAAGGTTTATGCAAAAAATCATTTTAAACCTATTTTATAAAAAAAACTAAAATATAGGCGCGAATTATTAATACGTTTTAGTTTTAGGTTAGATGTGTAATCAATGTTTAGTTTTAATATTTTCAGTTTAGAGCACTATATTTCCCCTTGCCTTTGTTAATTTGTATGTTTCTATGGACATATGTGTGTATGTATAATGACTACAAAAATATGAACATAACAATTTATGTTCTTTATACATGCAAATAGCAATTATTTTACTAATTTGAGCAAAAAAAAACAACACTAAACGCTGCTTAAAGCACTTTTTATATTAATTCACACAAAACATATACGCCCCAAACGTGTAAAAACTCTCTTGCTGTATTTGAGCTAAAATATGTTTTTTTTTGTGATTATTGCTATTCGCTTTATTTAATATTAATTGCTTTTCGCAAACAAATACATTTACATTGTCAAACAAATAATAGCTTTAACAATTTCTTCTATACGCCATCAAGTAACAACATTTTTTTTCTACTTCTTTTGCAGTTCAATCTATCACTTTGACCCATCCAATCTGCCACCTAACCAACAGCCAACATACCATCCAAATCAAGGCAACAATACCGCCAACTACGCACAACAGCAATCGCCACCACAGCAGCTGCAAGCGCAGCCACAGCAACAACAAACGCTCGATACCAATATAAAAAAGAATAAAGGTACACATCAGATATCATCACCATCACCAGTTGCATCACCGGCCACAACACCGACACCGATGCCACAGCAACAAATTCACTGTAAGAACGTGCCATGCAATGAAAGTGTTGTTACCATTCCGCTTGCTGAATCTGTATCTGAATCCTCTACCCAGACGGTGGCTATGTGCGGCGATGTAAACTGCGATGGAATTGGCATGGAAATGGCAATGAATGCCACTGAAGGTATGTGTGGCATGTGTGTGTGTGTGTGTGTGTGTGTCGCATTGCATTCAAAATTAAATTTCCCCAAAATTCTATGTCCTTACAGAAGCGTCCACCCAATTGAGTGCTGACGAGTGCGATAACACATCTGCCACTGGTTGTCTGAGCATTACCACCACAACTTCCACCAAAAGTTATGATCGTATCGAGGTGCAGAAATTTAAAAATCAAGCAACTAGCCCTAATATTCCAGCTGAAAAGGAGGATTTGTCAAAGCGTGAAGTAAGTTTTGCAATTAATTGCCTGCGTAATCATGTATTAGTAATTTTTCTTTCCATTCTCCGCTATAGAATTTAGTAGCATCTTTAGATGCCACAAACATGCAACCAGCAGCAGCAACGCAGCCACCAGCACCACCACCACCACAAAGTCAAACGCCCACAAATAGTGTGAACGTACCATTGCAGCGTGAGACACCACATTCTGCGCGCTCAACACCGTTCAGTACCAGCGAGTCAACAAGTCAACCGAAGAATCGCGCTTCCGAGGAACCTAAACCCACTACGTGGACATATACGCAAAGTTACCAGGCACCAGACGGTTCCACGGTATTTCATACCACCACAACACCCAGTGGCACACCATATTGCACTACAACATATCAGCAGGGGGTAAGGAAGAAGACAGAGTTACTGTATGTTTTAGCAAATAACGAACATAATTATTTTGTATTTTGTTCTTCTATTCACCAGCCTGATGGTAGCGTTTATGCCATTCCACAGGGCATGGTTTATGCCTATCCGCCGCCAGTTGTAAGCCACGCACCGCAGAAACAGTTGAAATGTCCATTCAATTCGTTGTCTGTTTTGCAGGAGGGTGAAGTGCAGAGCTATTTTATGCCTGTATTTGATCCAAATCAGCCCCGTACCGATGCCACCGGTCTCATACAAGCTGGAGCACAGGCCATATATCCGACTGCAGCTACAGCAGCGGCAGGAAGTACAGCTACAATGGTACCAGTCGCAGCCGCATATCCGACCGCACAATTTGCCACCGCCAATGGTACGCCCATCTACGCTCCGGGTCAATTGATATATTCGAGCGATCAATTTGCAGCAGCAAGTGCGGCGACAGTTGCTGCAGCAGCACCGGCGAATGGACAACTGCAACAGATACCGATGACCACCTATCCAATCGGATATCCGTATGCATATAATGGTGAGTGAATCGATTGGGTGGAGGCAAAATGATGACGACATATGCAGAAATAAAGCCTAAAAGGAAGATATTTAGAAAGAGAGATCTGGAGCTTCAAGTAAAAAAATTTAATGAAGTTTGTTGGGAAACGGGTTTAGCTGAATGTTGAGTCAGATATATGCACAATTTAAGAATGTCCATATATTTTTTTATATTTATCGATATACTTATCGACTTTTTATATTTATCGATTATTTCATCGAAAATTTCTCGACTTACCCGGCCGTTTTATTAAAGTGGCTTTTAATTTTTGATCGACGTATCGATATCGATCATCGTTATCGGTATCAATATCAAGGTTATTGAAAATAAGTAGTATTCATATTTGCATTAGTAAAATTAATCGTTGGAGAGCTGTCGAAGGCATAAATTGCAGTAGGAGTTCAAAGTTTAATCTATCTACTAACTTCCTAAAGAAATACAATTTTATATAGAAATACTTCAATGCAGTTATTTAATGTACATATATTGCTTTTATATTTTTCCTGCAGGTTACTGGAGCCAACCGATGACCTACTATGTGCCACAACAAGCGCTCACCAATGCAGTTACAGCCACTCCGCTCTTACCAGCACCGCCACAGCCACAACCCCCTACAACAGCAACCGCCCAATCTGTGGCCGGACCACACATCACTAGCGGTATAAATATCGCGAATGGCCTTGTTGCAGCCACACCGGCGGCTGGACCGTCGTCGAACACCACCGTAGGGTCATTAGGCAGTAGCAGTAGCCATATTGGCGGCATTCATACAAGTGGAAATCACGGTGTTGGTGCATCTGCATCCACAAACAGCTATCAGACGCATAGCGGTACGACGTACTTTGGTACGGGGCGTGTTAAGCGGCCGACTTCCTCGCATTACGCCAGCCACCAAAACAGCGGCCATCATCAACTGGTTACGGCAGCTATCCCCAGCAACGGCAATGCAACTACCACATATCAATTAGGACACGCAGTACCCACACTTACATTGGCGCATGCACCGGGTGGTGCAGCAGCAGCAGCAGCAGCCGCCGCCGCTGCGGCAGCAGCAGCTGTGAATACATCAACTGATCTCAGCATTGGCAGCGGAGCAGCTCCAGCCACAACCATGTATACGTTGCCTCAACATGCGGCGCTCCTGCATGCGAATATATTTCCATATGCGCCCGCCGCCGCTGCCGCAGGAGCAGCTGCAGGCATTGCCGCTGGCACACCACAAGTGCACACACCTGGCGCTCCACCAACGGCGGCAGCACAATTAGCTGCCACCGGATTGACTGGCACAGCGGCTCATGCACAACAAACAAATGCTGTGATCACCCCATTCTATGCTCATCACCCGCCCATGACAGCTGCCACACATCCCTCACATGGCAGCACCGTGCATACGCCCGGGCCGGCTGCCATACCGATTGTCGATCCCAGCACGCTCACGGCCATCTCGCATGCAACACCGAGCGGTGCAAGCAGCACGAATAATGTAACGCCAGTGTACAGCGGCGGTGGTGGCGGAAGCGCTTCACAATCGGCGCCCAGCACGCCACACTCTGTACCTAATCAAACAGCACAGCGCAATCCGCCACTCTTCTCCACACCGCCTATTTTGAACTCGAATGGCGGCAGCAATAGTGGTGGCTACAGTGGCAGCTCTACACCACAGTATTACACCGTGACCAGTGGACCAGACGGCAGTACAACGCTTATGAGCAGCCCACATGGCAGCTCTTATGTGCAACACGATAAACGCAACAACAATACAAATATGGGTGGCAGCAAAAAACCACCGGCGTATCCAAGCAACTCACTAAGTCGGCAAAATTCTACATCCTATAATGGCGCCTCAAATGGCAAACCGCCTCTACTAAGCGGCAACAATGATACGCGCGCCTCTCCCGGCAGCAGCAGCGGCGGCTATCAGGGCTCACGTCCGCATAGCATGAACAAGCGTGGTGGAGGCGATAAACCGCAGACACCGCTGCTTAGTGGTCCACCTAGCTATGGCAGCGGTCCAACCGTGTCTGCTATGAGCAGCAATAACAATAGCGGCTATCACGTGCACCACAACAACTCACCATCAGATGCCAAGCCGCCTATCCGATTGAATGCGGGAGCAGCTACCTTCCGGCAAAAGGGTAGCGGCGGAGTGGCTTATGAATTTCGACGCAGCGCTTCGCAACGTAACTCGCCAGGTACTGGGAACTCAAGTAGCAACGACAATAGCAATAATACATCACCGAACAGTATAGTCGGATCGAGTGGGGGCGGTGTCGGTGGTGGTGCGAACACACCCAATTGCTATGCCACTGGTGGCTATGTGAACACTGGCATCGGCATAGCTGGCGGCACTATGGTCGCTGGTGGTGGCGATCATCAAGCGATTGCAACAGCAACTGGCACACCATTGTACATTGCGCCAGCACGTGGCGCACATATTCCACCACAACTGCAACACGGTGGTATGGTGGCGGCCGCCGCTGCTGCTGGCGGCACGGCAGCCGGACTGGCGGGTACACAACAGGCCACCACAGCTGCAGTGTTAGGTGGCGCCGCGGCAGCAGAAGTGGCGAATGCGGCTGCAGCGGCCGTGGCGGCGACAGTGGCGCATCACCAACCGCTTTTGAGCGCTTATCAGCCAGGTGCATCGGGCGTTTACATCAAGTACGGCCAAACGTATTTTGCACACGTAAGTAGTCAACAATGAATATTAGAACGATTAAGGTCAGTGATCTAAGTTTAAACTGCCACTGAAAAACTGGCCCTTAAAGAAATGTTGCCAGCCACGTTAGAGAGCTGGTCAAGATCGGCTTTAAGGAACAACATTTGATATTTTTCCTGGCCTCATTAGACCTGCTTCGAATACATTCGCAAGCACAAATTCCAATTACAAAATTTTACACTAGAAATACGATTGATTATGTGCCCATAGATAGTCCCATATAGGCCGCCTCGGTATTCTCATCAGAAACCCACCAAGCTTGGGATCCTGATCTTTAGGAATTATATTCTTGTATTGCTGCTGAGAAACTCGGTAGCCTTATGCCGTTGAAAATGTCCGATGTGGATCGTTATTAAGGATTAAAGGCCAAATGCCTTTATTTTTCATTAAAAGGATTTCCGCTCATTTTTTCTTTTGCAACTAATAACTCTGTTAGGATTTCACATATTGGCTAAGCAATTACTAATGTATTTTCCTTCTTGTGATACTTTTAGCCCTCAGTCGCTCTACCGAACAGCCGCCGCTCACCCTCAACAGAGTTGCGACCTGCAATGGCGCCCGTCGCTGGCATGTATCCAACTGTCAATATGATGATACCAGGTTCGTTAAGATGCTTACTTTCTCACCAACATGTCTATTAAATTTTAATAATTATATATATTATAGCTGCTCCACGACATACGCAAGGGCGTCATCCGAATCCCAACTACAAGGGTACGCGGCCACGTTAAATGCAGCTGTACACTGTCCAGCAGCAGTCACAAAAAATATGAAAAATCAGTGCTAACTGTGTCAAAACAACACTAAAAAAGCAACTGAACAGGAGGAATATGCAAACGATGACGCTATACCAAAACCTAAAACTAAGTTTAAGCTAAAAATACCCTAACCTAGTGAAACATATGCGTAGATAAACAATAATTTAAACAAAAGAAGAAACAAAAAAAAATAACAGAGCATATTAGTGAAAACGAAGACATAAGAGACAACAATAGAAACAAACGAGTTAGGCGGAAGCAAAAAAAAAGCAAAGAAAATAAACAGAAATAATCAGATAACGACAATTCGTGGCAAATACCTTACCTACATACATACATTTAGAGTTAGTTAAGTAACTGCAACAGGACATATGAGCGAAATTTTGAAACACAAAAAAAAATAATATTTTCCGGGCCATTTTACAAAAAAAAAAATATTTTGAAAAAGAAATTAAGATCATCCACAATTTTGGCATTATACAAGCAGAATCGACGAATCAGTTACGAAAATCAAATCAACCAATTGCATCTATACATATGTATGTACGTATGTAGACAGATAGAAAACCTACCTAAACTCAACAGCAATAGCCAATTTGAAAGTACAGCAATGCATCATACATACAAACTAAGAATCTTCCACAAGCATAAAGGTAAAGAAAATACGAAATGGAGCTCTCTCAACATATACTGAAATATGTCGTGCCATTGCTGAAAGATGCAAACATGTAAACATACAGCAAACAACAACAAAAAAAACAACAGAAAAGCAAACGAATACAAGGTAAACACGAATCCATAAATTAAAATGACACAAATAAAAAGAGACTGACTTGAGTTGCATATTGGCAGAGAAAAAAAAATGGAGTGCATAAAGGAAACGGAAATGAGTAGCGCCTATGCTAGCTTAAAGCTATAGTGAGTTAATGATATGGAGATGCATAAGCTGTATTGGGTGAAAATTTAGTTGTGATTATAAAAATAAACATATTTTTTGTTAGTATTTAGCATTGCGTTATTACTGTTATTGAAATGCTATAATTGTAAATAATTTTTATTTTATTTTTACCAACCATAAAGGTTTATATTCATGCACTTTTATAGACATGCATAACACCGCATGCCGTTATTTACAATAAATTTTTGTTACTTACATATATTTGGCTTGCTAAGGAGGTGCTAAGCCATGATAGATACTTTGAATTATACGATGCTAAATCATGTCACAGCGACTTATTTTGTTCTGAGAAGTTTTGTTCAATGTTTGTATTTTTAGTGATTATTAGTATTTTTATTAAAACTGAAATTCTAACGGATACCCGTGGCTATCGCTGAAGACGTCGTAGTCCGCTTTTTGTTAAATTTACGAAAATGCGATCACTGTATACGAAATGCTACGAACTTAGGTGTTTAAAGTATATGCAACGTTCGTAGCTATTAAAATTCTGTGATAGAATTTTTGTAGATTACACAAAAAATCGGACTACGATAAATTCAGTGATAGCTCCAGTGCTACAATAACAGCAGCAGTTTTCCCATTTGTACATAAATAATTTCAAAGCTACTTTATTTGTTAAATATTTGTCTGTAAAGATTTTATTTGTTTCCTTTAATTTTTCCAAAATCTATTTGTTTTTTGATTCACACTGCAAAATATTAATGAAAAATATGTTTAAATGCTAAAAAAAAAAAATTATTTTCTTCCAACCCATATTTTCTGCCGACCAACGTAAAAGGTTTTGTCTCATAGTGCTTTGTGTGCCTCAAAAGATTTGACGAAAGCCTGTAGATAATATCGTGACTCAAAGTCGCACCTAACGCCTGCTTCCGGCAAATGCCAAGCAATGGCTACAAAACAAATACTTCATTTCTCATTAAACCAGTGAATTTATATTATGAAATCTTCTCGAGACACAAAAGCTTAAAAAGCTGCAGCACTAAGCGCATATGTACGTTACCAAGCACAATCGAAAGCTATCCCATGCATGTAACCAGTGAAATCAATGCGCCAATACAACTGTAACAGTCAGTCAAACAGTCAGTGTCTTTTTAAACAATATATTATATATAAAATATAAAAAAATAATAATATAAAATTACACGCTAAAGTAATATGAATTTTATAGTATGTAAACAATTTTACTATACATAATAAAAATAACTAATAATAATCCTAAAGGTAGACTTACATACAAGCAGAGGAAGTAAACACCTAGTGAATAATGAAAGACGCAAACCGTGTACTAAATTAAAATTAAAAATTAAAAATTAAAAACGAAAAATTATGTAATAATTTAAAAAGCATAGCACTTATGTATGTATATCGGCTGACTACTACTACTAAACACTCACAAGAAAAAACGATTCATAGTTTTCTATATCATACACACACACACACTCCCTACCAGTAAGCAAACAAATAGCCCAACCAAATCAACAAAATTTCAATTACCCGCAACTCAATCGAACACAGCGTGCTACACAGGGCATATGAGAGCCATCACCCTCGCTCGCTGACTCTCCTGCCAACCACACAGTGAGCAGTGCGCAAAAAAAGAAACAGCTAGGCGTTGCTTGTGTACTGGTTTGTTAGTTATACGAAAGCTTTAATAAATGTACACTACAGTACGCGTTGAGAACAATAAATTCTATTCAAAAAAATTATTAGCTTATAGTATGTTTTCTAACTACGTAAAGATTATTATTAAGAATTTTACACATCTGGCATGCGCGCAAATGATAGAAAAAAAACTTTGAAATTTATATGCATTAAAATTAGAAAAAACACTAATTAAAATTCAAATTCTAAAAAGTTTCATAGTTTCGAAAACAAAGTGATAGACTATTTAGAGTAACTGCCTAACGCACTGGTTACGCCTACTGCAATTGCCTTGCTCCATGGCTCAATGAAACGCTGCTTTTTTGGTTTAAATTTTTATTTCTCTATCCTACTCACAAGCACTATTTTTTTTTTTAATACTTTTAACATGTCGCAAACGACGTGATCTGTTACGCAAAGCCACCTGTGAAACACTATTATATTATGAAATACTATTAGGGTCAAGAGAAGCAAAAGAGGGCGCTGTTTTAAGTTAAAATTCGTTAAGAAATTTGTTTCCACTATCGGCCCATCACTGAAAATCCGTTCGCATCTAAAATACACTTACAGACAGATACATACATACATACTCGTATAGTTTACTATATGTATAAGCCATATACTTTATTTATATTAATTATAATCATATATATATATATATATAATTATTTAATATACACATATACATATATAAACATATATGCTTAAGCATATATAAAAAAAAAAGAAAATAAAAAAAAATAACTATGAAAGTCCAATATTAGAGAATATGTTATTATTATTTATGTTTATTGATATGAAATTTATTTAAATAAACAATTAATATTGGAAAACAAGAAAATGTCTAATGTTGGTTCTCAGTTGGTGAATATATATGTGGCTTGCGCCAAAATTGGTTACCGTTTACTTTGCGCTGTACAATCTCAAATCGTGTGCGCTCTAATAGGCTTTTTTTATTGTTAAAATATTCGGTATCGAGGAAGTATTTCGCTATGATTTCCAGTGAAGAGTATCAGAGGCGCAGCGCTTAGCTCTGGCATGCCGACTGTTAAGGAGGCTTTCGGTTGCATTCGGGCGTCGAAAATTTTTTATTTATTTATGAATTTTAAGAATACGAAACTTCCTACAAGTTCATATTTAAAAAATAAGCACATTTCAAAGACATCACTCTGAACTATCAGCTGGCATAGTAAAGATTTCTAACCCCACATAGTATAGGTTTTTGCGCATAATGATTTTCAGCCGAAATAAAATATTTTAACAATTTCGTTGACATGCTGTTGCCTACATTTAGGCTGAAAATGGTTCAAGCCATGATACTTACATATATACTGTTTGCTTTATAGAAGCATTTTCGGAGAAATTTAAGCTTAGAGTACCGTTACTAAAATAATTTCGATACATCTAGGACCTAGATCCTAGGTAGAAAAATCTTTTTCACAGTACATGTTGTAAAATTCACCGAGGCAAAGCGAATGAGTCTGGTGGTCAACGAGGACAGGACGAAGTATATCCTGTCATCAAACAAACAGTGTAAAGCTCGATATGTTGTAGGTAAACTCTGAAAAATTGACTTTTATCATTGAAATCGACCTACATATGGGAATCGTCGCACGAAAAAAATATGTTGTTTACACTGTGATGAAGTGGAATATTTTGTAAAATGCGAAGATAGTAAATGACATTTTTGATATTGGCTGCGTTTCTTTATACATTCCGGATAATCCCATTTCACAGCCGGAATAAACAGAATGTGTTTGAAATATACGTTAACATATCATCAGGAACGTTCTAAAGAATAAGTAAACAAAAAAGTGTATTCCAAACGTTCAGAAAGATTAAAGAAATACAGCCATTATTTGTATGTTTGAATATGTAGCTCTAGCCTGTGTCTACGAATATTTCTTTGAAAAAATCGGCGCTTTTTCTGTTAATATAGCTGCTAGAAAACAAAGGTTACAAATGATCCTAACTTCTTATCTAACCTAGTCGGAACAATGTGTGCTGTCGTCTTGTATCGCCTGTTGACTCGAAACTTGTTATCCTGCAATACATCCCCATATAATTTGACACCATTTTGAGTCCATATACTCAAGTGTATGCCTGAACCAATTGCTGCTTATATGAGCTCACTCGTGAGATTGAGTGTTAAATCTTTTGTCAAAAGCGTGTTTTTAGTCGAAAATGGTGTTACGCCTATCTTAGATAATGCATTATCTTCAGTTTTGTATAAAGATCAAGATTCCATCGCGAAATTGTATATTTAAGTGAAAATTTAAAAAATATATAACCAAAAAAAAAAGTTAAAATAACCATTCATGCTCAAACAATACCCGTAATTGCGCATGTAACGTATACGCCCCGAAGCACCATACACACGCTTTAACTTCAAAGTCGTATTCAGGGCCGAAAAGTTTAAGCTTTTGCTGGGAATTGCTTATTTTGCTTATTTCAATGTTTACAGCTAAAGGCCAGTATTCAGTTCTTAAGAAAACGGTCAAGAAAAAATTGCCATTATTTCGTGTGAGTGTGTGTGTACAAGGAATTTTGATATCTGATACTTCACCAGCATGTTGCCCCACTCTTTCCTCAAGAAATAATGGAACGGGCATATATTTCTGTTACAAGCATGGGTTGCCCTGTGCTCTTTTTTCGAAAAACAACCATTAGAAAACCGTAGCAGAAAGCGTAGCAAATTTCGTAAGAACTGCGTGCTGCCTCAAGAAAATTTTACACAAGAAAATTTCTTAGACATTTCTTGTACTTCATTTTATTATGGAGTTTTTGCTTTTCTTGAGAGCTGATACTGGCCTTAAGTACGGACCTTTTAAGTAAACGGTCAAGAATTAAATTGCGATTATATAGTGTGTGTGAATAGTAGTGTCCATTTTGACATCTGATATTTTACAGCCTGCTGTCTAACTTTTTCCTTACGAATTAATGGAATGGGCATATATGTATTTCTGTTGAAAACAAGGGTGCCTTGTACTCTAAACAAACCAACTTTAGCAAACCATAGTAGAAAGCTTAGCAAATTTCTTAAGAACGTGATACTGCTTAAGAAAATTTGGCTCAGTAAATTTTTCTTGACCATTTCTTGGGTTTTTTTTTATTCGTCGAACTAAGGAAATGTTTACAAATAATAACACAAAAAAAAAGATTCGGTTTTTATTGACCTGTAACTTCAATTGCATTTGTGCTTAGATATGAAAATTTAAAATCAATGGTTCGTGTCTACGGGAAGGCATTTGTGTTACTGAAGAGATTAAAAAAAATTTATCTCAAATGGAGAATAACGAATATTTAAAAAATTAAAACAAACAGTGCAGACCTCTATTATTTGAGAATATCAAGCACCAATTGCATGTCCATTGTAATTTTTCAATCCTTAAAATAAATTGAATAAAAAGCAAAACATTAAACTGTACTTAATTTTGAAATTTTTGCGAGCATTTTTGCAAGCGTATTTACCAATGTTTTAGTGCTTATCTAAGCTTATCTAAGCGTTTAAAATGGAGTTTTTCCTGCTTATTTTCTTTGGCCCTGGTCATATTATTTAATTGGTGCACATAAGTATGTACTTATATATTGCTTTCTTTATGTACATAACAATTTTAGAATGAATTTGGATTATGCCAATAAAAATTGTAAAAATGGAATTTTAGTTTGCCAAATCGTGGTCGTCTTTTACTCATTGTATTTTATTTTCGCCGGAAATTTTAACATTTTGAAGTACATATCTAAAATTACTAAAATTAAAAAATCGTGCAATTTCAAAAATTATTATTCTTCATGCTGGCATTTTTTCTAATTTGATGGCACACTCTTGAAACTTCACAGATGTGTTGTATTTGAATCCAACGTCCATTGCCTCTAATAAGAACATTCTGTTTTAATACTTCCCAAAGTTATTTAAAAAAAAAACAATTCTGATTTTTTCGAGAAACAATGAAAAACTGAGTAATTTGGATACTTTTCGCCTAAATAAACGGTGTAAGGCTCAAATTGTTCAAATACTTGATTTGTTTTTTTATTGATTGGTTTTTATTTTTAAATACTCGTGAGATTTGCTTATAATATGTATATGAGTGTTGGCACGGTCACAGAAGAGTATTAAAAAAATGCAAAAACAACTGCATATTTCTACAATTTTCAAGGTCGTAAAAAATATTTCTCATTATTCATATTAAAAACCCCCAAGCTTCTTATTTATTTCTTCAACATGCCGAAACAGCTACGCTTCGACGTTCAGAAATGCTGGATCAATATATGCTAGGCTGCTCCTGTACAATAAATATTAGACAAAAAGTAATTGAGGAGGTTGACTGACAAATTATGACATCCAATTAGGCACGTAAAATAAAAGATAACATCAGACAAATAGCTAACAGCCAAGCAGTCAAATATATGCAAATACATATATGTATGTATGTGCATTTGTATGAACGATATTGTGGCTAAGGTAAATAAGTGCACATATTAATTTTTTTATATAATGAACCAACAGACTGGCAACATTCGATCATGCGAAGAAAACAGGCCGAAAAATAAACAAGCTAGTGGAAACAAACGATTGACGTAGATATGTGAATGCGTATGTAAGCATGCGTGTATGTGGTATATAAAATATATAAAAACTTAGAACTATATATTGGCGAATGACTTACGAGCCAATGAAATTGCCTTATAAGTAGGTAACAATGTATGCGCCAATGTATGTACGGTGGCTGGAATGCAAATAGGGAAAAGACATCTTAGCAAGTTTTGGCTACTTTTATTTGCTGAAAAAGTATTGATTTTTTTTTTTAATAAAGATTGCTATCTAAAAAAATAAGTAAATCAAAATTTTTAACTTTGTAGAATATTTAAAAAATCGACGATCAAAATTTTGAACTTTTTAATCCGACTTTTTAGTTTTTTTTTGGAGTATGCAGTTTTGTAGCCCATTATATTTTAGTATACCGTTGATTTTTGGCAATTTTTTGTTAACAAATTTTCTTTCATTCAAAGTATGTTCGACAATGTTTATTGTAAGGGGAAAATGAGCAATAACTTCCACAAAAAAAAAACCAATTACAAAACTGCATACTCAGAATCTTTCTAAGAAATCTAATTGAAAAAGCTCAAAGATTTGATGAAACTTTTTCGATTTTTCCTGATTTTTGTAAAAAGTTAGAAATTTTGATTTGCATGCTTCTTGTTAGATAACGAGCTTAACTTTCATAAAAAATAATAAACAATAAATAATCGAAAGGGAAATAGCCAAAGAATGCTAAAATTTCTCTTCCTTGGCTATATTTTCGCCACTGTATGCACCCTTGAGGTCAGCTGATTAAGTTAAGTAACATTTTGACCATTTTGGGCTATTTTTATTTTGTCTAAATATTTAATATTTATATTTTTTTTTATAAAGGTGTAGCACATTACATAACCACCACCTCATAAATCCACATTTCATACTCCGAACAAAAACTATAAAAATTCAACAAACTTTTACAATTGCACGAAGAATTTCTAGAAAATATTTAGGTATGCAGTTTTATAGCCCATTAAATTATTAGGTTAAATTGAAAATTTTTAAATAGTTTTTTTTTCTGGCGGTTTCTCCATACACAAGTTTTTTTCGGGATTACTTTATACGAAAGAAAATGCACAACACCGTCAGGCAAAAAATTATGAAAAATCAACGCGATTTCTCAGCGCCTTGATATTTGCACATAAACCTACTAAAATTTTATGGGCTATAAAACTGCACATCTGAAATTTTTCTAAAAGTTCTGAGTAAAAAGATTAAATGCATTGCGAGTAATTTTTTTAAATTTTTTGAATTTGTATAATTCATGTACGCAGTTTGTATGTTATGTAATGTGCTAGACTTGCATATGTTTTTGTGTTTGTTGCCATATTTCAACTTGTTTTCAAAATGCAACATGCGTTTTTTTTTTTAATTTCAAATTTTCCATTGGGGGCGTTTTTATTAAATACAAAAACGGTAAAAACAATTGCTGTGTATAGAAACCAATGAGCCACATTCCAACCGTACGAATGCCAGTCGAAGGGTCCATCCCCTTTCCATACCACTGTAACTTTTGTTTAGCTTCAAGCTATCGAATGATTAAGTTGCTTGGTGGCTTGAAGCCTAAGGGCCATAAAAAAAAAATTCCACAAGTCAATATTGAAACAAAAATGTGTTTAATGCCTGCTTTAGCGTGATATGTGGAGCTTATGCTGGGAAATGCAAACATAAGTTGCCCCCAAAAAGCACTCCAAATGAGCCATTACCAGAAAAAATACACAAAAAAAAAAACATTAAACACAAAGCAGCCACATAAACACAAAGATAGCTCGAGGGGGCGCTAAGCTGAAATATTGAATTATTATGCAGTGCCACGGGGGAAACACTAAAAAAGGTACAGTTCATGAAAAAAAAACAAAAACAAAAAAGAATAAAAACAAATGTTCGAGTGCAGATTATTTATGGGAATTGAGCCATCAAAACGTCAACTTGGCTAAATATCTTTATTGCGGTAACATGCGCCGCACTCTGCATGGTGGGGG
This sequence comes from Rhagoletis pomonella, assembly GCF_013731165.1. Lineage (NCBI taxonomy): Eukaryota > Metazoa > Arthropoda > Insecta > Diptera > Tephritidae > Rhagoletis > Rhagoletis pomonella. Next base: position 4,567,644 of record NW_023458566.1, on the reverse strand, counting down.
AAGGTGCACGAAAAGGTAAAAATAATGCTACGTACAACTATATACATAGGTACATATACAAGTATGTATAACAGGTAGCTACACATTTTTTTAATTTTTTTTTTCAAGACAACTGTTGCGGTAGCCAATCTTATAAGACATAGACTGAGTGGCTAGAGCTGTCGGGCAATTAGTCGGTGTTATAAGTCAAAATGTAGATGAGCGGTAATATGAAATTTAAATTGCAGCTACTAGTCACAAGTGATTCTTGGGAATAGCTACATATATGTACATATACACATGCGTACGTATTGAATGCGAAAGTCTCATCAAGTCAACAATGAAAAATTATAGCTCATATTTTATGGCAATAAAAGTGTTTGGGTACGGCAGAGAATATTCGTTTTTTTTTTTTTAGATAAGCCATTAAAAACAAACCGCTTTTTGTGAGCTATAAATATTTTATTAGCATCACTGACTGATCACTTCTCAAATTTTATCTTGGTAGTTTTAAAGAATTTCTTATTAACGGTTGTCAGTTAAGCACACTTTCGCTGAGATATAATTTTTGCAACAAAACTTGATTTTTTTTCAGTCGCCCCAGTCAAACCCTTGCTAGTTACTGTAAATAGGGCTGGCTACGGAGTTTTCTCTAAGTAACTAAAACTTGAATTATCCGTCCGAATTCCAGACCACTGCAGTGTTTATCAGGCAAAAGTTTTACATATAAAGGAGGTGGCTCAGGCGGCCATTACACCAATGAACGCGGTAATGCTGTAATCGAAGGTTGCGCAGGAGTGCCTCGCAGCTCTAAACGATATTAGCGCCGTTTCAAGGTCAACCTCATATCGGTCCCGTGACATAGAGATATTGAAGGAAATTGCAGGGCTGATGAGCTAGCCAGGAAAGGTACCAATTTCCCCCTATGTGAAAACGCAGGCATAATTGGGATACCCATGGCAACCTGCAAATTAGAACAGGACATGACTAGAGGAGGGCACTTGTAGAACAACCAGGCTACTATGGCCACAAATAGATAAGAAAAGGAAGACATAGTTCCTCAGCCTCTCACGAGAACAAATCGTGATGGTCACCGCATGTATAACAGGGCATGGGCTATTTGGTAGGCACTCTTCAAGACTAGGAATATTCTCCTACGAATATTGCAAAAGTTGCAGAGATAAGGAAGAGGAAGAAACCCCAGAGCACTTCATCTGCAGTTGCCCAGCTATGGCCAAGAGGAGAGCAGGTTTTATGGGTAGGCCCTTCTTTAGCTCTCTTACGGAATTATCAGGCGTAGCAATAAAGCCAATCCCGTGTTCTGCAGTGGTACCACAATGGACCTTCAAGGTCTAATTGAGTTGGTTATATGCACCGACTGTCACACCAAACTAACCTAACCTATCATCTTAGGTAATTTTTTAGAACAAAATATTTTTAAAGACAAATTCTATTTATAAACAAAAGATTTCTGAGATATTTGATGAAGAGGGCCATTTACATTTTTTCTGCAGCAGCGCAAGATTTGATATGGATTTTGTTAAGTATTTTTTTTTTTAGTTTGCAATAAATGTATACTATTTATTCCAATATCTTATTATATTAAACGAGCAATTCTTGTATATATATATGTATATATCCATAGCGTTCTCGGAAACGGCTCTAACGATTTTGTTGTAACTTTTACCCAGATAATGTTTTGGATTTTAAGGTTATCTGAATAGGCACTATCTCCGAGAAGACTCGCATAAGGGTGCCACCTATTCGAAATTAGTTACAAACTAAAAAACATATCATAATATGAGTATCAATCGGAAAGTATTTTAAAGATCCCTGATTCAAAAATATTTTTAATAGGGTTGCCGCCTAATTTGAATCGCATATTTATTTAATTTTCTTTTTAAAGATAAAATATTATCTACTATTCACGGGTACCTCGAAAAGGTTCTTAAACAATGATTTCCTTATATACAAAATTATCCCTTAAGATAATACTGTAAGGTTGCCACTTATTTTCGAGTCTACACAATGTATCTAAAACATCGCAATATGGATATCAAATGAAAGGTATTGTTGATAACTTTGGTCAGAAGATATTTGCCATCAGGGTTGCCACGTTTCTATGTAATGCCAATTTTTTTTTTAAATTTCAATCGGCATTTTTTTAAGTATACACAGTACATATACGGTAAGGATATGTACCATTCATTCCAGCGTATTTCGGAATAGGGTTGCCACCTAAATTTTGGAGTAAGAAATTTTCTTAAAAGATATCGAAATCCTACTTTTGTTTTAATTCCAAAATATTTTAAAGGTATCCAAATCCTGAAAACTTTAAAAAGTATATGCGCTCCGGGCAAAGCTCGGTCAACCTGGTACTTTAAACATTAAATTGCGCAGTCATAGCACTTTACATTCACTTAATCAATAAGTCTTTATGAATCGCGTGTTTACAAATATGTACGCAAGTACATAGAACACAAGCGACGATGGCTTAATTTATTTGATAATCATAGAACAAAGCGGAAAGGGATAATACAATATAACAAACTAAATAATCTAAATGTTAAAGAATTGAAGGCATTGAAATGTGGCAAATAAATCAAAAATAGATACCTGCCGCACATGCTGGGATACCAAACTTGACATACATTCTACAAACACTTCGACCGCCCTTGCACATCTCTGTGAAGTGTGTACCTTAACTTACGAGTGTTTCCTTGAACCTGCTGACCTTTCAATCAGCATTTCTGACACACAAATGCCGCAGCAACATCAATACGTAAATATGTATGCATGTGCGTACATAACAATGATAAGAAGGTGTATAAAGGACATGTATGATGAAGCAAGTTAAACAAAAATGCCATCAGCACCTTAAAGCCTAAAAATGAACGAACAACATAAACCGAAAAATAGGCGCATACACAAAAGATCTGTGACAACGACTGGCGCTGCTTTTACATAGTTCAGTCGATTGTTCCCCCTCCCTATGTGATGTAGGATCTGGTGCGCTAGTCGGTCGGTAGCCAACAGTCAGTGGCAGCAACAAGTGTTCCTCACCAAATCGTCAGCCAGTTAGATATGTACCTACATACATACATGAATACACATGTAAACTGTTTGTTTGTCTGTCCACTTGTCGGTGGAAAACAAGCGCAGACAATGCGGGTTTACGCCTACTTTGGCTACAAATTTCAATATATAGGTGCCTTTGTGGCATTTCGTGTACGATTGTGTGGTTAACCTACTGCAAAGAGCCAACAACGGGCCAGCAGTAAAACTTCTAAATTGTGACATAGTGACACTTTTCCCTAAATTATGGCATCCAAATGGTATTCAGTTTTATTTTTTTTATTCACCTTTCATTGCTTATTCATTTCAATTATTCAACTTCGAATTTTTATTATGTTCGGAGCGTCTGCCGAGAGGTACTCAGTATGCAAGTATACTTTAAAAATTCGTATAGTGAATAGTGTTGTTGTTTTGTAAAATCTGATTACCTACTGCGAGTATTTAGAAAAGTATTACGAAGTAATGAAACGATATGTATGTATGTATGTCGGTAACTTGGCATGGAAAATTGCTGAGTTGCTTTTTTAGAAATGATAATCATAAAGGTAATGGTATTGGTAATGGTAATGGTATTGGTAATGGTAATGGTACTGGTAATGGTATTGGTAATGGTGTTGGAAATGGTAATGGCAATAGTTTTGAGAATTTTATTGGGAATGGTATTTAATGGTATGTATTGGTAATGGTAATGGCAACGACAATGGTAAGGGTAGTAATAGTACATATTTGTAATGGTATTGGTAAGGATATTGACAGTGGTATAGGGGATTGTAATGGTAATGCAGTGGCTATGATAATTGTAATGGTATTGGTAATGCTAATCGTTACGCTGATAGAGATGGTATTGATAATGGTACTGGTGTTGGTGATGATAATGGTATGTAATAGTAATAGTAATGGTATTATAATGGCAATGCTAATAGTAGTGGCAATAACAATGCTAATGGTAATGATATTCAACTTTTTTTTCTTTACTCTTTTCATAATTTCGCTACTGTCTGCCACGAAGCTACCCTGGGTATCGAATCGATTAACGTCAATCGATTTACATACCGACATGTGTGTGTGTGTGTGTGTGAGTGCATTTTTTATACTTATTCAGAGCAAATGAATACGGGTTCAAACTCTGGGCATCATTTAAATGTATTGGGCACTGTAATGCTATTAAAGCCAGAATTCTATGTATTCGGTTCTACGCTGTAGGTCTGCTGTGTTACAATACCTTTTTTCTATTATACCTTTTCTCATATGTACATATGTATGTATGTACATTTTAGCTATTCGCTGCCACCTTGCTTTTCATCTCTTCGTTTGTGCTGTGTATCTGCTTGTTTCTTCTTTGCCGACCTGTTTTTTAAACTCTTGTAAATGCAAATACGTTTTAAATAAAAATGTTACTCGCATAAATTTCAAATGTCACTAAACATGTCTACAATTATTCATTTTAATAGGCATTTACATTTGGCTGGAATAAAACAAATCAATGGTCAATTTGGTCAGGCTGCTGCTGTTCGGTAGTTGGTTGGTTGTAGCGTAATAAATTTCGATTTCCGGTCAGACGAAACTCGATTATTTAAAAGTAGTTATACAAACTGAAAAGTAAATTTTTCTTCAGTTTTATCACTTAACATTGTTCTTTTATTGTGTTGAAAGATTTTTTTTTATTAACTCATCCAATGCCTGTTCGAACCAAAAAAGTATCGCGGAAGAAAAAAGCTCTGATTTTGACCCCATTAAGGTGGCATTTCAGGGTACTATTTTTTATATATACACGGAAAACTAAATACCTGGCTACGCCCATAAGGTGGTATCTGAGCAAGGGGATGAAACCGCGATATTCGCACACGAGGTGCTGGGCTTTGGTTCTTAGTATGCGGATAACACAATTTTCACGGAGTTCAATGGAATATAGTAGAGCTTCTCGGCATGTAGTTACATTGGAGCGGCTATACTCAACTCCTGCTCTTCGGTCCGTGTTCGCGTATTATGGGCAACGTAGGCAGCACATATGTAGCCTTGAGTCTCGGCAGCGAGGGAGATTTAGCGAAACCTCTTCGGCAGACTGCCGATGTGGCTGAGTGGTTAGAGTTGCGGACTAATACTCGGAAGAACTTCGTAAAAGCTCGGCCAAACACTTAGCAAAATGTATAAGCGCCAAAATAATTGCGATTATTTTTATTATTAATACTCCTACAGAAGTCTGCAGCGTCTCTCAATGGCCGGACTGATTAATGTCCTCGGGAGGGCTAAAGCTGACGTTGCCATCCAAGAAATACGATGGACTGGGTAAGACATACATACATTAATTAAATTTTGCACAAGGTAGATTATAAGATAGGCGAAGCTTTGTACAAAAAATTGGTCATTCAGAGGTCCTCTCACGCCCACCTTCCGTACAACGGTAATTTTCTAAAAAGCAAAAGTTGAGATATTTAACTAACTACAAAAGCTAAAATGCCCACGGTTGATATTTGGAATCGCCATAAAGCAGGGAATTACATACATATAAATTTTTTGGGAATAAAGCGTGGTTCGGCCTACTTATGGTTGAATTAAACATAACAATATTCTGCGTGATGACCTTCGAATTGGCTAAAATTTTGCACACCGCTTAATTACATTATACTTACTGACAGAAATGGACTTAAATTTTTTTTAGTTATGGGCGTGGCAAATATCGAGAAAAAGTCAAGCCGGGTCAACGAAATTCCTTGTAATTTCACTATGTCTTGCTCTAATTACAAAAATAGCATATTATTGGTAAGGAAATGAATCAGGCTATCCATCTTCAAAACCGAAAACACAAAAATTTGTCTGGGTCGAGGTGAAATGCAAATGGATTGCTCGAAGAAAAATAAAATTCCCAGTAGGCTTGAAAAAATTAAAATTTCATCGAAACGAGCACTTTTCAGCGGCTAACGTTATGTTATTTAAAGTCTAAGAGGAGTAGCAAATAAACTGAGATACAAATATTATCGGATAATCGCGGATAACGAGTCTGCAGGTTTAATGAAATTAAAAAATTGCTAAAATTAAATGTAAGTTAACATCGTTTTAATTCAACATGAAATACTCAGTTCTATTTTACTAAAATTGAACAAATGTATAGTCATTAAAAAGGACCTTAAAAATAAAACCAAAATGGTATTTTAACAATTGTGGCCTAAAATACAAAACACCAGCAATTTAAACATTGAAATTCAGTTTTAAGTATACAAGGTTGTATAAATAATGGTTATTTTTTAGTCCTTATCAAGTATTTCTAAAGAAATTGTTGACGTCGTTTTAAAATTTAGCGGTATAAATGCATTTAATTAATATTTTCTGGAACATGGAAACATCATACTGTGCGCCCCGTTGGAAGGAAAAGGATCAGCTAGGTGGAATCGGTATAGGAACTTGAAAGTTAGGCGACTCATTGAAGATTTCAGGACAAGGCCGAGTTCCTGTAAAAACATGCCAAAATTGTGGCACACTTTTCCACTATGTTGCAAGGTAGCAGCGGCGAGGAATTGATAAGGTGGCATGAACCTTATCACCTCTTATGTAGAAAAAGTCCGATGACCGCAAGCCTGTAGATTGAAATTTAAGTGTGCTTTTCCCAATCAATAAGACCCCAACCCTTCCACATGCGCTAACTAACGCGGGCTCAACATCTTAAACACATCATATTAGGTGTATTGGGTGAATGCTAAAGCCCACCATAAACAAAATGTCGCTGTTCAATACTACCAGCTCCGCCAGAATTCGGAAAAACCTTTCCGAAGCATTCGATGCCAAAAAAGATTTAAAAAAGTGGAGGACTTTGTTTCTTGATGGACCAGCATTAAAATTTTAAATCTGACAGAGATAAACTAGTCAACTAACGCTGCTTTCGAATGAGTCGACAATTGAAAGTAAAATCATCTATCGTCGTACAAAAGCACACACAGTGGACCTCATGCATAAAAAGTGAACTCAGACTGTGCATCACCAGGAGGACATCTGACGAAGCCGCCATTGCAGTGTTTTAGGCAAGTTTATGTAGCAGATTACGGGGCTTCTCGCTTTGGTGAAGGCACATATTGCAGTCGTAGGAACGATGAGCATTATAACGACTTATGTATGTGTATAGGTCACCGAATTTTCAATATATTTTTAATATATTACTTATTTTACTCGATTTTATGGAGTGAGTTTTTCGTTGAAAAGGTCATTTTGCGAAGTAAACGTCAACTCTAAACTTTTTAATGAGCACTTACAGTGGCAGTCCCCTTTTTGAGTTATTTTTCTGTTTGCAATATCGGTTTGGAACGACTTTGCGCGTTTTTAAATGCTTACGAACATCGAGTACAAATCAAAAAACGAGCTAGCATCTGATTTAAAACACGTCTTTAGTATAATACAGCAAGTAATTTTTGAGCAAAAAACAAAACCGACTTCAATTCTCGTATAAAGTATAAAAATTTAGGAGTACCGTTAATTTCTTTATGATCCGATGATCGGATCTAAACTAAATTAGTTAATGTAATGTGGAACGATTTTCCGTCATCAAATTTGACAAGGGATGACGGAAAATCGTTCCACATTACATCACACTCATACCCTGTCGGAAATACCAACAACAAAAATGAGTAAATTAGTTAACGTGGTCCAAGGTTATGCGGTGACATACATACAAAAAAAAATGTTCCGACGAATTGATAACCTCTTCATTTTTTTTAAGGCCGTTAAAAATTCATAAAATTTTCAAATTTATGGTAACCGAGAAAATTGAGTTTACTTTCTTTAAAAAATTTACTTAGGTCAATATTGTCTTTAAGGGATATGCATAAGGATGTATATTAGGGCGGAGTAATTTAACTTTGAAAAAAGTGTATGGCATTTTCGAACTCTAGGTTCGCTTCTAAGTAAAAAAAAACAGTGTATTATACTTTTTTCTGAACGAAATTAATTTTTCGTTTACAAATTTTTTTTGTTTTCTTCATAAAATATACCGCTTTTCATTTTGAAAATTGGGAGGGTCAAACGTCATTTTTGCTATACAAGTAGTTTGTTTGCCATTTTTGCTTAGAATTAATCGTAGAATTTGAATTTGCTATACACTTTTTTCGAAAATTTTGCTCCGGACAAATAACTCCGCCCTAATGTACATATCGTCGCTACCATGTCAAACTTTCAAATGTGCAAAAATGCTTTTTTTCGTTTCGATACCTTGCGTATGCATTTTGAATGATACATAAGATGGCAAGTCGTCCGAATTTCTAGTCTTTTTAGAAGCAGAGGTCGAATCCCACACTTTTTCCTAATGACAACAATTTTTTACAAGAGTTTGTTTTCTCTCCTGAAAAGTATCTACCCATTTTCACATTCGATAGTTTGACATGGTAGTGACGATATGTACATTTCCAATCATACCCCAAACTTTGAAATTGGATTACAAAAAAAAAATTGTAATGAAGCAAATGCGATGTTGGCTGTCTTTGAGACTCCTATGACGCCTAAATGCTTTTCAAGTAAGCTTTCAAACTAAGTGTTGGCGGGGGTGGAATAAGAACGTTTTTCGCGATCCAGTCTAATGTATAAACTGCTGTTTATATTTATGGAATTGTAAGAAAGCAATTCAAAAGCAATAACCAGCACGCCATCAATTCCAAACTCGCAACCCACTTTCCTATTTATGTATGTAAGCTTACCTGTAGGCACCTATTAAGAAATCTGTATAGCGCCTGTAAGGAAGTATATACATACATACATACATTAGGGTACCGCCTGTACATTTCAGGATATTAAATACGCCACAGGAAAGTATAAAAGTGTTCGTGACTTGCCAGGATATTCTTAAATATTCAAAGGTGTACATGTCTGTCACCCAAACATATTCAAAAATAGCTCCAGTTAATCCGCTAAATAATACTTAACTGCAGGCATAAAACAAAAAAATGCAAGCAGCCTTTGAAGAGCAAGCAACAAGCTATATGGGCATACCAACAACAACAACTACAAAACACATAGGTACAATAACAATGAAGAGTCACGCCAATCGCCACTTAAAGTCGCAGTGTCAGTAAAGTGCAACAAAAAAAAAGCCACTTGACAAAGTGTGAGTGGCGTTGAAGGCAGTGCGTACTCTTTGAATAATATGTACGTACATATGTACATACAAACATGTGAATGTATTCAGCGCCAAGCACTTGCAAGTTGCAACTGAGCGTAAATGAATGCATGTGTTGAAGGTATGTACGTGTGTCATATACATTTATTGTTGTGATAACTTAAGCTGCTATTTTTTTTTGTAACCCTTCCACGCCAACAATTGAGTGCGAACGATAAACAAAGAAATAACGCCAGCCAGCTAACTCACTCTAGCAAATGTGGTAAACATGTGGTGGGAGAAGTAAGAAAAATGCTAACTTTTGTAAAGAAAAACGTAAAAAAAAAAATACTTTAAGTCAATTGTTAGACACAAAGTGGGAGCGTGTTGTTGTCATAATATAAATATGTATGTGCGGTTGAGTGTTTATTGTAGCGCATAGTGGGTATTAGTTGGCTGGGCGGCGCTAAATATTCGTACACTCACCCACACATGCAAAAGCATTTTCTCTTTAAGTAACCACTAAGTAGATAATGAGTGCAACGCGAAATGCCAGCAGCAGCGAAATTGCATAGAATTTAGAACTAAAATTTTCGTTGGAAATTTAAGATTTTGCTTATCAAAATTTTTCAGAAAATATGTAAAAATTTTCACGATTAAAACGCTAAAAACCGACTGCCACCTGAGCAGCTATAAAAGTGTCTGAGAGCAAGAAGCGAAGAAGCGCGCCATCGCTGCGTTTTGCGCTACTCGAATAGGTAGGTACATATCTGCGCCGTTCAGACTCCATTGCTGTGCCGAATTTTGCGCCTCACTAAGCGCTCGCAGATAATATTTTATGCTCATTATCAACAGTGCAGTGCTAGTATGTAGCAGCTGACTCGCTCCAGCACGCGCCATAAATGCCAAACTCAATGGCTGAATAATGGAGCCAGTCACCTAGACTCTTCGCTCTTCGCTGGAAAATAGCAAAAAGGGCGGCTTAAAACACCACAACAACCCACACTAAGGCGCGCGGCTATCGAGTCGCTGAGCGCCACCTGCTGCTGGGTTTGCTGCTGTTTGGAGTGACATTCTGGCACGCGCCGACGCATAGGCAATGGCTCTTCGAGCACACACACATCAACACATATGTATGTATCGCTGCTCGACTCAACTGAAACTCAAAATGGGGGAAAACACGTTCCATTGATAAAGCGCGTGCACATACACACACGCACATATGGGAAACGCATTGACATGCGCACAGGCACATTCACTCAAAAACGTAAAAAAAAAGTTGAGTGGTAATACTCAATTGCGACACACACACATGCACACACATGCACGCAAACATACAAGCGCATAGTTGCATACTTAGAGGGGCGTTACCATTGAGTTGGCCGCCATGGCAACCAATCACCATACCCCAGAACCGGCTGCGTAAGCAATACAGGGTGTCGTTACTCAACCAAAGCGCAGCGCAGTTGGACTCACTGGCTTGCTGGCGGCTTATAGGAGAAATGTTTAAAAAATAAAAATAAAAGTGACTCAAGCGCGCATACATCATTTGACATACATACATTTGTAGCTGTAACACTGGCCGTTGTGGTTGTTGTGGTAGTTGTGGCTGCTATGGTGGAAGCTGTGTTGATATGCCCGATAGCCAGTCTACTACAATACATATTTTTTTTACATTTTTATCGCGCGCTCCCTGGCATTGTTGGCACAATTGGCTTAGCAGTCAAGCTTGGCAAACCGCTCTTGTGCCGTCGGCACTCAAATGCGTGTGTGTGTGTGTGTGACTACTTGCATGCCTAGCTTGGTCCGTTGCCTTAACACTCAAGAACTTGTCTTAAAACTCCATCTACCGTAGCAGTGGTGATGGTGATGGTGATGGTGGCGGCTTTGGCTCAGCTCAGCTCAGTTCAGCTGTGTGCCACTCAATATGGCTTTTACGGCGGCATCACATCAGTTTATCGTGCGGTCTTGCGGTGTTATGACGTGCTGAGCCGTTTTGCCGTTTGTTTGCGATTGACGCCTTCATTGATGTGTTGCGTTTAGTGCTCATTCAATGTTCTCGGATTACGTAGCTGCGGACAGGTCGTAGCGCATGACCAAATCATTGAAAATAAAACACGAAAGTTAGTTCATTAATTCTCACTCTTGTATGCCAATCTGGCAACAAGTAAACGTATTTCACCTGCTAGCCGACGGCAAATGTTATGGCCGCTTATCAGCAGCGGTTTTGTTGATAACTGCAATGCATGGACGTGGTCGCGCGCGGGTCTGTCGAGCGGTAGTACGTATTATGCGAAATTCTACGCTAAAACGCGTCGGATGATGTTTCTTTTTTTTGTTACCATTTTTGTTTTCAACAACCGCGACTTCTTACCTAAGAGAAACTAACAGTTTTGTAGTCAGCACAAAAAAAAAATAAAAAATAAAATACGTAAATATTGAAATAAATACAGAAGATTGCTTTAGTGGTGTCCTTAAAAAAAAACGAATATAATAAATATAACACATTTAACTTGTTGTATAACTAAATGCTCAAAATGAAAATGCATCTCAAAATACAATTAAAAATGTTATTGTAAATAACTGCATATAAAGGCATGCGGGAAAAATTACGTTAAAAAGTGCGATTTATGTATCAAAAAAATATTTTATGCAAAGTGAATTATAAAACTTAAGTGTATATGCGTGCGCTGTTAGCGAGATACGGTCTTACGCCTATAGCCATTATCCATACGCATTCTCAGATATTTCTTTCACACGCTGGGACTAAAAACCGCCAAAATTGTGGAGGCACTTAAAATGAAGGTAAGCAAAAATCCAAATGGTAAGCCACTGCAGAGAGGTACACAAATTGTGAGTTTAACAAAAAGATTAAGTAGTTGATAACGTACCATGAAGTACCAATGCACATAACTACCAACAAACTATGAAACAATTTACCTGTTATGGGTATAAAGTTTCAGGGCATCGATCGACGCTGCTTTAAAATAATTCAAGTGATCATTGCTGATGGAGTAATATATAGTTCTTTTCATACGTACAAGCCGTCGGCTATATCGAGCCTTAACCGCGAAAAAAACGTAAGCGACATTTTTTTCAAAATTTCCGTTTTAATGCAGAAATGCATCTCGATGCTCTAGAGCATTGCTGCATTAAACATAAAATTAAAGAAAAAAACGCTTACGAG
>NW_023458566.1:4513586-4554930 GCF_013731165.1 Rhagoletis pomonella | reverse complement strand
TATGTAGGTTTGATATCAAAACCATCCAAATCATATAAAAAAGCGCAATTCACAAAATACGCTCCAAGCCGCGCGTACAAAATCGACAATGTACCAAAGCCGAAAAAAAAGGAAAACAACAGAAATGGCTCTGCGGGGGATATCGATGTATTTAAGCGAAAATATCATCGGACAAGAAAATCGATTAAACGCACGAAATCCATACAAAATTTTTGATAATTCATTTTTTTTTTTTTTGGTTTCGCTTTGATATTCATTGAATCATTTGTTAGTTGCATATTAACCGTTGAATATTTTACGCTTTTTAATTGCGGCAAATGTAACAGTGAGAATGGTTGAGTGCGGCACAGCACAGCCGTGTAGAGGGACTTTATTTATGTAAGTGTGGCATGCAAATGGATTTATAAGATTTCGTGAATGAATTGGGTGTTTAGTCTTAAGCTGTGTGAAAATAAGCGACTCAGCAATTTTTCAAGCAGCTAGCAGTCTTGAAAAGTGATAAAAAAATGATGTGAAATAAATGTTGGTCCCAAAGCCTGCCTGTTCGGTTCTAGCAAAAAAAAAATAAAAATTTACAAAATTTCCTGCAGGCTTTATTTTCAATTAATTACGAATTTCTTCATATGAGTATTTAACACTTTCACTCACAACTTCATTGGGAGGGGGGAAGGTGGGTGCGGGAATTTAGTCTCCTGGCACACAGCACTGTAGTGCATTTGTTCTATATTTTGGTCGTCATAGTTGGGTACCTACTAAAGGTTTCTTCTTTCTTGGGCTAGTAGTCATATGGGTGTCGTGATGCTTATGACCAGGGAACGGATTTTATGGAAATTGCCTTTTTTTCTGCTAAAGAGATAGAGTATATTCGATTAAGAATGTCCACGATTTAGCTTTCCCTGATTCCATGTATACACATTTCATGTTGCCTTTTTTTGCCTTTTTTAAGATATTTGTCTTTTTTTTTTGCCTTTTTTAAGATATTTGCTTTTTTTTGCCTTTTCTACCTTTAAAAAAGTGATTAAGGCATTTACAATTTTTTTTTTTAAGATTAAAAAATATACACATGCCCATGCGGCTTATAGAAGCGCAGGGACCTCTTGCCAAATTGGTGTTGGAAAAATTCAAAGCCGTTTTCTCAGCTAACGTAGGCTTGGAGACAATAAGGGGTGTGGATAAAATTGTGAAGGGTGAGGAAACGTTCCATATTTAAATTGGGCTCCACTTGTATCAACTTACGTCGGGCGCACATTTAGTACATTCAAGGCTTTTCTTCGCGAAAATCGAATGAAAATGCTGCCAGAAAACTTCAAAATGTATCTTGTGGTTCAATGTTACTACAACTATACAGATTAAAGTTTTATGAGTTAGAAACTCGAAAGGATAAAATAGTCAAAGATTCAAAGTACAAATTTTTCATATAATGAAACTAGTTCATAGTTTTTCTCTTTTTACTTGTAATATAAACATTTCTAAAAAAAATATATTTTTTGATTGTTCTTCGTATTTTCTGTCTTTTTAGTGCCTTATTTTGCTTTTTTTGCAATACCTTTTTTTTTGCCTTTTCCTGCCTTTTTCGCTATTTTATTTTGCCTTTTTCAGCCTATTTCGTTACTATATTTTGCCTTTTTTATAGGTTTTAAGGTGCTAAAAATCCGTTCCCTGCTTATGACTATAACGAAGCCCATAGAAAATCCCCGAAAATAGTAAACGTGCTTCGCTTCCGGTGAGATGTGCTTCTCATATTTGGTACTTTTGGTTCATAATGAATAAATATGAAAATACGGCATAGACTGGCATACTGTCTCTATTTTCGAGGGCGGAAATGTCTACATTGTCCTTCGCTTCTTTAACCCACTACATGGAATGCAAAGGGGACTCCCAGCCATTACCGACAATGATATGCCCAAGCTTAAGTAATGCCATCTAGAAGCGAAAGAGCGAGCGATTACCAATTTTCTTTTGATTTTTCGTTAGGCTTTAGTACTTCCCAGTGCTGCAAACGGTTTTCCAAACGAACCACCGCTATTTTCGGGCTTCAAACCGAACCACGAACCGAACCATTTTTATTTTGTAATGTCAAAACCGAACCGAAAACCACTCCAAAAAAATGGTTCAGTTCGGTTCGAAATCTACTTAAGCTTTTTTCAAGTTTTGTAATACACTTTTGAGTTTAATGACATCTCTGTGAGTTATAATTTCGTCTAAAAAAAATTCTTAAAATGTTTTTATATGTATGTAAGAAAACGCATATCACGCCAGCAAAAAAAAAATCTAAATACTCAGATTTCATACAAAAATTTTTATCCAAAAAAAAAATCCGTAGAAAAAATTGCCAAAAATCAACATAAAACTTAAAATTTTTTTCTAGAAATTCTTATTGAAAAGTTTGCAATTTTAATGAAACTTTGAACAGTTCTCATAATTTTTATTAGACGATGAACTATACTTAAAAAAAAGTAAACATTAAATAAACAAAAAAAATTGCCAAAATTGTTAAAATGTCGCGTCCGTATTTATTTTTCCACTACTAAATACACATGTGGATATTTGAATTCGATCTCAATAACAAAGCCTTTTATTTTTATATTCATAGACTTGGCCTTTTTTTTAAATATGTGTATCCTTTAGCATTGGAATAGGAATTAGGAATACTCATGAGCCGGTTCTTGAACCGGTACAAGCTTTTTCTAAGTGGTTTGAACCTCTGAACCGAACCGCACCGTTTTTTGGGATGGTTTGCAGCCCTGGTACTTTCTGTCGCAGCTTATATGGGTATAGCCCAAATTGAAATGTTAAGTCTATCGAAGATTGACGAGAGGAACACGTCATCAATTTGTATTATTATTAATTTAGATTGCACACTAAAACACGCTTAAGTACCTCACGAAAAATGTCAGCTTTTTGAGGTACTTCGATGCGGGTACTTAAGCGAACATAATTATTGATGTAATTACTTCTTCTTAAGCGGGTTTCACTATATGTATCATACTTTAAGGTCCAATTGTAAATGCCGAAGATGTGTATATAAAACAATTCAAAATCGCCTTACAAAAATATTGCGCTTTACATACTATTAAAGAAGTGCTTTAATTTTTCTCACAAAACTACTTTCAAAAACATGCTTAGAGTTTTATCAACCACTTAGTTGGATATTTTGAGACATTTCAAAACTTGGACTCTTTCTACCCCTCTCAGACCACTGTGCGGCGGCCTCAGACACCGTACGGTAAACAGATTTGACTAGTCAGTACAAAGACTTGGTGGACTTTTACATGGCATGCTTTATTTGTGCAGAGTATTTTAATCGGATTCCAAGTCAATAGTTTACATCTTTTTATTTTCCCCCGACACATATACGTGAGTAAGTCGAACTTCGACTATATCTGCTGATATTTCGAAGCTGTGAGCTTTTAATCGTTTTTTGGATCTAATCATGACCTGCTTGAAAACAATTCAGGCTTCTTCTGAATTTTGCGCAATGATGTCTGCGGCTATATCGTCCTTGTATCCTACGAGTCAGTATTATCTAGCATATCGATGCAAGGGTACACCGTCTTAGATTGCGGACCCGATATTTCATCTGTAAACTTCGGTTGTTTGCCGATTTCTTAGACATATTTTTTCATGTCTTTACGTGTAGAGGTATTGAAGTGTGTTTCTACTTTCTTTTGCCCGCCCCCTCGTACACTGTAACTACCGTTGGAAGTTACTAGGAGAACAGTTAATTTCGATGGGCTTCTACAAAATGTTTGTCCAATTCGGCATCAGCGTAATCCACGCATTGATTCGAGCACTAACTGCAAACAAAAGAATCATAAGCGTCATAGAGCATCTATATCTATGCATTTCTGCATCAAAAACAAGCTTTTGAAAAAAATGCCGCTTACTTTTCTATTTGAGGTTTTGGCTTGGATTAGTTGCTCCTTCCCGCACATACATATGTGCGTATGCCTAATAAATATTTTATGTATTTCATCGCCTTGCTGCTGTTCAAAAACGGCTCATTGTTGCCCTGCAGGGAAGTATGTACATACATATGGATGATCCTCTGCAATAACGACACAATTTAGAATTCAAAAAATTAAATCCCTTACTACTGTTAAGTGGCTCATGTCTCCAATCCTTGCCTAATCTATGTCTAATCCTTACTACTTACTATTGTAATGCTTACTACTTACTTTAGTAAGGATTATACATGAATTAGAAAACAATTAGACATAAACCACTTAGCAGAGTGAGGGATTTAGGTTAGGTTAGATTTATGTAACTTCTCGTAACTTGTCAGGAATAGTGTTGTTATTCGTGTTTTTTATTTTGACTGAAATACTTTTTTTTTTTAATAAAATACTTTTTTCCGTTCTTCACTGTTTAGGTTGACGCTAAAATATCGAGTCCTAACCGCCAAAATAACGCAAGCGACATTTTTTTCAATCTCTTTTTTTTTAATGCAGAAATGCATCTAGATGCTCTAGGAATATTTCTGCATTAAAAGGAAAATTTTTAAAACAAATGTCGATTACATTATTTTGGCGGTTAGAGCTCGATATATTGTATGTATGTATATGTACACTACTTTAACTTTTCTTTTTATTTCCAATATGAATATGTATACATACATGTATTAGTGGCTCTCCTTTAAACTAGTAAAGACGCGAAAATTTCATAACTTTCGAACTTTGGTTTTTTATTGCCCCAATTATAAGTTTTTCTATTTATGTCGTTTACTATTTTCGGTGGTAGAGTTAAAATTATTTGCATACTTGTATGTACATAAATAAATACATAAAGATGACCGAAATTCGCCTCACCGACTTAGATTTTTCCCAGCAGGGTCGCATCGCATTTATCTGCGCCAGCGCGTGTATTATACATCCCGTCGCGTTTGAACGCATACCAGTCGCCCCAGCTGTATGTTAGCGCAGCGGGTGGACAATTTTCATAAACAAATTTTCGATATCGTTTTCATGTTGCCGTTTTATGATTATATTGTGCTAAGTTTTGTGTGTCTTAGCATAAGTACGTACAGATGTACGTATGTAAGTAAGTACATTTTTTTTTTTGTGGTGCAATCCTTTACAGTTTTTTATTTGACTCTCTGTGAGGCGCGCAAGTCATTCAAACCAATTAAAGTCAGCAAATAATACAAGTTTCAATTAATCTCACTTATTTTATGGGTCAAAAAAGAAATACGCACATACACACATATGTAGGTACACTCTCCACTCACTTACCGACACGTTTGTTATACTTTTCCTCCACAAGCTTTGAAGTCTCAGAAGCGTTTCCCTTCTCGAAACCGCGGGAGAAAAATTTTTAAGGTAAATCCCCTGAAATGGTAACCGGGTAATTGTATTGCATTCTTGTAGACAGCGTACTTGCGTCTATAGGGAATCTTAGGGACGAATGTATCAGATATAGCGAATCATACCAAAGCCTTATGAAATACACTAGACCTATCGAACTCATCTCCTCCTCTTGAATCTTTCTAAAGAATGGGTTGGGTCGAAAAAAAATGTGTAAAAGTCATCGCTGTATTTAAAGCTAATTTTGAGAGGATTTCGGTATCATAAAAAGTACTTCTTTGATCTTTTAAAAATCGCCGAATTGGTTTTATTTTTATTAAAATTTGGTTATTTGATAACCGATATTCAAAAAAAAAAATATGTCATTGTTCCAATTTTGATGAGCTTCATATTTCCTTATAAAGTCCCACCAAACAATTTGTGTTGCCAGCAATAAGAAAATATGTCGCCCTCGGAAACAAATTTATTGCCGGTAATATTGCCATCGAATCGATTTCCTATTACCGGTCGCTTTAAAACGTCCGCCGAAGGCAACTCGCCTGGGCGAGTCGTTTTCTTATTACCTGAATAAGTCCTTTTCTTATCGCTTCAGGCGATATTTGGAATAATTTTATTCTTTTTAATACTTCATTTATTTTTTTGTATACCAAATTGCAACTTACAATCGGAATTAATTCATTTTCTCGCTGTGAGGCTTCCTATTTTTTCAATCTTGTCCTTGGGCATAATTTAGATGCTTTTGGCCAATACTATTGACGCCATATTCATAAGTTTCGGAATTTTTGAGAACTTTTTTATTCAAAATTGACATGAATGAAGTGATGTTGCCGATTTGTCACCACAGCAATAAATCGGTGAGTCGCCAATTTGTTGCCATTGACGATTGTTGCCTATTTCTCATGTTTTGCATGGTGGGGTCGTTCTAAGCTCGGAAGTCGTTTTCACATAGTTGGGTCAGTTAAACAGAGTTGTATTTTAAAATTCATTAAAGTGTGCTTTTAAATTGTTCCTCTAAACTCATAAACAAAAAAAGTATAGTTAACACCGTGCGACAGTAAACTTTACACACAAAAAAATGAATATATTCGCGAAACTATGGGCAAATTATAGTAAAACTGCACACTTAGTTTTTCTCTCTGGCGTCAGGATTTTTAATTTTAAAGGACTTTGGAATTTAAAAAATATGATTATTTCCAAAAATTATTTAAAAAATTCAGTGCAACGCATTGCAATCTAGAGTAAAAATAAATAAGGGTATGAGGTATAAAAAAAATTCTGTAGAATTATAAAAGAATAAATAAATTTTGTGATGCATAATGACTTAAAAACTCTTGAAAATTTGCAGTATCTAATTTTGTAAAAATTATTGTTTGAGCAATAATATTCATGTTCTACATTGCACTGACTTTTTTTAAATAATTGTTTGAATTAGTCATACCTACCCTTGCTTCAGAATTTGGTTGAAGAACGCCTTATCTCAGAATTTAATTCAAAAATGCCTATCTCAAATGCAAATGTATTTAAATTGTACTGATATAGGGCGTTTTTGAACCGAATTCTGAGATAGGTTGATCTTCCACTCAGGTGTCGATATAGTCATGTGAAAAACAATAGGGACACGACATTTTGTTTGTTAAACTCTTATAATTTTTTTTTACAAAATTGCGTCATAAAATTCGAGTTGTTTTTATTTTTTTTTTTGCTGACCATCGTACAATAAATTTTCAAAAATCAACGCGAATTCTTAGCCACTTTAAACTTATTATTATTAAATTTATTAAAAAAAAAGTTTGTTGTAAAATTTTTGAATTTTTTCTAATTTTTCTACAAAGTTTGAAAATTGGGCTTAGAGGTGTATGGTTTTTGGTAGGTAATGAGATGTATTTTTATAAAAATATAATAAACAAAAACAAAAAAAAAAAAATAACAATGAAAATAAAAATGAAAAGTAGCCAAAACTGTTCAAAATGTCGGGTGCCTATTAATTTTTCCCATAACTGTATGTAGACGAGTAAAAACAATATGAACTTGCATCATTTTCTCACTCCGCTAGCGGGCAACACCTGGTTGATTCACTTTTCTCCATCTTAAAATAATAACATACTTACAGTTGCATTCGCATTAAAGTGCAGCATAGCGCTCGAAATACGGAAACTATATATTCCACAATTCATTGCATATGCCAGCGCTAAAGTCGGCTATAACCCAGCTGGAACCCGCTCATTTAGATTGTTTGCAGCCATCAGCAGCGTCATGATGAGCATTGTAGCAACGTTCATTTTTTTAACCAATTCTTGCTCTCAGCTTTGTCACCGTATGACCCATCGTATATGGAGGTTGTTGTGAGCGGCAAGTGGGGAAACTAATTGCGCCCCACCGACGAGAGTAAGTGTTTACGCTTGTGACACGCAGAGTTTCTGAGACTTTAGATATTTAGCGACAGTCTGTGTGATGTTTTTTTTTTTTTTGATTATACTACTTTGTAATCAAATTGAAGATTTGGGGAACTTGAATGCAGGAATGCAGAAACGTGCAAGCATTAGAAGCTTTGAATTGCATGCAATGGATACAAATTAAGAAGAAGAAGAAGAAACTATAATTTTATAGCTTCATTGCATTTTGGGCAACAATGCACAAAGGCGAAGTCGCCTGCCTTGCTGTGCTGCTGTTAACATTGTCACTGCGCTGAGACTGCCGCTGTGTTTGCTCTTGAATATTCATTAATAAATTCATAAATATTTTATAGATCTTGACGTCATATGGCGTAGAGGCGAATGCATACTATTTATACATACAATACAAATATACATATGTACAGTGGCGGATTTACCGTAAAGGCAACATAGGCAGGTGCCTAGGGCGGCAAAATTTAGGGGCGGAAAAATTTGGGTTGAAAAAAAATATTTTTTTTTTGCAATTTAGCTGCCCTGAAAGTAGAATTTGTGTTTGTACATTTTAAGCAATAAATTTGAGATTCAGTTACGCAATCAGAAAATAGAACAACACTGTTAGTTATTTTTGATATTATTTAAATGATAATATTTAAAAATACAAATTTAATGCTTTTGAGGTTATAACTAATCACGTGAAAAAACTTTGTTGATGATGACTTTCTTTAAAAGTTGAGAACCTTTACTCAAAGCAAATACCACTTTTTAATTTTAAATTGTAATAAAATTATGGTAAATAACATAAATTTGAATATTACTATTTACTGCTAATCGTTCCAAAACTGGTACTTTTACCTTAAAATATTTTTCTTATCGGAAAAAGGGCGCGGAATTCTGAATTGCCTGGGGGAGACAAATATTCAAATCCGCCACTGCATATGTATGCGTAAATATGCATGTATCTATGTACACTGACGGAAAAAAGTATTTGTGCAAAACTCAGGCGAAGTCAATATGTTTTCATGCAAACTTTCAACTTTTTAATCTTATTTTTTAGACTTTTTTTGATTATGCAGTTATGTAGCCCAATACTTATAAAATAGTGCAAAATTGAAGTAACTAGGATCCACCGCTGATTTTTGGCAATTTTTTCACGCAGTTTCTTCCATCCAAAAAAATTCGAAAATACTTTGTATGGAAAAAATGTTAAACATCTTAAAAAAAAATCTTAAAAAGTAGGGTGATGTTTTACTAATTTGTATTTTTTATACTAGAATTATTAGGCAACAAAACCGCATACTCAAAAAAAATCTGATTAAAAAGTTGAAAATTTGCATGAAAATTTTTTAAATTTTCGCGAGTTTTGCGCAAAGTTTAGAAATTATATTTTTATGTTTTTTGTTATAGAATGAACCATATTTTTATAAAAAATTTGCAGAAAAAAAAATAGAATACAAATTGTTGCATATGTATATCTATTGTGAAAAATTCTCTGTGTCCATACATTTTTCGGGCAGTGTATGTGGACGAACCTACTTTTAAGCGGCAGTTCGTATGCACATATTTAGATATTAAAATTGTATATAAGATATGCTATTTTATCATTTGGTGGTACACTTTTGACTTAAATTTTCTTTTTTTTACCGAAATTTGTGTCACAACATTTAAAACAAAAGCAACGTCATGGCGTCACACTCAATCCAAAATCTGAATAAACGTCGGCGTCTGCAACTACCAGTATGGCCAAAGAAAGTCATGCCGACCAACTGTTGCTCACAGGAGCCGACTAGCTGCTATTCTTCCAAACATTTGCATCACCAAATGTATACTTGCACGCTTTTTAGCCTACAATTGTCAGCTGGCTAGTGATATACGCAAATACCACGTATCAACATAAGTATGTATGTAAATTTATCGCCGAGCCCCACTTACACATATGTACATATGTACATATCTACATATGTATGTACATGAATGCTGGCTCCTCATTCATTTGACGGTTGCGCGACCATTGCCACCGAAGGAGTGGGCTGGTGTGACTGCTCACCAAAAGGCGAAATTTATTTGACATGTTGTTATTTAAGAAGAAATGTTGTTTTCAAATTTGTAACGCACACTAAATATCCAACACAAATTGGTGTTTTGAAATTAACAAATTTAATGGTGCTCATATAATGTATGCAAATTCATACTGTGTACGAGTGTATCATGAATGCATATTTGTAAATACCTACATACATACCTATATTAGTGCATACATTTGTGTTAATGGATAAGGCTATACTAACATTTCATCGATTCGATATGGTTTATGAAAGTAAAGGGGGAATAGTTAGACGCGCATTTTTGGAGGCGTTGATATACCCGTATACGGAGTGAAATCGTAGTGAGCGGGCGTAATAGCCTTTGATCAAAGCAGTATTGGCTGTTTGTACATATTTCATGGATATAGCATATTTATTGGTGATAATATGGCGACATTTAGGCACAATAGTATGCATACATAAATATGAGTTTCTAATAGCTTTGGAAGAGGCGTTACTTAAATAGGAGTTAAGAATCGAAACTTCTAGATTTTTATTTCAAATCTAGACAGAGAAATCTGCGTAACATTAAATTAGTTAGGAAAATTCTGAAAAGGATAAAAAAGTAATTTTTCCTTCCAAAGTTGCCTGCACTTATGTAGATATCGATAAATAAATATATACATATCGTCGCTTAGCGCGCAATATCTGGTAACCGCCAAACGCAATACCAAGTATGAGGCGGCACAGAAAAGGAGTAATTTTTAGCAAAAAAAAAACCGACTTAAAAAAAATATATATATTTCATGATTCAATGATCGGATCTAAACCAAATTAGTATGGGACCACCGCTGCCTTTCCGTTGCAAAAAGAGTTATCGAAATCGGTTGACGTGGTCCAAAGTTATGCGGTAACATACATAAAAAAAAAATTAAATAAAAAAATAAATAAATAAAAAATATTCCGACGAACTGATAACCTCCTCCTTTTTTGGAAGTCGGTTAAAAAGAATTTCGGTTACCCTGTCACAATGCTTGGTTGCTCCATAAATTGAATGATGCATAATTATATTAGAAACTCATACTTGGGAAGTTAAGTTAGAAATCCATTAAAAAGTTTGAATGAAAATAAGTTGTTTTTGCTATATTTGTAAAATTTGGTATTACTTTTATCATCTATCTTCGATGAGGTAAATAGAATAAACGGCACACATGTTGAGGCTGATGATATCGCTGTCATCGGAATACGCCTGTAGTTGCACCCCGCTCGAAGGGGAGTAACTGTATCTGAAACCGCGATTGGTGTCAAATGTCGCTTAAATGTTCTGCCCAATTCTGACAAAACTTCTGGTTTTACTCTACGCCAGTTTATAAGGCGTATAGGCCACTATTTTTCATGTTGTCAAAAATAGCTTTGCAATCGGCAAATAGATGGTATGGGTATATTCTGCTTCCTCGCCCCTTGTTCAAAATTTAGCGTATGGTAAATAAATAGCCTATGGTGGATTTACCAAATCTGAAGATACACTGATAAGGCGCAATGAGGTCGCTGACGGTGGCTTTTCGATCAATATTGTCATCGATTGACGACCGTGTATCTACTTCCCGAAACATTTGTTCAAAAATTGGTAAAACTTGATGTCATTCTAAATTGAATAAAATATTTTTACAGTGACCTTTGCCTTTTTGAAGTGAAACTTCTTTAGTGGCGGTTGGTTGGTTGGGAATAAATAGGCAAATTCAACGGAAATTGCACACGGAAATGGTTTAGAGGGAAACAAGTGCTTCTTAAATGTATGCACATGGCATTCATTTAACAAAAACTGGCAAGTAAAATAATAAAAAATAAGACTTAGATAAAGACCAATACAAGAAAGAAAATAAAAGTGAGTACGTACATAGATAAAGGCAAAAGTAAAAATAAAAGCAAAGATGCGTAAAGATAAATGCAAAAATGAAAACCTAGGTAAATTTAAACACTTTACTTATGTAAAGCAAAGGTAAAAATTAAGATAAATATTAGAAAAGATGGGGATGAGGATACCGATAAAAGTAAAGATGAAGATAGAGGAAGAAAGATTAAAATATAGATAAGAGGATATGGGTGGTGACACAGACTCAATCTGGGAACTATTTCGGGATTTTAGAGATTTTCGGGATTCCCGGAACTTATCGATATAATAACCGATATTTTTATAGGTTTTTTTATCGCTGTTTTTATAGGTTTTGTTATCGATATTTTCAGTGATCCTTTTTATCGATATTTTGAACGAATTTGTTATCGATATTTATCGATGTTATCGATTTTGTTATCGAAAATTATCAGTATCTTTATCGATTTTGTTATCGCTATTTAACGATTTTGTTATCGATGTTTATCGATCTTTCATTTATTTTCTTTTCGTTATTTTTATCGATATGTTATCGATGTTTTAACCGAATTTGTTTTAGATATTTTTATCGGTTTTGTTATCGATACTTTGATGGATGGTATTATCGATTTTGTTATCGATAGAGTATAAATATTAAAATAAAGATAAGGGAAATTAGAGCGAACAGGGTTGAGGTAGCGATCTAGATAGAAAAAAGACAAAAAATATAACCCTAAGCAAAAGCAGATGTATGTGTGAACATTTGTATATTGGTTATGAGATAAACTAGATATGTAATTTAAGTTTCACTTCTCCAGTCTGCCCCAGGCGCACTTACTTTTTTTATGACATACATGTTCTATTTCTGCTATAGTGGCTCTAATTCTGAATCGAATTATTACTTCTTACAACGATGGTGGCGATGGCGCCAATTGTCTTCAAAGTCTCATTTTGCAAACCTCTTAACAGATGCGAAATGTGATTCTTATAACTATGTATTGTTGATTGTGTTTTTTTTTCTTATTTCAAAGAACCACTTCCTTTATAGAAAATATCTTTCCTTTGTTGCAAGCAAAACAAACGCCTCCTTGGGGCAGACAATTGCAGTTAGCTGCGCGTGCCACTGGCGGTCATTCGAATCCAATGACATTTACACATTTTCACGCACAGCCAGCCATTCACACATACGCACAAATCTATCTGTGTGCATGCATATCATCATCATTCGCATAACAGCTTGTCCAGATGTCATTTGGGTTTAGGTGTCCGCATTGTAGTTAGAGACCACAGCAAATACACGGTTAATAATCCGATTTCGAAACAAAGAACAACAAAGTTATTCCGTAATTGAGGCAAAATGCACTCGAAATGCAGTGAGCCACTCGAAGTGAGTGAGGTAAATGGTCAGTCCAGGCATGCGGTGAAGAGCAGCCGTCAGTCAGCCAGCAAACGCCTTTCCGCAGCACGAACACTAAAGGCTGATTTTCTAATTTTCAACAGATTCTTCAAATATTTTTTTTTTTCCTTTTTTTGTATGCATTTGTCATGCAAACACAAAAAATCTCTAAAATAAAGGAGAAAGGAAAAAAAGGAGCTCACGCTTGTATGCTAGTTGTATAAGCACATAAATGTACACACATATTTGTGTATATCCTGCAAAGCATATCAACGAAAGAATAATAAAAAGACAAACAAACAAACATCTTGTCTCAAGTCAATTGGCAATATCGATAAGCGGCAAGAAAAATCACACCTTTATTTCGGTGGCTGTCAATGTGACTACGTTGTGTGATCGGTCAGTTAGGAGGATCGGTTGTTGGTTGGTTGCGCATGCGCATGCGCCTTCAATTTGTGCGCTATGCAGCAGCTAAAATAAATACAACAAACAAATATTGAACGAATGCGCTGCAACAACAACAACAACAACAACAACGATAGTGACACTCATAAAATACAAAATGTGTAAGCACACAGATGGTTGGAGGTAAAAGTGAACGGCTGGTCGGTCGCTCGACCGGGCGATCACTCGACCGCTTGGGTTGCCTCCGGCGCACTGGGGCGCATCTTCAAAGTCAGCATGATTTTTAGCAGGTAATTGTGAAATTTACACAAAAATCTAATGAAACCCAAAAACAATAACTATCGACTACAACCAAATGCGCTGCGTGTGCATGCGGCATACAACAGTAACAACAACAATGTGGCAATAGTGGTAACCCAAAATCAAACCCACCGCAAACCCTTGTAAATATAGAGGCACACAAATGGGTAACATCGCATACTTACATACATACTTATTCGTACAACAATTCACACTCTCACACACTTTGACTCGAGTACGTATGTGTGTACGTGTTGGGTTGGGTTGGTTTGCGATTGCCAACAAAGGACTTTTTGAAGTGGCTATTGTGTGTGCAACAAATTCATAGACACACACACGCGCATATGCCGATTGTAAATTTTATTACATCTGTTTATGCGTTTGTGAAATTTTGTTAGTTGTGTGATGTGCGGTGTGTGCGTAGTGAAGCATGAAAATCCGCAAAATAGCCTTTAAGGATACTTAGATGGGATACAAATGATGCATGCGATGCGAGAAAGTCATGTTCAAATAAGAAAAAAAAAAAAACCTGGAAAAATGTGGAAATAGAAAATTTCTAAAAAAAAAACATACACGTAACCCAAAACTACGCTTGCGCGCCTCAAATGTACTATAGCAAAACAATTTAGTCGAGTGCGTGCAAATCTGTATATGTCAACGAAAGCCACAAATCATTAGCTGGGTTTGAATGTATATGTACTAGTATACAAGGTAACTGTAGGAAAAACGGCTAGTTTTTTTCGGTTTCTAGTGAATAAGTGAGCGTATGTTTTCGGCTTTGGGGACTAAAACAAATGTTTTTTTTTATTTTTATTACGAGGGCCATTTAAAAAGTCAGTAACTTTTTGAATAAAAGATTTGTTTTTCGACAAAAAGCGTCTTATTTCTGAACACAGTCTCTTTATAGCTCTAAATACTTTTAGTTTAGTTTTTTTCCAATTTTTTTATTCCTTTCAAATATGTAATAGGTTTTCCGAGGTCCTCAAAATAAACGTTTGTTTCATTGATGACCCAAATCTCTTACCGCCCAGCCATTTTTTTGGGTTTGGAAACTGCAAATAGTCGCTAGGGCTAAATCTACACTAAGAAAAAGTATTAAAAAAAAAACTTAAACATAAGTTTGTTTGATCGATCGCAGAGTGGCGTTGTCTAGAAATTTGCGTGCTTTGGCCTTCAAAGTGAAAATTTGAAAGTACTCAAATCCCATTAGGCGGAATAAATAATTTTTACCTTTTTTTTTGGTTTTCTTTAATACGAAAAATCATATGTGAAGTGCACAATGAAATCGTGTTCAAACGAAAAAATCTCCAAAAATAAATCTGTTTAAAGTAAACAAAAGATCGCTTGGCGCAAAATCATATGTGTTTTAGTTTAAAACAAATAGGATATGGTTAATTTTTTTTCTCAGTGTAGTGAATATGGTGGATGGGGTAAGGGTTCGTAGGCCAATTGATGGATTTTTTCTATAGTGGCTACACTCGTGCATTGTCTTGATGGAACAGCACTTTTTTCTTGGCCAAATGTTGTCGTTTTTGCGGCAAATCAAGATCGAATCTGTCCAAAACCTCTGAATAGTTTCGCCAGCAATCGTTTTGCCCATGTGGCCATGATCTTATTGGCTGACAGACCCACATTGGCCTTCTTTAGTGCATTTCTCGATTCTTTCTTAGTCTGTGGTGTGGTGGATTCTTGTTTCGTCAACGGTTACGAAGCGATACAAAAACTCGTTCGGATTGCGGCTGAACATAGCCAAACATTCTTTGCCAGCGGTCACACGGTTGCGTTTATGGTCGAGTGTAACCAAGCGCGGCACCCATGAAGCGAATAGGTTTTTAGTATTCAAATATTCATGGAAAATGTGATGCATTACAGCCCAAGTCACCTAACACATTTTCATTCCCCGATAGCCGAATATCAGTAGGTATATAACGTTTGGATCACCCTCGTGCTGCTACGACCACAACCGAACTCAGCAAACCACCTTTAAACCATTGAAATGGATGGCGCATAGTATTTTTAAAGCCTTTCCTCGGTTTCGGCAATCGAGTTTTTACGCAAAAAAAAATTGCACACGAACTTAACTTTTTCGTTAAAACTCACGAGGTTGTCTACTTTCAATGGCAATCGGACACAAAGTAAATGACGCATCTTGCTCAAAGGTTTACAGTACATAGGCTATTAAGTTATGGCGTTGACGAGACAGTATTGCATTTCGTCGTCTCAGAAAACGGATGTCGAATGTTACAAAACACGGTTTTGAGAAAATTGACTTTGAAGTTTAAGGTCGAATTAATCCGAAACTGTACGGTAGATTTTTGTAACTTTTGAAGGAGACGTAGTTGGTGTTATTAGTTTTGATTTCCCATATTTTTACATTTAATATCTCTTAACGTTAATGAGAAAATTTACTTTTCATTCCGTATACATTTGTCGTAAGTAGCGTTTACTCACCACTTTGTTTTGTCCACAGAACAT
The DNA here is from genome assembly GCF_013731165.1 of Rhagoletis pomonella. NCBI lineage: Eukaryota > Metazoa > Arthropoda > Insecta > Diptera > Tephritidae > Rhagoletis > Rhagoletis pomonella. The sequence goes on along the minus strand of NW_023458566.1, from coordinate 4,538,767 downwards.
ACGACAATAGTAAAGTATCTATTTCAACGACGATGGTATAATTTGATGAAAAAAACAGACATATTTATTAAATAATGATTACTTATTAGAAAAAACATAACAAAAACATAATCATGTATTTAATAAAAAAAATCTGTACATCTCTTATGCTGTAAATATGTTACGAACATACGTTTTCTTTATATAAAAACAAAAAACAATACTTAAATTCAGTCTTTTGTACATTTTTATCTCTCTCATTTCATTGGAGACTCAGTGCAAGCTAAAATTTAAAATTTTAAAATTAGTTACTTAGTTTAATTTTCAATTTTAATTGTATCGTTATAGTAGAGGACCATCCAATTGTCGTAAGTTCAAAGTTTTGCGATACATACGACAAATGTTTTATGATTAAAAAAGGATTACATTTGTATGGGAATTTGTCGTATGTGCCACATACGACAAACGTTTTATGATTAAAAAAAAGGTACGTTTGTATGGGAATTTGTCGTATGTGACGCATTTTCAGCACATACAACAAAATGCATACCCAATCATTAATATTATGTAACATACGACAAAATGCGCACGAAATATCTCAAAAACTAATGGAGATATAAAAAAATGGATTGCAGAAATCGAAAGAGCATGTCCAACTTAGTAAATCTGCATCAAAATCCCAAAATCGTGATTTTGCACATTCGTCATCCGTTTTCTGAGGCGACGATTTAAAGTCACTGGGCGGGAAATTCAAAAATTCACTGACTGTCTTCCAGTTTGTGGCGTACGTGGTTGCCTAGTAAGGACCGTTTCAGTGTGTAAGAGACAATGCTTCTGATAAATATTTCGTCTTTGATTTCTTACATAATTCATGTATTTATTGTGGTATTTGATTTTTTGCTTTTGGTTAAAATACAGATACAATTTTATTTATTTCATTAATGTTCAGTTTTACATGGAATAATAAGTGTTGAAGTGAAGATATAAATTGTTTTTTTTTTGTTTTGTTTAATATTGCCTCACATGGATTTTTTATGCGGTTTTTTAGAATTTTTAATATGGAGTATCTGAATTTATGCGGTGTTTGTATGCTGGAACACACAGGGGATGAAAGTAAAGAGCTTTTTTATGCGGAATGTTTTTATGCGGCTTTCTCAGGAACGCATGTACCGCATAAAAACAGACCTAAGTGTATATGATTTGATCACTCATCCATAGGTATTGGTCACTGCTGAACAGATAAGGAGAGAGGTTTCTGAAGGTTACTGGATATTAAATCATATCATATGATGCGCGGTGTTGTGGCACCAGGTCTTTGAGTTGTTGTTGCGTAGAACTTAATCTAAAAAGCTGTTTGACTTCACATGAAAAGTTATGTTAGGTATAACATAATTTTTCTTTGATTTGATTTGATTCGATTGAATAATGTAGTGTAATGTCATGTCATATGATTCGAGATGATGTATGATATCAGCATTAGGTGTTATTACGAGGGATTTGGACCGAAAATGTATGTACTTGACGTTGTGTTATGAAAGGCTTGATGTGATGTTCCATTGATCTGATTCGATTTAATAATGCGATGCGATATCAAATCATAGGAAATATGATGATGTGACATCACGGCTTTGAAGTGTTATTGTCTGAGATCCCGTCTAAATATGCGTTTAGCGTGATATGATGAGTTATGTGTATGACAGTGAGGGAGTGAAGTTTCATCGGTTTGACTCGGTTGATTAAAGTGATATTGTCGAACGTACTTTGTATGGAAGGAAGTGTGTGACACCGTCAACAAAAAAAAATTGCCAAAAATCAATGAAGCTTGTACCTACTTTTTTGTCCTAAAATTTAATGGGCTCTACCTACTTTCATGAAAAATAATAAATAAATGTTGCGTCCCTATTAGTTTGCCCGTCACTGTAATTATGTTTATAGTTTTATTTGATGTGCAAGTTTATTTGATATGAACTCATATTTGATTGATAAGATTCAGTCAATATAAAATAATAATTGTCAATTGTTTAGCATATTGTATATAATTTCGTCGTGATGGACATGTGAGGAGATATACACATGACTTTAATTATTTTAACTAAATGAGATGTGGTAGCTAATAATTAAAAAAAATATATATAGATATGTACAAACAGGGTATTAGACATCATTACCTAGCTTTTACAGTTCGCTCTATTAAAAGTGTGGAAATTTTTGTGAAAGCGGCAAAGTCGTATTAAATTAGAGCTCTCAAAATTTTTAACTATTCACAGCCTAGTACGCATGGCATTAAATTAAGAGCATGTCATAACTGTCATTAACAATCTACTTAATTGTCATTATATGTAATTGATTTATGTATCAATTAACAACGGTTTAGTAAAAGTAAAAGGGTGACTTATATACATACTTGTGAGTGCATATACATACATACTTTTATATACTTATATGTATACATATGCATATAGCATTTTCCTAAAATATTGTAGAAAAACTAATTTTTATTTTTTTTTATTTTAGCGGGTAGTGAAAAAAAATATTAGTATGGCGACGTCATTATTAATGAGTGCTAGAATTAATCATGCAATTTTTCGTAGAGAACGGTAGTTTCTAAAACAATAATTTATTAGTACATATTTGTAAATTAGAAATTTCTGAAAATGTACACAGTCGGCAAAAAATATCACGGAGACCTTATTTTAATATTTTGAATCGATAGGTCTTCCACGCTTGATTCTTTACGGTTATGTTTTTTTTTGTAAGGAACATCAAGAATTACAAACCTTCTCACTTAGCTTCTCCAAGAAGATGAGTGTTAAATTTAAAACCACGCCTACAGGCGTCTATAAATGAGTTCTTGTTGAGAAAAGCCTTGCCTGCAAGTGTTTCTACACCTACTCATTTATTTTTCTGCCTAGGAATATTAGCAATAACAGAATGTTTTATATGTATGTATTTGTGCACCTGTCTACGTATGCTTCACCTCATCAATAAACAAGATATGCATACTTACGGTAAACTATTATGTCGGTCAGCTTTGATAAGATTTACATGTGCAAAATGGCTGAGAGCATTTACAATTCAATCAGATTACTTAACTAGTTATAAAGCGATGTAATCTTTATAGGAGTCAACCAAATACAACATCATAGTCTAGCCGAACAGAATTTCCTATATTATATACATACCTATATAGACACACAAGTATGTAGATGATAAAGAAACAAAAAAATGCAAAACAAAAAAAAAAGACACATCAATTTTGGTATTGAATCAAAGAGATGCGGCGGCTTTTAACACCAACATCTTAAGCAGACAAAATTCAAAAAGAACATTGGCGACGAAAAATGACGCCACACCGCATTGACCATTGAAAACTTATTAATCTTGATTTATTGGCTCACATTAACAATAGCTGTTGAAGTTTATTTGTGAGGTGGCGGTAGACAAAAAAAAAAGTCTCGGAATCTGGTAGCGATTTTAAGTTTCTCCTGAAAAGAATATTACGAATAAAAACGACTTAGTTTGTGTAATTTTCGTAAACGATTTTCATATCCGTCGGATTGCTTATTCAGAAGCCTTATAAGTAATTATACCATCATTTAAAAGTGAATGGAGGTGATTGTGTAAATAATAATGTGTTCGCTGTTTTTTATATGTAGATACTTATGTTTCTAAAAATTACTCAAAATGCTTCCATTTTTACATACCTTCCATCGTTCATAAACAAATCAGTTACAAGAAATTTGAAATAGGTAATTATAACACTAGACAATAAAATTAAAAAAAAAGGTTTTAATGGCAAACTTCGGGTATTTTTTCTTATGTAGATACATACTTATAAGGGCGGGTTGAATTTTATTTCATTTAATCCTTTTGTACAAACGGGGTGAAATTTCAACAAATTGGTACCTGTGTAGCGAAGTTGAAGATTTTTGTAATTTTTTTGAGAATTGGAAGCGGAAAAAGGCAAGATTAAGCAAAACTTTTATTAAGGAACTAGTAGAGTGGTTTAAATAGAGTTTAATATACAGTCTCCCAAAAAAAATGTTTTCCGAGCTAAATTTTTTTTTTATTTTTTCTTTTATAAAAATACCGTCCAAGCATTAATTTTTTTTATATTTTTTTTTTGTTATAAAAATACCGCAAGCACTAACCAAAACCATATAAATCACAGTTTCAAACTTTATACAAAATTTAGGAAAACTCAACAAATTTTCATCAATATTTCAACTTTTTAATCTGAATTTTTAGAACATTTGTGGGTATGCAGTTTTATAGCCTATACAATTTTAGTCTAATGAAGAGCAAGTTTCAAACGGCTAAAAATTGATTTTTTGAGAATTTTTTTTTGGTGACAGATTTTTGCACTTTTTCCAATAAAATCAAATCAATCAAGTGCGGGGGACCGGCAGCAACAAGATTTGAAAAACGCCAGTTTTTGTAAATTGCACTTGTTATATAAAAAAAAATCGCAAGAGCAATCTCCACACGGTTAAAAATTTCGGTTTTAATTTTGAACTTTTTGGACTACATATATGACCAAACTAAATTCAGTTTCAAATACAAACCTTCCAAGTTTAAAAAAAAGAAAGCACATATGTTGGGTTTAGAATTTAAACAATTCGGTTTAAATGTTAAACCCAAACATTTTCATAATTAAGAATAAAAAAAAAATAACAATCTTAAATTTCATGCTCCGTCTGGTTGGGATTGAACCTGGACAGCCTTGGTAGCAGCAACCAATTGTATCAAGCATCTTTGCACACTCAGCTACAGCCACGCATGTAAATGTGCTTTCATATGTTGAGTTTGAATCAACACCACAATTCGCTGTGCAAACATATTCCATTTCGGTTTAGATTTTAAACCAAAGTTTCTATATTTGAAACCTAGAAACTAGAATTAAAACATTTTGGTTTGATTTTTAAACCACGAATTTTTTGGGCTTAAATTTAAACCAGAATATATTAAAAATTGCGTAAAACTATTGACTGGTTTAAAAAGTAGACTATAAAAGTTTAAAAAGGCAGTAGTCCCAGCGCGGTTTAAAAATTAAACCCAAATTTTTGACCGTGCAAGAAAAAATTCTCAAAAATCGACGGAATTTTTGAGCCGTTGGAAACTTACACTTCATAAGACTAAAATTGTATAGGCTATAAAACTTACATACCCATAAATGTTCCAAAGATTCAGATTAAAAAGTTGAAATCTGATGTAAATTTGTTGAATTTTCCAAAATTTTGTATACAGTTTGAAATTGTGATTTATATGGTTTTGGTTAGAGCTTGAACAGAATTTTTATTAAAAAAAAAACTACAAAAAAATTTAGCTCGAAAAACATAACGAATATTAAAAAAAAAATTAACACACAGTTTGAGTCACTATATAATTGAATCGTCTTTAATAGAGTTCTTGTTTTTTTTGCGCACCTGTTTACTCGGCGGCGAACAGAACAGAACAGTATTCATATTTCCTGGGCGTGTTTAAATCTATGATTCTGAATATAACCTCGGTTTTGTCAAATTGGCTTAGTTTTATCTCAGTGTCTCCTCTTTGTGATCCTGTGATGACTTATCAAGTAGATAGATTAAATTATGTGACTCCACTTATTCTTATTTAGTGATCGTACATATTCGAATTCACATATCAAACAATATCTTATACAGAATAACTCGCATTGGGTGGTGTGGGAAGACCCTAAATTCGATGGATATGCAGCGGGCGCTTTAATAGATTTTTCACACATCAATAGTTTAAGTTTTTTTTTGGGAATTTTAAAATCTTATTCTAAAAATACTATTTTTTCACAAAAAAATATATAAACATAAAACCAAACGAGGCTATAAAATTTCCTGTTTTTATATAGTGAAAAGGATCGTCATGTGTCTTTTTAGGCATAAACAGCTCCTCAGGTTGCCCCGTTCCACTTTTGGCTTTACATTCTTCAGGCTTCCAATTGCGCATACCCTAACTTTCGCTATCTTTCGCTGTGCTTATACGAGCTCCATCTGTACAAGAATGAGCCAGATGTGGTCAGTGGCTTCTAGCAGTGTTTTAGCTATTGCTTTCGATTGGACTTTATTAAACGTTCCCACGATGTCGAAGAAGACCCCTCATCAAAGTCATTATGAAGGCAGGCTTGCTCTTTCCATTTTACAATTCTAAGCAAGGCGATCCTTGCAGTCCTTTCTTCACTTTACACATTTTGAGCATTAGAAAGGCGATCTCGAAGAAATTATTCTTAAGCAAAGGCATACATTTACACTGACCAATGCACTCTCGTGATTAATTTCATTTAATTTTACAGCAAAATAATAAAACATTTAAATAAATACATTTCTCCGGGAAGGAAATTGTTTATCAATAAACAATGAATGTCTCTTACAAAGGGCAAATAATTGTTAAGTGTTAAGTTCTAATGAGAAGAAATGGGCCTAAAACATAGAATAAAAGCCGTTGTATTTTTCTGCCAATAATGCGATGATTATAAACGCTAAATATACTTTGTTTATACTTAAATAAATAAAAAGCGGCTTACAGATTCTCAATTAATTTTTTCTTTATCACTTTTCTGATAAACAAAGTCCATTTGTGAAGTAATTCAAACAAAAATTAATACAAAAAAAAAATAAAAAAAACTGGGCTCAACACCAGCCAGTCGTCACCTTGGTTTATTGAATCTGAATGTTAAAGTTATTTTTATTGCCAAAATTTTATCGTCTCCGACTTGATGTAGTCTTTATTTATGCAGTTTTGTGGTGAAATTTATGTGAAATGTTTTGCGTTTGAAAATAACGACATTTCAAGTATACATATTTCTTAGCCAAATGTAGTTCGTATGTATGTCGTTTATTTTTATTTGAAATTTTTGTTTTGTTATTTATATACATACATATATTTTTTATGAGATCGAGAGCATGCTTTTTTTCTGTATTTGCAATTTAAATTTATGCGCATAGGAATTACCGTTTCAGTGGATTAAATCTTAAGCAATTGATGGGAAATAAATTTCACTAAACGAAATGACAAATATATTTGTGCTTCTCAAAGCAAGCGGCAAAAAAAAAGTCGGGGGAATAGTAACAGCTTAGCTGCTCTGACGCAATTTTCGTTTGTTTTTTTTAAGTGTCAAGCATGCTTCGTTTTATTTATTAGCGATAATATATTAAATTTATATTTTTCAACTTTATATTCGACCGAGAACTCTTTTTAGTGTTCTAATGGGTATTGCGCCACCTAAAACGAGCATCCACTGAAAATAAAAAAAAAGTGCCGCAAATATTGACCTCCCACGAGTTTACGAGCCCGTGATAGGGACTAGGATTTACTGATATGCACCCCGGATGTCCACAACCTCTATGGAGTAGGTGAAGGGCTCGGTTATTTTCTACTTTGTAAATAGTCGGCGGCAGTTCTGTTTGTTAAAACTGGACTCTTTTATTTACTGCTGTCGCCGTCAACTTAAATACCCAAACAGTTTTTTTTTATGACTTGCTGGCACTACTTGTGCTCACTATCGCGGAGGAAGACATTCACCGCACCTTAGATGTTGATGTCTTCTTTACTGCTAATTCGACTGTTTTTTCCGTCCTACGTGCCAAGTCACGCTGCACTACATGTTTTGTACTAATTTTGTTTAAGGGCCCCCCGCTTAGATCCGCTTTATTGGTCCGAAGGCAAAGCAACTTTGCCGCATTCATCAGCTGATATCCGCATTCATCAGCCTAAAAGCAGACATACCCTAATCAGTGTTCCCATATGACACGGTTAAAACCTTACTGCGGCCCGTCTAGTTACCCCCTAACCATTTCTGAGTAAAATTACACAGCTCCATCCTTGGTTTGCGCCAGTGAGAGACATGTACACTTATACCATCCCACTCAAAAGCAGTATTAAATGCTGCCGCCAAGATCAAGATTCTGCATGCAAAGTTAGATGAAGCCCCTTTTCTAGGCGCCACCCCCGTGGAGAGTTCAGTTAAAGGTCCTTTTGACACATACTAAGAGGATTTTGGCGCTCATGTACGTCTACGTAGAGTCCTATTGAGCACAAACTTTCGTCCAAATCGGGAAGGACCTTCCCGCTCTGTTCGAGACCAAACGAGGTTTTAGACAAGATGACTCACTTTTTCGATCTACTACCGCATGCAGATATCATAGACATCGTCAACTTTGACACTAGGGCGATGAACGCAGCATCTTTCGGCTAATTGAAAGGAGTAAACTGCTGTGAACGGGGAGTAGGTAAAGTAACTTCTGACAACAGACAATTAGTATTCGCGTATTGGGCTTGAAAATGAAAGAAAGTTCGAGAAGGAAGACAATGGAATGTTCAAGAGCAGCAGAAGCTGTCTAAATTAAGCCTGAGAAAATGGCCTAACTACGCAAAGTAGAAGACTTTTTAGTCTCGGGCTAACAGAGCAATTCTGACAACTGATTTTCAACTCGCCGCAGTGTTTCGAGAAACAAAAGTATTTCGTAGGACAATTGTCAATTGTTGCAATTATCTTGAAAGCTCTTTACTGTCTTTCGACAGACAAGTTGAAAGATCTGCTAACGAGCCCTATGCTGTTCACCTTTTGCAATAAGCTGTTTTGAAATCAAACTAAATTAAAAAAGTATGTATTGATTTATTTTTAAAACCATAAAAATAATAAAAAAAGATGTAAAAATTTAAATTAAAAAAAAAATATTTGTTTTTCTTTTTAAAATAATAAAATCTAAAAATTTATTTAGAAAAGAAAAAATTTAATACAAATTAAAACAGTTCTTCAAAATTTAATAAACTGTTGAAAAAATTATTTCAATTTTATAATTAAATCTAAAAATTAAAAGAAAATTAAATAAAAAAATAAATAAGATAGAAATTAAATTAAATAAAAAAATATATATTTCTGTTTAAATCAGTAAAACAAAAAAATAAGAAATGAAAATAAACACTAGAAAAATAAATTAAGTTTAATAATAAGAAACGCATAAAATAAAATTCTGAAAAAAAACTAAATGAAATTAAAAAAATTTTACTTTAAACAATAAAATCTAAAAATTAAATGAAAATTAAACTGCAAAAATAATTTAAAAAATAAGATAACATGAGTCCCTAAAAATTAAAGGAAGTAAAGCTAATATATGTATTTCTCCTTTTAAAACAATAACGAAAATGTAATTAACAAAAGAAAAACAAATGAAATATAAAATTAATTAACTTATTTATTTTTGTTATTTATGGCCTTATAACGATTATATTCCACAATTTTATTAAGCTTGAGGCCGTCTTTAATGTAGTTGGCTTAACAAAATGAAGTGGAGAAAACAACAACAGTTTACATGGCGAACTTAGCTCAGTGGGTAGGCTGCTGGCTATGGCGGCTGGGATCGTTGGATCGAATCCCAGTTGAAGAAGTCTGATTGGGAGATGTGGTGATCTCCGAAATAGCTATAACTTCTACCAAAAATGTAAATTGTTGTTTTTTTCACAAAAATGTTTCATCAAAAACGGCCTCAAGCCCAATAAAATTGTTGCATATAATAATTTATTAAAAAAAGAAAACTAAGTTCCTAAAAATTCAATTAAAAAGAAGAAATATATTTTTCCTTTTAAAACAATAAAATAATAAGAAGTGTAAATCCGTGAATCTTTAAGCTATGCGTCAGAAGCATTTCAACTGACAAACCTTCCTAGGATTTATCGAAACCAGTTATCTTTAAATAACCGCCAATAAGTATGTAAATGTTTTTATGTATTCATATATACAATTGGCAAAGTATTTGTTTTAGTTTTGTGTGAAAATTTACGAAAATAATTTATTAAATTCAAAATTGTGTTATTTAAATTTTAAACATATGCTCAACATTGTCGAAGTTGGAGTTCTTTCGCTGGTAGCCGCAAGGTAGCCAACACAAATGACAAATGACAAGCGACAAGCAATGTTTATCGACAAAAAACAAAAATATATTTTATTTATTGCATCATTCAAAATAGCCGCACACATGCATAGAGGCTGCGTAAATTATTGTCAACTTTATTTTAATCTATGCATATTCACGCATTTTATCGTAACGCAGATAAAAACTGAAACAAGTAAAAACCCCAAAGCTAACGAAAAACATTTACATAAAGAAATATGTTTTCAAAAAATGGTAGTCTAACAGTAGTTCAGAAATATGTGTATACACTCTGACTAGGAATGTTAATCCCGGAATGTTAATTGTTGACGAATAATCCCGGGATTTTCGGGATTTGTAATTTGCACTGATATCAATAATAAAAACTCCTTTTCTTGATCAATTTTGGCTATATTTCTTTTTTAATTTAATAATTAATTTTTTTTTATAAATGTTTAGCTCATTATACATATAACACCGTGCGATAGTAAATTTTGCACACAAAAAAAATCAATATATTCGCGAAACCATGCGCCTAATATAGTAAAATTGCCTTTCTAGTTTGTCACTCTGACGTCAGTAATTCAAAAATGAATTAAAAAATTCGGTGAAATGTGCTCAGAGAAGAAGCATGGGTATCAAATTAAAGAGGAAATTCTATAGAATTTAAACAGTTTCAATTTTTTGGTGCATAAGAACTGGTAAGTATTGAAAATTTCCTTTTAAAAGTTTATCCTTGAAATATCGCATTATTTGTTTTTGAAAAATCATATGTTAACCACTTATATAAACTCGATAACATCCTCGAATTTATCAGCTTAAAAAATTACCATTCGTTCTTGTGAATCCCAAAAATTTTAGGTTTTTTAAATTCTAATGAAATTTTCTCTTGCGTTTGGTACCCATATTTTTAATTCTACACTGCATTGAAATTTTTAAATAATTTTTGGAATTAATTATATCTGTGAAATTACAAAGTCCTTTAAAATAAATGAAAAAATAAAAATGCCACTTTATTTAAAAAATCAGGTTTCAAACACATTTATTTATTATTAGTTTTTATATTAGGAGAGCTTCTCAAACAATTTAGAAGCAATTTTTTCGATTTAAATTGTTGAAAAGTAATGAATATCTAAAACCCGGGACTGATCCCGGGATCGCGGAATTGTGATAACGAAATCCCGGGATCGTAAAAAGCGAAGAAATGAACATCCCTAATTCTGACATACATACATATGTATCTATTCGAATACTTTTAATATATGCATTAACTGCTTGAGTACACTTGACTACATATTTCTTGGCTTATCGGCTTCACTGACGCTACCGCCACTATAATTCAATGATAAAAAGGCAGCGCCTAAGAAATGGAGGGGGGGGCTAAAATGTTTAGAAGAAGATTAGAAACACCGGCATAGAAATGCATAAATAAATAACACAGAAAAATCTATAATCTATTTGAAATTCAATATCGAAATGTTGTTTATGCAAATGTGCGTTGCCACCTGTTTGCGCGAAGGTGAACTTAAAGAAACGTTTGTTGGATTTTTGGATGTTGTATAAATTGGTTTACAGAACAACAACGCGCAATGAAAAGTGGTTACGATCATCCAAAAAAAAAAAGAAGAAAACATGACTACTAAATCGTTCAGATGCAATAAAGGTAAGAAGCAAAAGCCACAACAACAACAATAACAACAGCAGCAACCACAAATGACACCAACTCTGCCGATTTTGTGTTAAAAGACAAGCAGCAGCTGGTGCCGAATGTAAGCATGGTGGGAAAATATCTGAAGAACAACATCAACCACGAAAATATGTTAATTTCGAAAGCTAAGAATGACTTGAAACTATTGTTTGTTGAATAAATATTAAAAAGAAATAAGTAGCAATAAAAAGCGGATAAGTTACAGTCGACGTGGTGAAAAGACGCCGTAGCGTAAAAAAACGTAAAGTGAATGAGCGAGCGCAGGCGCTTGGTGGTTGCGATCAAAGCACAAAAGATCACTTCGATCGTTCGATTCACCGATCCACCGATACACCGATACACCGATTTTTCGATGCATTGAATGGGGGAAGTTGCTCTGCAACTACATACTACTTAAATGACATAAATATGCATGAGTTGTGTGCTTATCTGCGTGTAGAGTTTTATACACTGTATCACTAAAGTGAGCAATAATGCAACGTACGTGTTTCCACACAAGAAACGAGAAGAGAAAACACATACACAAATGTATTTTGTACAATATTTTTTTTAAGTGGCCGACAAGAGGCAGTTAAAAAGTGAAAAGTGTATGCAACAGCAGCAGCGAAAACCATTCAACGATTGAGGATCAGTATTCTTTGTGGGGGCCATAACGTGTCAACACAGTGGACCAATGTGTCCATTAAAATGTCCGAGCTCCTACCTTCTGTTTCTGTGACTGTACGATTGTTGTTGTTGTTTTTGTTGTTGTTGTTGTTGTTGTTGTTGTTGTTGCGGTTTTGTGGTTTTAGTGCTGATGTGCTATGATCCTCCTAGATTGTATGCTTTGCTGCCGCTGCTCCTGCTGGAGATAGTATTTATGGTTAATTGTTTTCTTTTTTGTTGCTTTGTCGCTGCTTTTGACACTTTCAGCGTCTACTTGCTGACACTGTTATAAATTATAGAAGATACGAGCGGCAATCGTTGAAATACCACCGTGTTTAAGCAAAAAAAGTTGTACATTAGGGAGCCGCATAAAAAAAATATTTGCGGTTTCGCCACCAGAATTACAAAAAAAATATTAAACATTTAAACAACAGAACATTTCTGGAAAATATTGATACATATATAGGCGAACTGGGCCGATTTCAAAATACCTCTAAAAGTCAAATTTTATTGATTCCATTAATATTTTTATTTTTGAAGCTTTTCAGGAAAAATATTTGTATAAACAAATTTTATTTATAAAAAAACTCGATTTTCGGAGGCGTTTTCAAATAAGTCCAGCTCAAGTACATCCTAATATTTTTGGGAAATATTTTGACGGTAGTCTTAAAATATAAAAAGTTGTATGATGATTGATGGAAAAACTGTAACGATTTTTTCTTGTATGGAGAGTGATGCACCCTAATGTACATACATATATACAGTGACTGGGCGCTAAATTATGGCCAAGGATAAGGACAACTATATTTTCTATTTAAATACATATGCTACTACAATGATATGCTGAACTGGTTATAGTAGTGCTCTACATAAGCACTTTCGATTCTTTCAGATTTTTAATATCTATAATTTTTTCAAACAAAATTTCTATTAAAAATGATGTTGTGTTGTTGTGTATTTGATTAATATAGGACATCCTGACATATAGAAAAGTTCTTCGAGCGGCAAATTTACTAGTCCAGTCAACTGTCATAGATATTCCATCGCTGAATCCTAATAAAAGATTAATATTCAAAAGTACATATCGAGCCATCACCGCCAAAAAGACGTAAGCGACATTTTTTTTCAATATTTTCTTTTTGAAGCGGAAATGTGCCTAGAGCATCTAGATGCATTTCTGCATCAAAAAACAAAAAAAAATTTCAGCGAAAACTATCAATTCTGGTGGGTGTCCTGTCGATACGATCGAACGGAGCATAATCACGTGATAAGATTAAATATGAAACCCTATGATATATTGTGCTACTATTTTCCCCTCATCCACTATCAAATTTGGCTTGGAGACAAACCGTTTTTGGCGTTTTATCATCTCCAGTTTTGAATAGATTCTGCCGTCTGTGCATTTATAGTCGTGTTAATATTCGTTGTTTCTCAGTCGGGTAAGTCTTAGCAGATCCTCTATTTTATAGTTTAACAGGTGGTTGTTCTATAGTGTATAACCGTAGTTAGGTAAGAATTAGTTATTTTCATCCTCTTGGTTTTCGTTGTTGGGATCTGTGTTGTATTTTTCGTGGTTGTTGTAGTCCTCTTATCCTGGTTTGTGTATAGTACCTTGAGAGGTTCGAATAATATGTAGTGTTAATTTTCTGTTTATTATTATTTTTAATTTGTGTTTGGCTATGCTCTCTAACATTTTTAGGCATTGTCCTTTATGCTGCGGATGGAGAATTTTGGCTGTGGTTCCTATTTTCATTGGTGTAAAGTTGTTTTATGGCTAACGGTTTGCAAAGTTCGTTTCCGGTGTGGTAGATGGTTTAGGAATTGCTTTTTTATTGCAGTCCCTTGTTGCTATGCTCCCGATATTTTGTTTTTATCTTGCGCGGATTGTGTCCTAGTAACTAGTCAAGTATACAGAGGTTTCTTGGTTTGTCCTATTTTGTTATATCCTTCTCGCGTAGTACCTCATTTTAAACACTTTTCAAACATAATAATTGGAATACTTTAGCCTATTTGTATTTTAATTATTGTCATTCTTATTCGACTTCTTTGTTTTTTCTTCTTGTTTACTAGGCCTCCTTTGTATCCGTTGTTTTTCGCGATAGCACATCGGATCCTCACTACCGCAGCTGCTAAAGGACGATGGTGTTTCGCTACGGGTCTAAGTGTACTCTGCTTGGGGGAACCACCTTAACCTAACCTAACCTTCTTTGATCCACGTATCGTTGGGGAACCTTGCGAGGTTCCTTAGAAGAATGTTGCTTAGGCCGTGTGTTTATAGGTAACGTGAGCCTAGGAAGAGGAGTTTGGGTCTAGCAAGGGCATCTCCAAATTGTGCTCTGCTGTTTCCTCTTCCTCGTGAAACTCGAGCACTGTTCAGAGCAAACAGCTCCCAGGCTTAGTCGAACTCCACTACAAAGAAAGCTTGAAAAAGCTTTAATTTTCTAAACTAAGTGCATATTTAGACACAAAGATATTATCTTTGTTGATATTTCCTAGCCAAAGGTTGGCGTTAATGTTATTAACAAAATCACCCCCATATAAGAGTTGTTGTCGATATTATTTTCTGCGAAATCGCCACTGTTTCACAAGAAAGAGTCGCAGGGTTCTCAATTAATGGCCAGTGCCTGTATCTACATACTTGTGCAAGTATGATGAGTGTGAATGCAGCATTGTGATTTTTCAGCGACTGGCTGGCCGGGAGCGAGTGCAATAATCGTAAAATTTATCTTAACGCGCGTTGCTAAAACAAAAATAATTTACATTTTAATTTAATGTCAATTCGTATATGGGGAGCAAAAGCCGACGAGATTGGGTAGTGAGTGACTGGCCGTCGAGAGGGTGGTGGACGAACGGGTTTGCGGCGGGTAGAAAGTGTTAAACAATCGACAACAATATTAATTTCTTTTCAGTTTGTTTTCTTTTTTGTACTTTTTCTCTTTCACGCGCATTGTTCTCGTCGATTTTTATACGATTTTGCCGGTGACTTAGCCATTAAATTACGAGTTGGCGAGTTGCAAGCAGCGACAAACAAAGCAGCAAATCGACGGCAGCCAAATGCCGAATTGGTGCAACAAATAAGTATTTATTTATTTGTTTTTGTTTTTATTTATTTTTTTTGTGCCAAACAAGTTTCCGTTTTTAACGCCATTTGAATGTTGGCGAATGTAAAAGTGAATTAGTGGCCAATATGCCAGCAAGTCGTCAGTGCGAATGGTAGCTGCTCTGCTCGTTAAACGGCGGGTGAGTGAGTGAATGCGCCAGCGGTTGCGTATGCGCATGCGCGTCGTCGTTATTTGCATTGCGCCAACTTGACAATTGTTTCAGCAAACATATATGAACATATTTGTTTTATTTCTTATTTCTTCTCGCTGCTCGTAACATAAATTTGCTTACAAAATGATTTCTGGAATCACTTGTTGAAAGCTACGAAGAAAGGAAAGGAAGTTGTTGACAACGACGGTTCGCGGGCGTGCGTGCTGGTGCAGTCGAAATTGCAACTCAATGTCTCTTGTCAAATGCAGTTATGTATGTAGTTTGTGCTGCTTGTTGGCGCAGCAAAAACCGTAAAATATTTTTATGTGCCATTCGCCGCAACGACAGTTGGCAACTGCAGCCACACGCTTGCCCAACTTGCACACCGCTATAACCAGCTTCGCTTTTTTTCATAACATTTTCGCTTTTCTTTTTTTGCTTTTCTCTCCTTAATATCGATGATAGCCCATTTCGTACGACAGACTGCCATCATAATATTTGCCTGGATCAACACGCTCTATAAGTTCGTGTGCGAATGTGAGAAATTCATTTCCCTAAACCTGTCAGCCATACCCTAACCGCATCGTAAAAATATGCAAATAGTAGTATCTAGTAGTAACTATACTACTTTTGAAAGAACTTATGTAGTTCTTCGTATGTTCCGTTGGTATGTATGTAGCTTCCCTATGCACTGGCAAGGCGTCGCTCATATGTATACATATGTTTGTATGGAAGTGTAGCTGCTGCAACGTCTTTAGCGATAAAAATTAATATCGCAGATAAATTTTGCGAAAACATGTTGCACTCTGTGACATTAATCGGTAATTAAGCAGTTCGCAGTATGCTTAGTAAGCGGCGATGCATAGCGCTGTTGGCTCTACCTACAATGTTTATTTGTTCTTTTCTCTTGCCAACCACCAGAAGCAATGAAACAGAAAAAGTCTACATTTTTATCTTCTTTATTTGAACGGCCTAACTTCTTTATCGCTTTTATGCATTTTCTGAATGGCTGATATTATTTTTTTTTTTATATTACCTCATACTTATTTACGCATTTGTCTACCAAGCTTACTATTGCAAGGGAAACAAGTAAGAAAAGCGCTGTTTACGGTATCATTTTTCTTTAAAACGTCGAGTGCGCTTTATAACTTCGAAATGTTTAAAGAACTAACCCAAAAATTATATATTTACTAAGTGCAATGTATGATTTCTAAGTTAGTATGGGTGTCATCTACACTAAGGGAAAAAAATATTAAAATCAAATAGAAACGTAATTGATCTTACTATAAACACCAACGAAAGTACTATATATTGGTAAATATTCAATTCAATTACGCGCATATTAAAATGACCGCGTTCGTACTGAAAAAGCATCCGTGAAGTGAATAATCAAGACAAAAACTAAAAAAAAAAATTTAATTTGCATGTTGCCTGCAGTGGAATTCGAACCCGATCATCTCCGGATATCAACAACTTGTGGCAAGCATCTTTGTGCACTCAGCTACACCCAGACATATGAATTTGCTTTCAAATGTTGAATATCCATCAACACCAGAGCACGCGATTTGTACTATGTATGTATTTATGTGTTGTCACCGCTCTCAGAGCGGCGCTCTGCATGCTTGGGGGGCGCATTTACACTTACATATACATAATCAGATGTGAACAGTCAAATACGTGCGTAATAAATTTTGTATGAAAATATTATTTTTAAATTCGAACATTTTTACACGATAATCAAGTATAAAGTAATCATTTTTACTATGCATTATTTCCCTCAGTGTACAACGGCCCACGCGTATCTTCCATTCTTCGAAACATTGCTGAAGTTTTTTCCATCAGCTTCTTTAGAACACGTGCCAGTTTCTCTTTCGCCGCTTCAACGGCTTCTGATCTTGTAATGAATGCATATTTCCCCTTAGGAAACAGATAGAAGTCGCACGACGCAAGATCCGCGGAATAAGGTGGATGGTATATCTAACACTGGCATGCGGTATCTGACAAAAAACTTCGGTTCGTTTTTCCTTACTTATTCACAAAATTCAAAAAGTCTTAAAGTCTAAAAACGAAAGTTGAAATTTTTAAATTTTAGGCGTTCATAACCGGTAACGTAACTTTGGCGCAGTATGTAACCTGCAGGTAAAGCTACTAGTTGTGAACTAGAATTCTACCATACATATGTACTTACAGTTCAAGGCAAATGTTGCTCATTCTCGCATTCATCATACGCCCCGGTAACCAGAAAAGATGCGTATCAGAGAGCAAGCTGTAAAATATGTTTTAAGTGGTCGATTTGAGTAAAAGAAATGGGATTATTTTAATGGTGTTAGCCAAAAAATCGGATTTTATTGAAAATCTTTTATAAACATTATTTTAAAAGCTATGAAAAAAATTTTTACTCAATTATGATATGCCAACCAAGAGATCTATTGTGCCCTCAACCATTTACAGTTCCTCATCGAAATTTTTAAGATAGATCTGAAGGCATTTAATAAATTCAACACTTGCCCAGAGTGCGGCTATGTACATACCTCTCCCATTCGCTGGCCACAGCCTTGCACTCGTCATGCAGTATTCCCAACCGAATCACAGAAGAGACACATTTCATTCGACCAGATCCTTAGCTTATACAGTTCACCTCTTAGTCGTGAACAAATAAGGAGAGCTTTCATTGAAACGAAAATTCTCATTTTTTAACAAATTTTCGGCTGGCTTGAAAATTAAAAATTGTTATATCAAAAAAAAATAAAAATAAAAATAATTATGCTGTTCAATGCTTTCAATAAATAAGCTACGTATAAATCGCATCTAATTTACAAACGAACGCCATAGCTGCGTGTGACAACAACTACAAAAAGACAACAAACAACAGCTGCGATTGGCTAAAAGCAACAGCGCATTGGCTAGCTGGCTGCTGGCTGTTGGTTGATTGGTGCGCTGTTGGGCGTCAATGGCGGCGCCCCCCCGCCCCAATGTAACGCATACATATTTGCTATGTTAAATTATCCAAATATTTTTGCTTAGTCTGCAAAACACAATTAACGCATTACCATTAGTGCATTGGAGCGAATGGAAAAATAAACAAAAGTCAAGTAAGACAAATTTAAAAAAAAAAGTTGTTAATAAATGAATATTTACCGTTGATCTTAGCAACGAAGAGCAGTTGAAAACAGACTTTTTACTTTACCAAATACATATTGCTGCTGCTGCTCCTAAAGAGCAATTAATATTAATTGCATATTTTTTTATTAACAAAAGTTACACGTACAAATAATCGCAACAAATTAAAAAATAATAATTAAGCCACAAGAGCATAAATAGCGCAAGTAAATCTAGCTTAGCTTAAATAGAAACCTTCAATAATTCATAAATATTTATTTACAACACATACTCAAATACATGTCAATAAAGGCGTAAAAAATTAAGTAGAAAATAATAAAATAGAAAACGATAAAAAGTATTGCGAAAAATGTTAAATAGACATCAATAAACTAAATCAACTGACCTCCATGGTCTGAGAAGAAAATAATAGTTAGGCTGTCAAAGCGACATTGGCGCACCACTTATAGAGACTTGCAATTTTTATAAAGTCTTTGTTATTCCGTTTTGAGACTGCAGACAGTCTTATTTATCTAAACGGGGTATTAAATCTTTTCTTCTACATAAATATCAGAAAAACTGAAATTAAAAAAAAAAAAAAAATACCAAAAAATTTATTTGAAAAATTTGTTAAGTAAATTTTGGTAAGCTTAACGATGTTTTATTAGAGCTCATATTTGTCCGATACATAAGCAGTGACGGGAAAATAAATGGGGATGCGAAATTTTTAAGTTTTGGCTATTTTTCTTTTATTTATTTACTGTTATTAATTTTTTTGTGAAGTTATAGCTTATTTAACCGTGCGACAGTAAAATTTACACACGAAAAAAATGAATATATTCATAGAACTATGGGAAAATTATAGTAAAACCGTCAGAAATTTTTTAAAAGAGCTTTGAAATTTTTAAAAAATATGATTATTTCCAAAATTATTAAAAAAAATCAGTGCAATATAGGATAACAATAAGGTGTCATAAAAAAAGATGAAATTCTGTAGAATTATAGGACAAAAAATTTTTTGGTGGATATGGACGAAGGGTATGGAAAATGTCATTTACAAATTTTGCCTTTCAATATCCTTGAAAATTATCAATTATTTTTTTTTTTTTTAATTAAATGTTTTTTTTTTTAATTTATGTTTGAGGACTAATTACGCACGATCTCATCATCGAATTTCATCCTGCAAACTTTGACAGATGATATCTCTGAAAAAAAATAAAAATAAAAAATCTTGGAATAGGTGCCACCATATTTTATGTAAAGAACCCGTAAACCGAGTTTGAATCAAATCGGATATACGACTTAATTTTTTTTTAACGAAATCCGTCCGTTTTGAAAAAGAACGCCTCATATGCATGTACACATGTATGTATTTATTTTAAAAGTATTTTCATTTTATGCCTTGATTTTTTTGTACTTTAGATATATAATATCTAACAATAAACAATCCGCTTTATTTTCGTGTTTTTTTTTTGCTAACATTTTTACTAAACAAACATTATTCTCACGCTTTTTCGACAGCTCGTATATTTATACACTCGCAAAGTGCCAAATACTGTTACAGTAGTGAAAACAAACTGCGATTGTCAATTGAAAAAATCTGATTATTTGATTCATGTGACACCGATATACATACACACACATGGAAAGCATACAAAACGAAAGTAAATAAATGTAACTAAGAAAACGAAGACTTATCAGGCTTGAAAATCACTTACTGAAAATTAAGTGATCGCCTCGACTGGGCATATCGTCGCATGATGCGTGAATATCCGCAAGAGGTTGACTTTCTTTATGTTCATGCACAATTGTCTCAACCAATTTGATATTACTGCCACTGTCTCATAGTATTTTGACGGCATGACAGCGCTCAATACTGATGACGGATCACTTTGTTATTATTGATGATCACTCAATTTGCGCAATGACAATTCCGCTGGTGGAGATGCGATCGATTTCAAGCAGCAAACAGATTTATGAGAGACTCTCATGCGTGCATACATACATTGTGTGTACATTAGGGCGGGTCAATTTTTTTTTTTTACTATGCGCTTATATATACCACAGGATGATTCTACGCTACGTGTTATTCCAAGCAAATTTGCCGAGGACACAATGGGTCTAAAATTAATTTTGAGTTTGTCAAATTGCGAAAATAGGTTTCGAAGAAAATGTGAAAATTTTAACCGTTGCGCCCTCTGGTGGAAGCTTAAAAGGAAGATAACTGCAGAAATGGATTACGCAAACCACGAAACCCTTAATAGTATGTTTTCATACAACATTTAAAAACTTCTTTACGACACTACAGTAAAATGCTAAGAAACTTATTTTCGAAATTTGAATTACACGTAGAATCCTTTTGTGCTATACGCGCATTTGACCCGCCCTAATGTACTTATTATTATCAATCTTTTATTTAAAAACTAGTTCACACATAAATAAATATGTACATATATGCATACATACATAAGTACTTTACATGCACTAGCTACTCCTTACTGCCTTCCGATTGTCACTTTAGTTTGTTTAAAATAAGGCCAACCAGTTTATGAAACTGTGGAAAATAGGCGGAACAAAACTAAAATCTTGAACAAAGCCGGTAGGCTCGAGAGCGCGTAACAAAGCAGCGACACTAATTCGTCTTTACTTTTCAATGAAATTTCTACTTGTCATGGGTGCTCTTATGGTGGCAACTACTTGGAAAATGTATTTTATATTCAGTAGCTTTTCACCTTCAGTTGCCATAGCATATGGGGAAATACTTACTACAAAAAATGGGCAGACATCAATGAAAATCTATTACAAAGTGAATAAGGCAATTTATAAATGAAGAACTACAGCATTAGGTTAATAAAATATATGCTAAAATCTAAATAAAACGGCCGCTTGAGATGAGGAATATATGATTTTAGCCTAATTAGTATTAAGGCTTCTTCAAAGGCGTTTAAGTGCGCAAACAATAACCGCTTGATAAAATCATCAGTACTTTTTTTGCTCAGCTCCTTGGCTGCGAAGAATATTTGTCACAAAAGTAATTGACTCACATTTTCTTCTTCTTCTTGTTTGACGCTGTAATCGCCTATGCGATTTTGGCCAAGTCCATCAATGCACGCCAATGGTTTGTCTCCTGCGCCAACTGACGGCAATTGCAAATGCCAACATTACCAGTATCATTAATATCATCATGAATAATCACCACTAGCATTACCAACATCATTACCATACCAGTACTATTACCTTTTCCGCTAACATTACCATTATCATTAGGAATGCCATTACTATTACTATTACTAATACTATTACTACTGTTATTAGGTTTAACATTACTATTTCCATTGAAGTTACCATTACTATCCTTATCACCAATACGGTTACCAATACCATTACAATGACCACAACTATTACCATAACCAATACCAATACCATAATCATATTCATCACCCTTTACAATACCACTACCATAACCAATGCCAGTGATCTTAGTACGGAATATAATACTTACACATCGGCGATGGAAGATCGACCTACATACATATCTCGGCAGCCAGTTCTAAAACTCCCTATCTCAGAAAACTTTTGAAGATCGCCCTATATCAGAACTTGATTGAAAACCGCGCTATTTCAGAATTGGGTTCGAAAACGGCCTATCTCATCATATCGCTCGTTTAATATTATAACGAAGTATTTCAAAATTCCAATTTTGCGGGAAAACGCAATCATAGTTTTATCAATTTATACAGTGGGTATATAAAAAGACAGATGGAAAGATACAATCTTCGCCATATTTGGGAAGTTTGGTTATCTGTTAGGCTGAAGAGATGCTACTTATCAAGTTTATTAATTGCTTAATGAAATCTCCAAAAACATAAATTAGTAACATCTCTACATTATTAAACGTGCGGTATTTATTTTCAATATATTTTCAGTTGAGATATGGCATTTTTGAACTAAATTTTGAGATAGGCAGTTTTTTAATCGAATTCTGAAGTAGGGCGTTCTTGAAAAATTTTCTGAAATAAGGTTTTTGCGAACCGGCTGCCGAGATAGGTCGGTCTTCCACTCAGTCGTCGATGTGCGCTCACTATTTACATACTTCATTTTTCTCTTTATTTCTCCCCCATATTTTACGTAAAATCTTTTTGCTATGTTAATACGTACATACTTACAATCTTTATTAGACAATCAAAGTGTGGATTTATATAATTCTAGTATGTAAATATTTGTTTTTTTTACGCGTTTATGGCATTCTCAGGAATATTTTTTATTACTTCTGTTTATTGATTTTTTTCTTTAATTTATTCATTGCATTTTCACTGCTTTTTTCAATAGCATTTATAACATTTAATTTTATTATGCGCATGTTCTCTGGCATTATTGTTGTAGCATTTTATTGTTTTGCTTGTATGAAGAAGATCTTGCATGACTTGTCAATTTTATTGCACCTTCGATAAGTTTATTACAACGCTTTTTTTTATTAGTTAGTTGCGCCTAAGCAAACTCGATTTTATTGAAGTGTGAGAAAGTGGAAATATATATGTACATACGTACATGTACATATATATATTTGTACAAAGAACCTTTATGTGCTTAAATGCCAGAAGAATGCAAGATAGACGATGAAGACAAAATATGTAGCTTGCAAGGTGCAAGATTTTTATGTTCGTAGTTACTTTAGCTGCATGGGAACATTTAATTTTGCTTTAAAATGACTTTTTCAGTCAGCCGACAAATCACTTGCCCGCTTCGCTCAAGCAGCAATGAAAAGTCAAAATTTTTTCTAGAAAAGAAAACATCTTTAATATGGACGTATGTATGTATCCGTGTACATTTGCAAATTTTTTGCCGCTACTTTTTTACACCTTGTAGCCCATTCAATTTTTTGTAGAGTGCCAATTTAAAGTAGCTAGAACTTGCCGTTGATTTTTGGCGAATTTTTTTGTTGAAGTTTCGTTAATTTTTTCCCATATAAACAAGTCGCCGAGCACGCTTTTTATGCAAGAATATGACTGACACCGTTAACAAAAATTTGTTCCTAAAATCAACGGTAAGTCCTAGCTACTTCAAACTGGCATTTACTCTATTAGAATTTAATCGGGTAGAAGAAGGTTTTTTTTTGTTATATTTAATTTATTAATAAAAAAAAGTAGCAGTAAAAAAAATGTTTTCATAAAAAAAATCTTATTTTGCGAGCGCTAACTGAAAAATAAAGATTGAGATGAAATTTGCCACAGAAATTTTTTGTAACCGACAACGAAAAAATATATATACGTATATACGTATATGAACTTTTATTCATACATACATTAATACATTCAGTTAGTGCTAATTAAAAGAAGGCGCATTACAGAAAAATCCCTTTTATAACTTTTACACGATCAATATATAAAACCTTAAATAAATACAATGCATAAATATTCACCAGCTACTTCAGAGGCAGAATGACAACTCCAAGATAGTGACGAGCACATAGAACCAGTTCAACACAGTGAGGAGATAAGCAGAGAGCCAGAGGAGAGAGCTTCGTGCTTGTAAGCTACGCCCAACTAAACGCTTATGTACTTATGTTTGTAGCAATATTAGCTACTTAGTACTCGTATTTGTGTTGTTAAACTGACAAATTTCTACTGTTTACCATCGAACGTGAATAACTGCTAAGGTAAACAATGGCGAGCGGCAAAGATCAAAAATGTGTTGCTTTCAAAAATACCAACGATGACGCGGTAGGCAATGACAACAACTACGATAAAGGCAAGGCAAGGCAACGACGACGACGACGACTTACTTAATAGATTCCGCTTTTGTGGTTTGAGAAAAGTTACATAATAAAAAAAAAATATTAAAACTAAAAAAAAAAATTTATAAATATGTATGAAATGGCACCGTAGCGCAACGAATCTAATAGACTGGATTGAAGTGGCGAGGAGTGAAGAGGGCTGTGATGCAGTGCAATGGGCGATAAAGTCAAGCAAATATGAGATGACTTTTAAAGCTGCAGCTAAATTGTTGTTGTCAAGCATTTGAAATGAAGTGAAAACAACTGTTAAAATATGCGTGACGAAACGTTCTTTTCGAGTTTACCTTGTTTTTAAACGAGAATGAGAAGGGTGGCAAGCAGACAATTTCATTTCGTATTTTTTATTTTTTTTTTTTGTCTTTCAATTTTTGCACAAATCACTTTTGACAGCGGCAATACGGTGAAGGTCCTTCAAAAATACAATTGCTATTTAGCATTACAAAGCGGCGATATGCGGATATAAATTTTACAACCATATATGTATGTACATATGTATGTACTTATGTATCTATCTATGCATGCATGTGTGTTTAGGGGTATCGAAACATAAGCGCAGGGTTCAAATTCACCGCAACCAACGACCACAGCAAATCGCTCATGTTTACACGCAGGATAACAGCATACATACATACACAGTAACAAAAAAAAAAGAAGTACTTACCTACAACAACTGCAACAATTTACGAATTGTCATATACAAAATGGCTTTTCAATTAGTACTACCAACACACACACACACATCATACATAGCGGTAGCAACAACGGCGCCTTTTTATTAGACGCCATCAGCGCGCATGCGCATGGCGGCCATAAAAGTAAGCAC
>NW_023458566.1:4479620-4498586 GCF_013731165.1 Rhagoletis pomonella | reverse complement strand
ACACACGTAAAAGCGCGTGATTTGTTTATAAAAAAAATACAAATTAATGGAAACTAAAGCCCAGTAATTCAAATAAAATTCGACACACACACACAAAATCAAAAAAAAAACGTCCTAGTCAAAATTAAAAAGAAAATTTAAGCAAATTAAATGCAAAAGGAAAACGTCCACGAAACGGGTTAAAATTTATACGCAATTTATAAGCAAATAGCTTGAAAATACCTAAAGTGTTTTAAACTTACGGCAGACCACAAAAATGCCAAGTAATTTTACTGCGGGTATGCCAGTATTAAATGCTAAAACTATTTTAGTAAATTTTTTTTTCGAATAAGAGGGAAAAGTTGCAGCTCTTCATTAAATTCTGTACAGTTTTCGACAAAACCATTTAAGTCGACTTAGCGCTTTTTGTCCGGTAAGCATTGAACTAATGAATACTGAGTGAATAGAGTTGCATTGAAGTGCAATGCCATGAAGGATAAGGACCCATTAATGTATTGTATGAAGCAAAAGGCGCTGAGTCCAAGAGTCCATTAAATTTATCATAAAAGAGAAACGAATGCTGCAAGAGCAACACAAATCAATTCTAACTTTAGACTTAGTAAAAATTCTTCTTAATTAATAAAAGCAAAAAAAAAAGCAGTAAAGAAACTCAACCAGTTCAATTGAAATCCGGCAAGCAGCCGGTTTGCCAGGCGACTACAGGCGACTGCACTCAAAGTGTGACTCTCCCATGCGTATGCGCCGGCGCAACGGTTCCATTTCCATGTAAAAAGTTAGCTTATTTAGATTAACTAAGTACACACTATAACATTCCTTAATACATAATTGTTTAAGATTTTATTAGAATTTACTTTAAATCAATTTTATTTGTTAAGTTTAGCAAAACAAACAAACCAACAAGGAATATTATCTAGATATAATACAACCCTGTATATAAAATTCTGCTGGCACCTGAAAATAAAATAAAAAAATTAAAAAAATTTAAATATCACTAAAACGCACTAAAACATTTCTGGTTCTACAAATACATATGTATGCATTTAGATTTGTATATAGATATGAGACCTAATTTGTGCATAATTTTGTTTAATTCTTTTTTCGCTGTAAAATTTTAATTTTTCCAAATTTTTTATCGCTAAAACCTGTCTATTCTTGTACCTTAACTATCGTCCATTGTATGAATGTATGTCCGTATTTTCAATTACTTCTTAGCGCCTTTGTAATAATATTTACATACATAAGCTTTTGTAAAATATTTAGTGTGACACACATGCAGACTTACTTATTTATGTATCATAACTACAATATGCATAAATAAAAAAATAAAATAATTGTTATTGTTTATTTCTTGTTTTTTAAATTTGTAATCAAATAAAAATGCTCCAAATTATAAAAAAATTAGGTTACACTATATTAACAGCAAAGTACACAGTGTATATTGAAAAATAATAACATGTAAATAGATTATACTTGCCACAATTAATATTAAAACGAAATTAAACGAATTGTAATGAATCTAAAATTTAAATAGTTAACACAAATTATAAAAACAAAAAAGAAATACTGAAAAAATATTAAAACAATTTTTAAATGAAATATTAAACAAATTTGTTGTTATTTCAAAAGTATGTAGAAGATATTAATGGGCTCAAAATCAAACGGGGCCATGGCCAAAGGTACATGGGTGCCATGATGTAAAGTGTGCTGCTCAACTTGCAAATATCAATGAGTCTTTGATCCAACGTATCAAAATACCCCACATGACAAAATGTAGCGGTGTAAAACCGGCTAATATTGGTGGCAATTCGCATTGGCGCTGTGCGAGAGGATGTACGGCCTGCAACTTGAGCGAAAAAGCAGTTACCATCCTTCTGTCGCGCTCTCCATTGGCGGCAATGGCTTTACTAACGACATTTTCGAAAAAGTAGGGACCCACGACGCACAGTGCGGAAAATATATATATATATTTTTTTTATGACGAAATCTAATACCTCGAGAACGAGAACAAATAGCGAAATAAATGTGATGGGTATCGTTTTTTAAAAACTAACATTGGCCTTTAAAATTACCTTGAAAAATATATTTTATTCCTTTTTGACCTGAAAACAGTAAGCAATGAGCTTTTAAAAAGTGTTAAACAAATATTTTTGATGTTGTTGCGTCAAGGAATCCATTTGCATGATCGCAATAACCCAACAGAGTTCATTGCAGGCTGTTTTTAGGTTAAAAAAAAAAGACATCAAAAATTTTACTTTTTAACGACGAATCGGTTCCAAGGCCGACGTAAATTTTCATTCAATCAGAACTACAAAAGTAAAGTTTTCGATTTTTTTGCCTTCTATGACCTAACAATTTTGATGTTTGGAAGACCGGCCCAATCGTCTAAGTTGTTAGTGATTCAATAACAAACACCAAGTTAAACAGACAGATGCCAAAACAACGTGGTCGCTACAGGCTGTCAACATCGAGCTGTCCTAATTTAAAAATCCTCTTTTTTCGAAGTTTAGAAGCAGGAAACCATCATGGAAAAAGACTGGTATCTGTAACAAAAGCCGTCGTACAGAAGCACGGCTCATAATGGCCATCGAAAATCAAAAATTTTTAGAAACTTTTCATTAGGCTATGAAAATAGTTACTCAAATATATAATTGGAGATTACCTCATCATGAGGACATATTTTCGCAATATGCAACTTTATATAAAGATTTAAAAACAAAAATTATAAATCCCAAAACATAGTAGTTTGTAAATACAAACACTGAGAAAAAAGTCAGAGTTTGGTAATTATAACCAAATCTTATGCTGAGAAAAGCCTTGATGTAACAAAATTCCCTTCACAGTGTAATATAAGTTGGAAAAAATCTTTTATCTCATGAGTAGACTTTCCGTTCATGTTTTGATAAGTTTCCAACAACACTCTGAAGACGAGAAGGTAGGTTCACTAAAAATAATAAGAGCATGTAATGAGTGTTCTCTTGTATTGTGTGAAAAAATATTAAAACCCAATAAGCCTAACATCAGCTAGCGAAAGAATGATCACCGTCTTTCCTTATGAGGCCAATTTACTAAATGGGTTAAATTAAAACGCAGTAGGCACTGTATAGGGGGTCTTAGACAGAGACGAGACAGACACGGGTCTTTGGATATCTTTCACCAGTTTCGGGTTGCTCAAAAGGCACCTAACTGGAGATGGAATGCTAGCCGCCCCTGTCTTGAAGATGAAGAGATTTCGAAGCCCATTGGGTGTCGGCTTTGGACGGCCTGAGACCAAGGTACCCTTAGCATTTTTTACGAAAGCGGATACTTAGTACATTGGACTGTCATGGCTAGGTTAAGGATGGTGAGCCATATAAGCATTCGTCCTTGGTATATCATTACTGCTACGTTATAGCGAAAACGACTGGGTGCCGGGAACGAACTTTCCCTGGCGCCAGATGTTGCTTTCAGAGAGCTCCTCCGAGCAGGTTAGAAAGTGCGATACCAGGTGTCTTAACCGAAATCTTGAGATGATGCCACCTCATTGACTTTCATGCAGCTGCGACAAAGGGGGTGCGGCGTGGTGTTTAATATCACTGCGTGCCAATACACCCACCGTAATGAGAATAGTGCTTAGAGAACCTAAGGAGATCGTTATAGCGCCTCCTGTTCACCCTCAGCCAAAATGATCTAACAGTGGCTTTCTCAGAGCGTTCGCTGAGTTCATACGAGGCACATCTTGGTGAAATTGGCTTGAAAGTGTCTTTTCTGGCCAGCTTTGGGCCAACTCATGACCCACACAGTTTCCTACGTTATCAGCGTAGCATGGCACCAATACAAGTCTGTCGAGGTATTATTCAGAGGCGAACGAAAGAGAAGTAAGGCATTCCCCTACTAGCTACGAGCTTATTAAATTAACTGTATTTCCTAATCCAAGTGAATCTTTTCCGCAACAATTTATGTATTTATTCTATCACTTTTACTATATGTATATTAATCAATTCAGTTGCCACATTTGTAAACCAATTGGCCTGAATAGACAACTGTTGCGCCCCCACTGGTATTAAAATAAAAGTCGGCTCATTTCCGGTCAAAAATGTGTACATGAATAATTTCTTTTGTTGCTGTTTTTATTTTTATTGGCATTTTTATTGAGTCATCATCAGTTTACAACAAAAGCTCCAACATAAACCAATTCTACATAGGTACAGACGTTCCACGGCACCCTTTAAATCTGTGGCATCGCAGACTTTGTGTCTTCCTTACCAACTTACAAAAGTGGCAATATTAAACAAAAGTATCTCTTAAATTGCAAGTCATGCGAATGAATTCTAATGCACTCAACAGCTAGCTAGCTGAGATTTTTAACTGCCAGCGACCTGCATTCTCAGCAGCAGCAAGCAAAAGCAACAGTGGAGGTCGGTATTTATTTTATTTTAATTGAATTATAAGCCTAGATTATGTGAAGATTTCCTGCTGACTGCCCAACTGGCTGGTTGCCGAAGGCAAAGTGCAATTGCTTGTATGCGTTGCAAGCATACATACATACATAAGCAGCGTGAAGGAAGCAACATGGAGAAGGTTGCGAAGAAGAAGATGAAGAAAAATGTAGCTACGACGCTTGACGATCGTGTCCGTTGCGCCAAGTGATTTTCAACAACTGCAACTTTATGAAGTCGACAACTGCAACAACACGTCGGAGTACGCATACATATGTATGTAAGTATGTATGAAGGTAACGCTCGTTTGTTTCCATGTTCTGCAGGAAAATAGTAAAAATCAACAACAATGTATGAATGCATATTGGGTAGACAGACGGACATGCTGAATGTTTGTGAATCAATTTGTGAATAAACAACACAATCGCACAATCATCAACTTCAATATTATTGATCATTGATCATTGCTAGCAGCGTCGAGGTCGATGAGTGCAGTGCGCCTGTTGGAATGGGACAGTCAAGCGATTGCAACAGCACATACATATGTATGTATGCATGCACTGGGAGTAATATAAACAACAATAATGACTAGTGTGTGCATGAGCGTCTTTAATACCCTTTAAATGTATAAATCTTTTGATTCCTGCTTTACAAACTTTACAAAAAAAGCTACCTTGTCAGCTTTCATGGTGACAACCTCTTTTGCCAGAAATCACATGTATGTATATCATTTTGCTGGAGCTCCGCGTGACATTCGAGAGATCGGAATTTCGAGTCCTCGGGCAGCAGCATTTGTTTATTTCTTTTTTGTAAGCAAAAAGTATTTATATTTTTAACCGACTCGTCGGAATGTTTTTTTTTTGTTTCGTTTGTTTAAATATGTCAAGGATGGTCCCATATTAATTTGCTTTAGATCTGATAATTTGATCATGAAGAAATTAACGGTACACCTAAATTTATATATCAGAATTGAAGTCGGTTATATTTTTTGCTTAAGAATTACTTGTTTAAATATAATTTCATTTTTATAAGGAAATTAAATTTTTTCTTTTTCTTTTTTTAATTTAATTTTTAGACTTTTTTTTACGAAAAATATTTTTTTTTAATTTCACTTAATTTTTAGCAACATACTCTTGGGTTTTTAATGCTTTTTTTCTTTTATTAGTTTAATTCATTTGCAGTTTTAAGAATTTGTTGCTCTAAAAAGAAAACTATTTTTTGTATTTTATTTAAATTTTAGAAATTATTTCTTGCCTTTTTTATTTTGGTTTTAAAAGAAACTATTTAAATTTTTTATTTTTCCTTTTTTATGATTGTTTTTTTCTGGGTTTTTTTTTTATATCATTTAATTTTTGGCAACTTTTTTCCTGTTTTTAATGAATTTTTTTTCCTTAGTTTTATTTTAGTTTTTAGATTTTATAGCTTTGCATAGAAAATTTTTATTTTTAATATCATTTAATTTTTAAGAAATTATTAATTTTTGCTTTTTTTCTCTCTTTTATTATTCAGTTTTTGGGATTAAAAGAAACTAGTTCAATTTTTGACTTTTCTTTTTTATTTACCTTTTAGATTTTTTTTAAGAAAAATATATTTTTTTTAATTTCATTTAATTTTTAGCAATTTTTCCCCCTTTTAAATGATATTTTTTTCTTTGTTTAGTTTAATACTCTTTTAGTTTTTAGACTTTACTTCTTTAAAAGGAAAACAATATTTTTGTAAAATTTCATTTAATTTTTATGAAATTATTTTTTTTTTTGTTTTTTTTCTTTCTTTTCTTTCATTTCATTTCATTTCACTTATGAGGAAGACGTGAAATGCGTCGAAACGCGTAGGAGCAAAAATCAAAAAAATAATTGTTTACATGAATATCAGATCCATGAGCAGTATTTTATGAGATATGCTGTCATAAGTATACCATCCCCACTCATATCCTAATTTGTTTACAAGACAAAATTTATCAGATTGCAATCGATAACATCCAAAATATCAGCTGAACTTACGAATTTTCCAACCTATCCAGTTTCAAGTTAGGAATTGATAGCAATTCTGCCTGAAAACTTATGGGAATCTGCCCGTTTCAATAAAAAGTGCAAATCTGGGTCCATAAATATCCGCAGCTGCTCTACACTCCATCTTTGACCCGACAGTATCCGAATTAAAGAAGCCCAAGGTTTGTACCTGTATTTTCCTGCCATATTAGAATTCTGTTAACCTGCAGTCAGAAAGTCTGCAGTCTAACCACGCAATCGTTTCCATGGTTGTTGTTATGAAAGGTATATGTAAGTAGAATGCGCAAAAGTTAAGTAGCGATATTCATGTCGCTGCGCTACCACCTCTGGACCTCTTATCGCGTGACGTGCTGCTTGCGTTACAACCGTGTCGGACAGGACATGCGCTTGATATCATCTGGTGTGCAACCAAGCGAGTAGCCAGCCTGTCTCACTGAGTTGACGGGCTGCGTGGCTGGCTTGCTGGCTTGCTAGCTAGTTTTGAGTACAGCTTCAGATGGCCGTGACTGCCAACAAATGAAATTGTTACTTATTACAGCTCTGCTTCGGTCGGTGAATTCAGGCACTTCCATCAAAATGAATGGCAGCATATACACACATGCATTGTATGTATGAATTTTTTATTAGCTTGTTATTTAGGTATGAAATGAAAGGCTAGATTTAGTAAAAAAGAATTTTCGTATAAAAATTCTGAGTAAATGCTCCACTAAACGTGTAATTTGTGGCTAAAAGTCTGCGTTTTGATATACATACAAGTTATTAAATATTTACCAAATTTTTTGTCATTTCAATTCTTTTTAACCCGTGCTATACCTATTTTCTATATTCCCAGTTGATTTACGAGATTAATTATTTAACTGTGTCCTCATGCGCGCATGCCAACTTCCTACACTTCGTTCGTTTCACCTAAGCGACGTTGGTCGTACTTCAATCTTATATAAACATCAACAAATCGTCATCATTAATAATAATCGCCAGCAAGGCATGACGAACGATTGTTCCTCGTATTTTATCAATGCAACGCAAAATATTCAACACTGCATTGACACTCGAACAAGATATTGGATATTAACGCATTATGGCATAGACAGATGGCAGCGTTAATACGGATTAACGGCGCAGTTAATCTATTTAAAATTGTACCCTAACAGATGGCAGTACTGCGGTTTAGGCGAGGTCGTGGGTACGAGTCAGCAAAATTTTTATTTATTTTTTTCAATAATTATTATTATTTTTGTATGTAATTATAGTTGTTTTGGACTTTTTTGTTAAAAATTTAAAATTAACAAGGGAATTCTGGCTAACATAGTTGAAAGTCGTTTGTAAGACAATTAAAACGCAGTAGGGAAGATAATTTGAAAGATTTTGTTTATTTTGGCACGAAAGCTATACGAAAATTTTATTTTTTTATTTTTATTTTTTATTTCATTTTTACAATTTACTGTTTTAAAAGAAAAGTTTTCAAATTTCATTTAATTTTCCAAAACTTATATTTTCTTCTAATTATTTATTAATTTTTTTATTTTTTATTTTAATTTTCTACCAATTTTTACATTTTATTATATTACAAAGAAAAATATATTTTTTTAAATTTCATTTAATATTTAGAAACTTATTTTTTTAGTTTTCTTTTATTAATTTGATTTTTAGATTATATTATTTTTAAAAAAAGAAGAAAAAATTTTATTTAAGTTTTAGGAACTTGTTTAATAATTAAGCTTTAATTATTTTCTTTTTTATTTGTGTTTCCTATTTCAATTTAATTTTCTTTTAATTGACGATGGTCTTACGAAAATCTTTTGTCTTTCGAGAAATTTTGCTGAGTTGAAAGACAGTTGCCTTGTATTATGTGATTATTATTTTTTCGATAAATTTTAATCGTATTTTGTGATTTAATTTTTTTTTGATAAATTTTAACCTCTAAATAATTAAAACTGAAAATAAATAATAATGATTTTAAGATATCATCGAAAATGCGCCTAATCTGAATTAACTTTGAGAACTAACTCTAAGTCTCAATACGAATAAACTACAGTAAAGTATTTGCCGAGCTAATTCCGTCAATCAACGAATTGATCCGCATTAACGCTGTCGTCTGTCTATGCTTTTACTTACATAGGTATGTACATACAAAATTTATATTCGTACATATCCCAATTGCAAACAACTCAATTTGATGCGCTTGTTGTTGTTAGCTTTGCGCTTCTATTTAAAATTGTTGCCATTGCTGATCTTCCTACATCCATACATACGCATCAGTGGTGGACGACTACCTATCTTTGTTGTCTCAATTAATAAAAAATGAAGGCTTATGAATCTTTTTCGTTTGAGAATTATGAACGTTGTGTTATATTTGCCAATCGGATGTGTGTTTACGGTCACGGGAATGCGACATTCTCATATCTCCATATCAACATCTGTGTTTTTTATTTACACATCAAAGCCCAACATTTCAACTCTTTACATCTGCTTTTTCCATTTGCTTCTAAGTGTGTATTTGTTTTCCTCCTTTGCGAGGAGAACTGTCCACCTTTTTGCTGTTTTCGGGCGGTTTCGAAATGACAGATCATTTGCCGTGGACGGACAGTGGTACAAGTAATGTATTTTCTTATATAAAAACTTTTATGTATATAACTACGTCCAGGTTTCATCTAAAGGAGGTAAACGCGGAGCAGTGCTGAATTAAAAACCAATCCTATCCAGAACTTCAAATCTTCTTAATTTTCCTTAAGGTGATGTTACTTGCTTATCATTATGTAACATAAATAACAAATAAATTTTAGTGTCCCTATCTTATGAAAATCTTTGGTTGTTATAAAACCAGGGACTCAGTGGACAAGGTATTTCAGCCATAAAGGAAAACTACATCAAAATCCAATAGGATCCACTTAAATGAACTACTAAATAGGTAGGTGTTATATCGTGGCGATATATGGGAGCACTCAAAACGAAGTGTTTTGGAAGTAGGAACCCTGTGCCACAAAGCTATACTGAATCATGCACAGACGACCACATGGTGCAAGTAAAACTGTCATACGGAAGTAAGGGAATGTAATCGTTATGAACCATAAGAAAAACGTACGAAAGTTGGTTGACTTACGGAAGGCTTAAAAACCGGACTGAGCCAGTGTAAAAATAATAACTGGGACTTGGTTAAAGATGTTCATAAACCTTACCTAAACTATGAAGAACTCAACCCTTCGCCCTGCAGGAAAATTGTTGAGCATGTGAAAACGCTGAGTCTTAAATCGACGGAGATAGATCGATGGCTCAAAAACAGTAAAGCTACTGGATGCCGATAGATGTCAGCTGAGCTATTTAACTATGTCGGTGAGGAGCCGGTAAGATGTCCGCACCAAATTCTATGCAAAATATGGTCGGCTAAAAGGATGCAGCCGATTAAAATGTAAGTGAGCTCTGCCCAATCCATAATGAGGGTAATTCTGATCATCGGATATAACGACTCATCGAACAGCGAAAGGCTGACGCCCAACGCTTGTGAACTGATTTGGTCTTATCAGTGTGGCTTTAGACCTCGGAAAACCAGCACAGAACTCGGGAAATATGTAAGAGATTTTCATCGAAATTTTGAATTTTTCAATTATAAAAATTATTCAAATTTGTATGCTGGTTTCAAGCCATTAAAAATTGCCGTTGATTTTTTGAGAAATTTTGCGCTGACGGTGTTGCCTACCTTCTTTCATATAAAAAAAATTGTGTTCATACGTTATAGGGAAGAAAATGGACAACACACTCTTCGAAAAAATCTCTAAAATCAACGGTTATTTTTTGAGGAATTGCATACGGAAAAATTTTTACTCAAAAGTCAAGAATAAATAAATTTTTTGTATTAAGACACTGTCGTCAATAATGTAAATGTATGTATTTTTCGTTTAATTTAATATGTAGCACATATCTACTTACTAAGGCTCACTTGCTGCCGGTCTGTCGTTCTACATACTTCTCAGGTTTTGAGCAATGTGAAACTTGACACTTCCGTAATCGCTTCCAGGGGGAACTGAAATATGTGCCCAACATTTCGAATACACAAACAACCACTTCTTAACATTTTTTTGAAAACATTGCTGATAATTCTCTCTTCTTGCATTTGAAAAATACGACTAAAGTAATATTCGTATTTTCTAGTCAATGTTTTAATCATAAATTTACTGTCATTACCCCACAGTCGAACAAACTCAATAAAGCGTAAATAAGAGTCTGTGAGCGCGAAGTGCATCATTTTTCAAAATCATTCAAACACTTGTTAAATATTTTCTTAACCGATTGAGTTGTATTCACAACACAGCGAAAATATTTGTGTATATGAGTTCTAAAACAAAAACAAAAACAACGACAACTACAAAAATGTATCGATGTCCATGCCAGTCAATTTATGAACAGATTTTTAGGCATGTTGCACATAGAAAAACTGCTGCTGCTGCTGCTGTTGGTAGTGGCAACATCGAACTACCGCTGTCGCTGCCCTGCTGCTGCTGGTGGACACCTTATTGATGTTACTTGTATGTGTGTGTAGCTGCTGTTGCTGCTTTTGTTGGCAAAGCGGGACACGCCACAAACGATCCACATCAACATAAAGCGATTGCGATTACAAAGTTGAGGCGAATGAAGATATGAAGATGGAGATACAGATGGAAATGGCGATGCAGATGATGTTCAAGCTGAAGTTGCAGATGAAGTTGTTGATTATTATTGCAACGAGTATGTATGTGAATACACTTTAGTATTACCAACATGCATTGCAGCTGGCAACGCAACGATTTGTTGCAGCTTTGGCAGCAGCAGCTATGCGCATGCATAACCACATATATACATATGTATGTATGTATAGGTATATGTACTCACACTTTATGCTTATTTGTATGTTTAATCATCGACACTTTGCATCAACACAGCCAATGATTCATAATTTATGATTTACTTACGTTTCAATCGTCATCTCACTCACTGACTGTATGACTAACCGACTTGCGAATTGACTACGATACGAAACATTTGACTGCCGAATGCAACAGTCAGTTTTTGAATAAGGGTTTGGTTGTGTGAATGATGAGTTCAATAATGAGTGTGGAAAGACATACGTAACTGATAGCTGTTGGTGTGTATGCTCATCCTTTGTTCCATCCATCCAACGCCAGCTTTCGATGAGTGATGTCTGGGTACTACACAGGCGTCCAAGGTGCAACATTTTTCATTTCTTCACATGAACTCGTATGCCGAAAATCTCAGCAAGTAAGAACCATAGAGTAAAAAATTGTGTGGTCTTTTAAATGACCAAATTCGTTGGTGACTACTTTGCTACTATTCATTAACTAGTTCAGAGTGAAGGCAATGTGGTACAGTTGGCGATTAATATTTTTTTTTTAACTAAACATAATTCAATTCAGAACAAATACGACTGCATTTGAATGTACCTCTCTGTGCTATTCTCCAAAGAGCGATTGCTACCATTAACTCCCTGCCAACCGAAAATTTACAGCGACAATGTCGTTCTTAGCTTTATACCGAAGCTATGGAAGGAAGTATGATTGACAGTCATCCCTAAAGCAGGGAATACGGGCCAAAACACCGCAAATTGTTTTCGGTCTAGAAGTCTCTCTATGTGTCTCCTCAAGGTGATTTAAAGGCTGAGTGCTGAGCGGGTTTTATTCCTGAGCGGCGCCATCCAACCATATAGAAATGCTGCTCATTGCGTGGCCACTTCAATAGTATGTCATATGTTTTAAATTTAAGCCGCTCACTGCTCAGCCGCTCGCCGCTTTGCCGCTCATTGTATGGCCTCGGCCTTAGGGTGGCCTGCTTCGCTCGACGGTCAGTGAGATACCACAATAAAAACTTAACGGCCTGACAAGGTGATTCTAAACATTTCTGAAAGAAAAGCACTGAAGAGCGGAGAAGCAAAGCGCGCAATTAGAAAGGACACGGGGATAGCCGTAGTTACATAGATTCTTACCTCTGGTTCGTTGGTATAGTGAAAGGTGGTTGATGCCAAATACTATCAAGTTAATCTTTAAAGAGTGCAGCGGCAAGTAACTGGCTCGCCTTCATAAGAGACATTAGAGTTACAGCTGCACATTCCCACCACAGCAATATAGGCACTTGAAGAGCGCTGCATCTAAGAGTGTTCGGAGTGACTGGGAGCTTAATATCGTTCTAAGCGATGACAAGATTCCGATATACACAAATGGATAAAAGAAATGGATATTGGAACTGGATCCGGCGTGTTTTCTCGAGACATGCCTATTGGCTCCCGGACTGCTGCATCGTATTCTAGGCTGAGATAAGTATAACTCCATCTATAGTTGCCCTTTTTATGGACAGTCAAGCTGCTACAGGGTCCTGGTTTCTGTAACGCATAATAAACTAAATATCCTTAAATTTCCTCGACAGATTACAGCGCAAAAAAGAGAGACAATTGGCGAAAAATATTCAGAAGAAGGCGAGTGCGCCAGAAATGGATCTGAGATAGGATAAGTAGGAGCGGCTCAAGACGTACAACCTCCTTTGCAAATCCTGTTTTCATGAGTTAAGGGGAAGGCTGGAGCACTTATCAACTATGAAGCATGGAGGTTGCTAAGGCTCTTAAAACAGAAGACTCGGCCTGCCAGGTTTGTATCCTCGCGTAGTAATTTCTGCAGAATCTATAGAGATGGCGAAAAAATAAAATCCCTCTAATACTTCCTGCGCGAGAGCCCCCTAATCCAAAGAAATAACTTCAAATTACTGCCGCACCACTTATTGCAGAACTTAGACAGCATAGAGAGAACTCCATAGGATTTGCCAGAAAATTAAGAGTATTTAAAGACATGCAGAGACAAAGTAAATCTTCTTTTGGGCATCACAATGCACCTGTGTGGTCTCCGAGTGAACTCTGAGCTACAGTAGCCCGTCCAAAATAGCCTAAACTAATAGTAAGGGTTTGGAAAATATTTCTTTTGGATATTATTTCTTCCGCTAGCCTTGTCCAGTTAGCTAGTATAATTGTTGTTCTCTCATAGTTTTTTCTTATTCCGAAGCTTTTTGAGTCTTCTGACTGAAACCTCTATTTACATCCTAAGCCCAGCGCACAACCCATTGAGGGGGGCGGTGGCTTCCTCAACCAAACATACGTTTATATAGCGAGCCACTTGCTCCAAGACAGACACCCACTTGCAGGCGCACCTCAAGGCAAACAAACGCTGCAGATTTCAGTGAGTCCTTAAACCGAATAAGTCGAACCTACGCTGCCGCAGCTGCAATCTCTTGAACGCCAAGGAAACGCTAGATAGGTCCATGTTATCAGATTCTTCGATGAATCAAAATATTTTGAAGAATAAAAGCACATCATTATGAGCTAGTTAGGCGCAGGGCTACACGCCGTTGACGCTGCTACCAAACCACCAACCATATCAATTTTTGGAGTCTTCAACGCTGCAAGGAAAATTGGCTTTTTTGAGCTTTAGTTGCACCAATGTTTTGTTGCTTTGCCGATGGTCCGACTCCGGATGCTTTACTACTGGGCATATGGTATGCACAAAAATATGAGTAGGTACTCACATACCCAGCACCGAAAATAAAACTGAAAATTTGATTGAATGCTTTTGTATGGCGTATGATCGATTATAACAAAACTCAAAGGCGAGAATGCAACAAAAACAATAACAAAACGCTATAGCTAACAAAAGACGACGAAATAAGGTCAACAGTGTGAAAAAATGTTTTCAACACCGCGAAAAAGAGGCGCGTGCACGCAAATGCATAGTCGTTGCGAAGAAAGAAGACAAAGCGGTGCCAACACTTTGCACTTTATAGGAATTTATTCACAAGTACATAGGTATGATCTTGCGAAATAAGCACGCAAAATTTATTGAAAGAAAATTTATTGAATTTTTCGACGGACTCAAAAACACCCCCACTTCGATGCATTCAAAAAAGGCCACCGTTGATGGCACACGAATCGCATGCGGCATTCAACACATTCCATACAAAAGTTAACGAAAAGATCAGCGTATTAACTTACAAACGCATGCGCATGCGCACGAGCAATCCAACATGCAGCAGTTAGCGCGGTTGCGCATCAGTAGTTAGTGTAGGTGTTAGCTCGACGCGGCTTTGGTCATTTGTTGTCTTGGGCCATAATAAACAGCTAAAGTGTTCGGTCTGCAATGTACTGCGTTTGTTGTTATTATTGTAGCCTTTTCTTAATGCTGTATGCCTTTCTTGCAATGCGGCGCGCTCAGACCTCTTGTCAGTGGTGATTTATGTCAAATTAATCGAACCCACTTTTAATACTTTAATGATTTTGGACCACTTAAAGGAGATGCAACTTCCTCATATGGGAATGAGTAATGTAAATATAGCTAAAAAAAAAAACATATTGCCTTCGTGTATTTGGGATTAGCATTTTATCAAAGCAGCTATTAAAATCAATTTCTTGTTATGCGGGTATTACAAAGGTGCTGTACACGGCTTAGAAATATAATATATTACCATTTTCCAATATGTATGCCATTTATTGGAGCTCCAGTTCATAGCGAGCCACTTAGATGAGATAAAAAAACAAAACTAAGCACTTGCCACAGCAGAACAAAATGACGGCCAATATGTTAAAGTCAAACCTTAATTTTATTGCCATTTGACACTAAAGGAGGACAATGAAATATATACCTAGAAAGTAAAAAGTCTGTATGTTCATAAGTCAAATAACGTAAGGTCACGAAAATTGTACGAAAGTTTAAGTAAATTAATGTTGTCGCTGAAATAAATTTATTTTCCTTTAAAATAAAAGGTATTATTTCTATCAGAGTACGAATACGCTTCCAAAACCGATTTCATCTAAATAAACTATAATCAAATAATTAGTAAGTCCAACTTATCATTGCGGCCACTCTGCATGCTAGACACAGCAGGCAAGATGATGTAGAGTCTACTCACGCTTGACGTCAGCCATAGAAAATACGGGAGGCCTTTCACCCCATCAACATGGCTTCAGGAAGGGGCACTCAACTATAGGAGCATTAGTGAAGTAGTCGAGGCGGTACCAGGCACGGCCAATAGTGCTGTTAGTCACACTGGACATCAGGAACGCCTTCAAATCGGTAAGTTGGGACGACATGGAGCGCTCATTCAAGGTTCCGACATACTTGCTAAATATGTTTCGGAACTACCCCAGAGACCGTTGGCTGTTGTAAGACACAACGCAAGGTCAGAGAAAGAGACGTATAACAGTGGATGGATCAGCGTTCATGGTCTTCAAATGACTACGGCTAAAACGGAGATCGTACTTTTCACCAAGAAACGGTTCCCAACAATTGTAAACATGAAAGTCGAACCTCAGCTCGTGACAACTTGTAGGTCTACAAAATACCTAGGGGTGACGCTAGACAACAAACTCACATTCTGGGAACACATATATGGAGTATGTGAAAAAGCTTCACATTGCATGGTGACTCTAAGCCGGCTGGTGGCGAATATGGGCGGCCCGAAACCATGTCTTAGGAAACTTTTGTTGACAGCAGTCCAGTCGCTGCTGATGCCAGAAATATGGCCCGGCGCATTGAAAGTAAAAGCATACCGTACTCAAATGTCTTCGGTCCAACGCAGAATATCTACGCATTGCCTCTGCGTAACGTAAAGTCTCCGCTGACGCGGTTCTAGTTTTGTCTGGCGTCACGCCAATCGAGCTACTTGCTCACGAGCAAAAAGAGATTTACAATCTCTGTGCCGAGATAGGCCTAACAGCTGCCGCGATAAGAGAACGCTAGCAACTATTACAGCAGTGGCAACAAAACTGGAACGCGAACACAAAAGATCGTTGGACGGATATCCTGATAGCCAACCTTCAGACATGGTTGAAAGTATGAAAGAGCCAAATCGTACGGAGTTGGGAGTTTGCCTCATGGTACCCGTACAAGTAATACTCCTCTATGGATCGAAAGTCTGGTTCGATGCTTTCCAACGGGCATCCGGCACATTAATGCGATCTTTGACACATGTCTGCCAAGGTGGAGAACTAACTACTACTAGCTAGTGTCACATATCTGGATACAGTGCTGGCTAGTGGTAGTCGGATGAGGAGAAGAAAACTATCGGGGAGCAGACGCTAGCATCATAGGACAGTCGGTGGACGGAGCTGACTTTGGTCTCCGACCTTCCTTCCATAAATTATCTCAACCTCAAAGTGGGACAGCGTATGATGATGGATGCATGGCCAGGGGGCAGCCTGGTCGCTAATATGCGAGCTCTGGATACTGGTCGCCCTCCAGTTTCAATAAGATTTAGGTACTGTGGGATCGGAATTCCGCGGCGTACCAAATGAGTGAAAAAAAAACAAAAACAAGCTAACTTATATGAGCCCGATGATGCTCAGAAATTATCACTCACGCAGCCAACCTACACGTCGGTGGTCTCTCCGGCAGTCACTGTAGCCTATGGACTCCGCTCAACCTCTATTTATGGAGCCATTGGGCTAGTTAAAGGAGAAGAATTTGTTATAAACTGTGTCGGATGCTAGTGGGCCCAATGGAATCTGAATTATCCGCAGACTCTGAGCGTCTGGTCTGAAAATTCAGGGTTCACAGAGGTAGGACAATGATACAGGAAGTCAGTCTTAACTCCAAGTCCAGTTTGTACACTGCAACTCGAAAGAGCGAATTATTTTCAGCCATGCCCTAGATAAAGGTACTAGGCAAGGAAATTCCAGGTCATAATTCCTATGTGTACTTGTTCCACGGTCTTTCAGGCCTGAACCTTGAGAGAGGGTTTAAAACGCTTTTCTGGTTATCTTTTTAGAAAGCCAGGCGGCCACAAGGGCCTTATCCAATTGCACCATCACCTCTAGGCTCATCAAGAAGGGCTTTCACACTAACAAATCTTAGCAGCAAGGATAACGGTTTTACTATGCTGGGTACCAGGATACTTTCGGGAACATAGGTAACGAATCCGACGCCGAACTGGCTAGCGAAAGCTCATAGTTTGTTCTTGTGGGCCGGAACCGTTCTGTAGACTCAGTTGTTCCTGCTCGAGGCTCATAATTTAAGCGTGGGTAAACTCAGAATGCAGTTAGTACTGGGGAGAGGTAGGACCGGCAGGAATTTTTGGCTTCACTTCTTCCACAGTCGACGCCCTTAATGTAAAGAATTCGTCTACCAAGA
The DNA here is from genome assembly GCF_013731165.1 of Rhagoletis pomonella. NCBI lineage: Eukaryota > Metazoa > Arthropoda > Insecta > Diptera > Tephritidae > Rhagoletis > Rhagoletis pomonella. The sequence continues at coordinate 4,481,012 of NW_023458566.1, read as the reverse complement.
AACTTTTAGCTTTTATTAGGGAGGCTGATAACATTTTGGGCCGTCAGGGTTTCGATGCTTCCTCCTCTGAAAAAAAAAGAAAAAACCCCTGTGAGTGAGTTGGAGGTTTGTAGATATGTTGATGTAGTTGAGGTGCAAAATTACGAGAGCTTAGATACCAGTCACCCCATCTGATCAAGCGGAAATCTTAGAGATGTCCCAAGGCTTTAACTCAGGCCTGCCTATGCACATTAAGAGAATGGTCAGTACAACAATAATATGTGGAGAATTTTTGTTTAACCGGGTGGCATTTCAAATACATACATACAAATCTTGCCTCGCGTCTTTTCTTAGCAGAATTCAATACTACGAGTAGATATCAATGGCATGAATGCTTAATTACCCAATTAATGTGCGTTGTGTGGCGACACGTTGCAACTGCCAAAAAGAAGGTTAACTTCGGCGCTCATTAAAATGGGAAAAAATAGAACAAGCAGCCAGCAGCCAATGCATACAAAGTACAAGCGATCAGCAACAGCCAGAAGAAAACAATGCGCCAAGGAGAGCCTAACATAAGCGCAATGAAATGTCAAGATGCCACACAGTTGCAGCAAAAAAAAGGCAAAGAAGTGTTGCTGGCTGCCAACAACAAACAGAACAACAGCATCAAATCTGTTATGTTGCCTTTTCGTTTTCGTTTTTTTCAACGTTTTGGGGGAGAGGCATCTGCATATGAAACATATGCAACCACCCGAAAGAGGCTAATAAAGCAAATCTTGTTGACAAGATTCAAGGCGACAAACAGTAGCGACAACAGACTTAACAGCAAAAACAACAATAGCAACAATAAAAAATAAAAATAATATGTATAAGCATTAAAAAAGAGAAAATGTACAGAATTGTAAAAAAAAGTAGCAACAACTGATAAACTACAACAACAGCAAAAATAAGAGCAACGAAAGGTTTTATTGACGAAAGACGTGTTAGAGTTTAGCACCAGCCTACATGCTGTTGTTGTTGCTGTAACGTTTTTTTTTTTGTTGTTTTTATTGTGACACTCACCGCTGACCACTGGCTGCTAACTGCAGACTGCTGCGTTTGTAACATAGAAATTTCGCCAATTAACACCTTGCAACATGTTCACCGCATATTTCCTGCGTCTCCTGAATTCCTCCCATTCACGTACACATGTTTGTTTGTGTGTGCATGTGCTTGTGCGCATATTGTAGAGTGTATTGAACGCGTTAATTAAAATTAAATTGCCGCATGCGTACGTGGCACAACAACAGACGCTGCTAGCGTTCAGTCGCCAGTCGCGACGTGCTTTATTGGTCGCAAAAAAAATGTAATAATGAAAAAATTTATATCTACATACATACATAGTATATGTATGCAAACTATTTATAAAAAAAA
>NW_023458566.1:4405704-4479610 GCF_013731165.1 Rhagoletis pomonella | reverse complement strand
AAAAAAGCCTTTAATTTGGATCCAAGGACCACCTTAATGTATATGTACTGATGCTTATGTTGATGCTGGCGCTGATGCATGCTCGGTGTGGAGCGCCCACTCATTCAGTATGCTGCAGTCGTTGCAAATTCGACACTTGCCGAATGCAAAAAGGCCTATAATGCGTTTGTTGTTGTTGTTGCAACATGATAAATGCTACTTGTGCGTATTTATTGCTGGCTGCTGCTGAATGTTTTCACAAATGTTGGTGGTTTTTCGCTCGTTGTCCATTTCCAGTTTGTCCGAAGTAATTTGTAGACCAGATAAACTGCTTGCTTCTTAACTCATAAATATCTTTGTAGTCTCAAGGTAGCAGAGTAAAGGTTTTTTCAATGCCTTCTTTTCACTAAAACAGCAAAGAAACCAAAAAAAAATTTAATATTAGCCAAGGCATACATCAATTCTAGCAAAAATTATATTAAGCTGGGATTTAACTTTACGAGTTGAACAAGCGATTGCAGTATTTTTTACGTGAAAATTTGGCTTATACCCGCCACTCAGAATAGATCCCTAAAGCCGCTGTGGCTGAGTGGTTTGAAGTCCGAGCAACATCCCAATTAGAAACAGTTTTTTCCAACAGCGGTCGCCCCCCGCCCTCAAGCATACAAAGATCCATGAAGCTACGTGGTTGTCTCCAGATCAAATAACGAGAAACCAAATCGAACATGTTGTGATAGACGGGAGGCACGCTTCCAGAGTTTTAGACGTACGTACCCTCCGAGCCCTAAACATCGACTCGGACCACTATCTTGTTGTAGCCAAAATACCTGAAGTCAGAGTGAAAAACTAAAAACGCAGTTTTACTATATTTGGCCGACAGTTTCGTTTGTATGTCCATTCTTACGTGGGTTTTGATTTTTTTGTTTGTTTTTGTCGCACGGTGTAAAAGTTCTTTTTTTAAGTCAAGCTTAGCCAAATATTAGTCCAAAATAAAAGTAAAAGTAATACAAAAGAAATTCATATACCTGACCCAAGATTTGTTCTATGGTAATTAAATAACATATTTTATTGAAATATTTTTCAATAGGTGGCTTTCCCCGTTTAGATATTTCATATATATATATATTCCATATTTGAAATCGAAGTTGTTTAATTTGGATAAGCGGTTGGTTTATTACTAGGAAAGGACTTTTATTTCGGACTTAAAAAATAGTTGGCCAAGTTTGACTTAAAAAAAAATAACTTTTATTTTCAGTCCCTGATGTAAGCATTTGGGGTATATTGAGCCAGGTTATTCCGAATATATCCTCGCTTCTTTTCAAATTAGCTCTACATTGCAAGTTATTGCAAAACTATTATAAAATGTAATTTCCGGCTAATCGATCTTTTACGAAATATTTTTTTTTCCTTTTTTTTTTTTGAAATTAGACTCAATCCTTTTGATGCGCCTATCAAATTAAGGGTGAAGTTTAAAAATATTGGTGTCGAACTGTGTAATATTTCATGAGTCGATAGGTACTTTTTGTTTGTTATTTAGAAACCCAAAATGGAGGCTGAAGAAAAAATTCAGCTTTTTCCTAATTTTTCCGAACCAACAGCATTTGGAAAGAGTGAAAAAAGTTTGAAACTCCATATAAGTATTCAAATAGCACGACTGAGTCCATTAAAATTGAAAAAAAAAAAAATATTCAAATGCACTGACCCTATCCATCTCCAGCCAACAAATATGAACACAAGCTGCCATCAACCTATAACTTGCCGCTTATCTTGCTACGCTTAAAGGTAGCTGTCAGTGTGCGCAATGCATGACGCTTTTGCACTTTGGCGCAAGTTGACATTCAGCGACAATGACGTTTATCATTGAAATCCCTAAATTATTGCAATCGCCATTTATAAACGTCAACAATAACAAAACATGGCAGTATGCAACAACAGCAACAAATATGAAATATATGTTCATACATACGCTTACTAGTATATACTACATTAGTATGTAGATATGTATTAAGTAGTTATACAAAAGCACACTTAAGTTATATAAGTAGAACGACATGCAACATGCAGCGATTGTAAAGAAGTGCTCCGCTTACTGTTTGCCACAACTCCAAATAAATGAATTATGCAGCGTAGCGAATCAACTTAAAGAAGTGCAACCGAGCACTCTGCAAACTCCGCAATACGAAACAAAAGTAACAACAGCAATATGCAACTTGCGTGATGGCAAGCTGCGGAGATGAAACCATACGCATAGAGAGAAAAATGTCTTAAATTTTACTTAAGCGCAAATGCCATAAGCATTGTTGCAGCATATGAATGTGGCAGCAACGGGAGCAGTGACAATGCTGGAAGAAGAAATAACTAAAAAACTTAAAAAAAATCTCCTGCAACGCCGAGAACATAACGCTTTTAGCAACTTTTGCACTGAACACCCAACCAATAACCATTCACGCCTTTGAGTTGAGCAGCAGTTAAGCTACGCTAAGACCGTCGAACACCCGCACCTCGCGCCGTTCACCGATCGCCTTCACCTTTCACACTGGCCACAAAACACTGTTGTTGCCACAATAATTCATAACGAAAATTTGTTTTATGAACCGCAACAGTGTATATTGCTGCTGGCGGTGCGAGAGTGCTCCTGTTGCTGCCGTGGCGGCTGTGCCCAAAGCGAAAACCCAGAAAGCAAGGCATGGGCGCGTGCGCGACACTTATGCCCGCAAGCAGGGCGTTCAGCGGCTTTGTTGTTCAGGACTTATTTTTGTGTTTTTTTTTTTAGTTTTTCTGATACCAGTTCCATTTATACACGCTCTTATCCAAGCTTATACTATGTTGAGTTGATATATGCGCAAAAACGCCAAGTTGCCAACTTGCAAACTTTTGAATCTGTCCGCGCGCCGCCAGCTGTTGTCGTCGGCTGTTGTCGTTTGTCGCTGTTGGTCAGCAGGGCCTGGATGTGTGCGGCCGCGTAGCTGGCAGCCGCAGTGCTTTGATTTATTGAGCGTGTAATACAACACGCTGCCAAGTTCTAAAACATTTTCGAATTGGATTTATGTATGCCGTACATTGTTTTTTTTTTGTTCTTCGGTCAAAATCTTTTCTTTTACTTAAGGTGAAGACACCTCAAGTCGCTATACTTCCTGCTCAGCTCTTGTGATCGCGTAGGGCAGATGCAGCGATATCGGCGACGAAAATTCGATTTACTTAAAGTGTTACATCCCGCTGTGAAGCGATTAAGTGAAGTATTTGAAGTCCAGAAAGTGCTACCATTCATCGAATCATTTTTCCCAAAGGCATTCGTAAAAGTGCCGCGGAAAGTGCGGCATAACCCAGCGAAGGTATAATTTATAGGAGCAAATTTATTTTTGATGCATATTACGTCATACAGCAATGGTACAAAGGTATAGCTATTTTTTAGGCCGCCGGCATGAATAAGCCCTCAAGGAACCTAACCCTCTCCCCTACAAAATCCTATGCGACCTGGTTTACCACCTGGACGAAGGAGGTCAGACTACCGCTGGGTATTCACGTTGATGACACACTAATTCCAACGGTAAATAACCCCAAAATACTCGGAGTAACCTTCGACAGTATGCTCTCCTTCCCTGCGCACGCAATTGCAATTGTCAACAAAGTACAGAGCCGCAACAAGGTCCCCAAGTTGCTAGCCGGCAGTACTTGGTACAAAGACAAAGAAACGTTGCTGGCAACATACAAGGCAATTGACCTACCGGTTCTAAATTACGCGGCACCAGTGTGGTCACCGGGCACTAGTAGGGTGCAGTGGATGGAGCTACAGACGACACAAAACACTGCACTTCGGACAGCGACTGGACGTCTTCTGATCTCGCCAGAACACCACCTATATGACGAAGCGAAAATGCTCCCCATAAAGGAACACAACACAATGCACTGCAAGCAATTCTTCGCAGGGAGCCACAGACGTGGGTACCCGAACAGACACTTGCTTGCAGAGGAGCCCTCGCCAAGGCATGTCAGAAGGCATCTATATGAAGTTCATTATGAACTGATGGACGAAGTCCAGAGGTTTATAAAGCAACCTCTGGGCCAGTCAGCTTACCGCCCCCTGAGCGGCATTCACAGAGAGTCAATCTCAAGTTATGTAGACTCCAGAACTAGACACACGACCACCTGACATCGACGAGATGGAGCTTCGTCTGCCTCGGTAGACAAGGACCACAATAGCCCAACTTCGCTCTGGATACTGCAGCAGGTTAATCTCATACCTGAGCAGATTAGATGCAGATGTACCAAATGAGTGTCCGGGTTGCGGAGAGACACCCCACGACTCGAAACATCTCTTCGTATGCCCTGAAAACCCCACACAACTAAGGCCCTTGTCCCTGTGGATGGACCCTATAGAGGCTGCACGCTTCTTGGGACTTCCGTTAGTTGGTTGCATCTTTGAATTGGAAAACCGAGCGTTAATTAATTCGTTTAATTATTTTTGATTTTGTTTTACCTTTTTGGCACAAATAAAACCTTTTCTTAGATTGATTTTATTTTTTTAATTAATATTTTTGGAAGCTCAGTAGCACTTGGTGACTAACTAAAGTATCAGAAGTGACCGCAAAAATTTGCTACTTGCCACAAATTAAAATAGTTTAAGGTGCACATATCTACCCAGGGTCTGAAGAGGTTAACAGAATTTAAATGTTGGCAGCAAAAAATGTGGTAACACTGTGTTTGGTAGCAGCAGACTGTGGAATCGAAGAAATAAGGTACTTAATTGCATTTTTAGAACCGAAACCATTTTTGTAGTCTCAGTTAGTCGTCTTTTTGAACAATAAATAATGAATGGGTAGACTCTGCACGTAGTACGGGGGAGACGATGGTGGCGATAGACAGGCCGGGTTTTCGACTACCCTTTCAATGGCTACTATCTGGGTGCCTAACTTACCAGAGAGTCCGAAGGCTTACTCTACTTTGAGGACGATGAAACTTCAGAGCACATTCTTTGTAGCGGTCCGGTCTTGGCTAGACAAAGATTAACAGCCTTATGCGAACAATAGGCAACACGAACGATTCGTGTGCAGAAGAATGCTTCAAAAATTAGTCCGGCAGGAGCATTCTAGCATGTTTAAGCGCAACCGAGACCATTGCAACGTAATATATATATAAAGCAAGACGAAGAGGATCGATAGAGTAATATAATCGCAATCAGAGATGTTGTCGTCTGCAGACGAATCGTTCGTGTTGCCTATCGTTCATGACACAGCATAAGGCTGTAAGTCAGTTTAAAGCTGCAATGGTCGAACAGTTTGTAAAAATAATTCGCCTACCAACGCCTCTTTAGGTTTCATTAAGGAAGCCGAGGATATTCTGTTTCTAGAAAAGACCTTCGAAGTCGCCGTGTGTGTCTCTTTTTCTGTCATACCCATACATTTAACAAAGTAACTAACTACGGCTCTTTTTATATCGAAGTTTTTAGCCCTTCTTTTATTTTCAGTGAGTAAACTACCCAAGAACCATTATACTTGTAAACGTTGCCGAAGGAGTCTAAACGGCTCAATTCGACCTTCGGCCATCCACACCTTTAGAGTAAATGTTCCATTTTGAAAACGGGTGGAGTTAAATCCATTGAGGTAAAAACAGGCAACCAACTGAATTTCGTAGAAAATGTAAAAAAAAAATTTTCGTCTGTAATTCATAACTTGAAACGCGATTTACCCTTAGCCGACTATTTTCTGGTTTTAACCTGAAAAATAACTCGGTAGTAAGAGATTTTAGCCTCTCGTTAATCGTTCAATAGCAGTCGTGGATTCGTTGTTTAAGAATTAAGACTCCACTATATTTTTGATCCCATCTAGATCACGTTTGCCTGCTTGTGTATAAGAAAATGTATTAAGTAGAATGCATACGTTATTTTTCTGGATTATTCTCCTAACTCTCTGTCTATTTGACTGGAACAATGAGCTCAAGTGTAATCTATTTTTATATTTTTGCAAGGAAGAACGCCTGTGGCGGGTAACTGTAGTAAAATTATGTTTAACATACTCTTAACATATTTAGTATTATTGATTACAAAAAACTTTAAAATCCCAATGGCATCCCACGAGTAATAAATTGTTTAGCCAGCTTTTTGCTATTTTTTTTTTTTTTTTTGTAAACTGGGTTACTACACAACGAACGACGTTTAAGCTCATACCTGCCATATACTTGTACATATGTACATACATATATTGCCAAGTGTGAAGTGTATCTTTGCTGAATTCCACTTCAAATAATTCATGTTGACATTATTAAAGCGACGATTTGTAGCTGCGAATAAAATAAATGCGGATTAGACTTCATAAGGGACAAATGCTCAAAGAAGCAAATTTATGTTAAGTTTGCCGAATGCGAATTTCACAATGTGTAGAACATAAAACCAAATAATACATACTATATATAAAAGTTTTTCTTTCTTTGCTTTGCCTGGCTACACATAAATGTTTTAACATTGCTTTCTTTTTTTATCAAGTACTTTTTAATAATCTGAAGCTGATTTGAGCTCATAACTTTTAGATTAAAAATTATTTAGCATCTACATTTTAGCTGTTGAGTTAAATATGGCAGATTAAATTAATTCAGTGATGGAAAAGTCGCTTTTGAAATGTTTTCTTCACGGCAGAAGGCTTAGCGCCTACAAGCCTTCGGGACTATACTTACATACATATGTAACTTATAACCTTGCAGTGGTGATAACTGTTGATTCAGATGCATAAAACCCTGCGATTGGAAACCCAAACCATTACGGAGGCTACTAAGTAAAAGCAAGAAATGGATAAAAATATCGATTCAAACAACGGTGACGAAAATGCGGTTAGCCAGCAGGTTATTGTGTTCCATTCCTATGTACATACACACAAATGTATATGGACTTCAAGCGGAAACTCAATAGCTGAAGAAGAGCTCAGCCCTCAAGCGTCACATACGCTTACAGGAGTGAAATGAGATAATCTAAGCGGCTGCGACAAGAAGAATCTGTTAAGACATTTGGACCCGCCGCATGAATACTCCTCCGAGAGTACCCTGTCATTACACCCACAAGAACTCAGAATTGCGGCTTTGTGAGCCTAAGAAGATCGCTTGACCGTCCACTCGCTGAGCTCAAACGAGGTTCATCTGTCCCACAGCACTCCGTAGCGCAGCTTCCTGCAACATTACTGGCACCCATATACAAAATTTTGAATAGGAAATTATCGATGCTACGGGATGAGAGATCAGGCACTACCCCTATCCGATCTAGAACGCACTGAGAGGGAGCTGAAGACCCTGATTGCTTGATTGCTGTTTGGCTATTAGAGTAGATGTCTACCTACTCTATGATGTCGCGCCTTTGAGCAGCCAGTTTACTGCTTGTAGAAAAGTACAGATTAATAGATATCTTCTTGCAAAATAGCCCTTCCCAAAGCCATCCGTCAAGCTTACACCCATCCGTGAAGAAGTTCACCGGTGCTTCTTTCCAACTTTTGCGTACCGGCCATTCACCTGCGAGGGAAGTGAGTGGAAAAAGAGCTCATTGGTGCCAATCTTGCCACGCAGTGATCTACGACATTCTAACCCCTTACAAGTTGGCATTTAGAGATACAAAGATTCTGCGGCCTACAGAAGGAGTTAATTCCGCGTCTTAAAACCTTCGTGTGCATAATTCTGCCACAGCAGATTACCAGCAAAGCTGTGACTATGTGATCGGCTGAACCTGACAAATTCACGCTCTCCTTTCTGTCTTTCCGATCGATATTTAAAGATTTTTACGCAACAAACTTTGTATCAGTGAAAGTAGTGAAAAGACTGCTACCTTAGGACCGTTTTCTCAAGCGGCTTTTAAAATATATCTGCTCTTCAAACACATTTTTTGAGAACAAAATTTGTGTTTAAAGGGCAGGTAAATTTCACAACTAATTTGTGAAAATGATTCTTAGCTATGTTAACTTATAACATTCAAAAAGTACCTGCTGCTTTTAAAGTTTACAGCACACAAGCCTAGCAATTGAGACATAATTTGCGATAGTATAAAATTTAATAAACCACTTAATTTTAGCGAATGGGAAATAAACTTTGTTGCAGAACAGTGTGGCCAGGTTAGGCGTTTTTAGGCTAAATTTAGCAGTTATATTTTGGCCCTAGCCTCAGAGTTTTAAGTCAAGCTTCGTGGCTTTTTTAATGCTACCTTCTAATAAGAAATTTTTGTCTGTCTGTCAGTATGTACGCGCATCACTCAAAAACTAATACATGAAAATGAATGCAAAATAGAGAGTTGCCACCTGTTTGAAAATTGCAGTTTAAGTTAATTGATAAGATAAAGAAAATATTTCAGTATGGCCGTTAAAATTAAGAGGTTTAAGAAAGCTTACAGCCGAAAATATTTTTGTTGAAGGTTGCCACCTTTTTGAAAAATTTACTTTAATTTAATTGATAAGACAAATTAAATATTGCAATATGGATATCAAGCTGAAGGGGTTTGGCAAAGTTTACTGCCGGAAATATTTTTGAGGAGGGTTGCCACCTGTTTGAAAAAATGTATTAAATTAAATTGATAAAAGAAATGAAATATTAAAAAAACGGTAATCAAACAGCACAAAAATGTGTTTAAGGCGCAATGAAGCACGCCGGGTATTTGCTAGTCATTAAATATTTCTTGAAAATGTTCTTCTTTCACTTTAAAAAATCAGAAAAAATAGTACCGCATAAAAGTGATGTATTTTTTAGCTTAATTTTTAAAGTCAATTTAGCTTAGTTTTTGTGATGATCTGGTCACACTGCTAAAGATGCCTGAAATGGCATTACATATATGTCTGCCCATGGAGAAGAAGTTGTTGTAATAATATAGGCAGGTTAAAAAGCTGTAAAGCACAGCAAAGTGGTTACACTAAAGCCTTATAATTACCCAAGGACAGCGACGGGATATTATGTTTTACTGGAATATATTAAAGTAACTACCCATTTCTTTTTCTCATTCCGCGGCGTCACACCCGCTGGGGCTTCTTCTACAAGCACCTGACTGACAATGAACTGCAGTTCGTCAGCGCCTTCGGTAGATCGATAAATAGCACAAATTGTGATCATCAATAAAAATTATGGTCGACATATGGATCACCTACGCGGGCGCCGCTTAAATATTTGTATGTATATTATGTATGTATGTATGCATATAAATACTTCCGAAAGAACGTAACCCGAGCTGCATTTAGCTGGCATTAAAGTGCCTTTTTTACTTATCGTCGAACTGCTACTACTACATACCTCTTATGAGCCCACCCGTTGGGACAATAGCGGTGTCCACCCAATAAAAACCCAACAGTGATAGATAAAAAACTGCATCAAATGGTATAAACCTAAAACTAAAAAAAAAAAAAAATACAACACCGGAATACCAATACAATGCTTAGTCAACTGTATGCTTGTGAAAGTTTGTACTACATACATATGTATTAGGTGCAAGTATGTATGTATGCACTCGTGTACTCGTGTAGTCGCCAGCAATTAATTGCGAAATCTTTGCATGTACACGAATGTTATCAAAATCAGTTGAGTAAATAAATTCGACAACGAAAAATAACAGACGTGACAATTTTGTGAATTCAACTGTGAAAAAACCTCACTGCGCTATATCGCAAAACACACACACACGCAATCATACTTACATTACTTATCTTCACAATCCTGTCGCGTTGTTTTGTTACCAACGACCCAACGAACTCCTGCCAACTAACCGGGTAACCGGGTGGGGTTAGCGGGGTCAAAAAGTAGTGCAATACAAATACAAATGCATACAACTTTCTACTTGGGCGCATACACTCGCGCCGACTGTGACTATTTGCCGGTGAGGATTAGAATGACAAACCGGCGGGGGGCAATCGGCAAATACAATATCTAACTACATACATACTCACTTACATACGACAAAATACCCATACTAATACTCAGCGGCGGGAAAAGGGAGCACTTCTGCTGCAACTTTTGGCATATTTGTTCGAATGTATGTATGCATGTATGTCTATAAAATGGTTTATCTGAAGTGGCGGCTGTGGCACTCGCGCGTAGTAGTTTCTATTCCAAACTTTTTCTGTAAACAACAAAAGTTGCGCAAAAAAAAACAATTCAACGGGAAAATTTCTTCTAAAAATCCTATGCACACAAGAGAGATTTAACAGTTCACTTCCTTTGCTGCTGCTACTGTGAACAGTGTATAGGTTTTCTTTTAGTTTAGAGGAAGAATGAATCGCTGATGTTTCAAATTGATTTTCGGAGAGAAACGTTCAATTGGACCGGTCCTACTTAGGTAGGACGTCCTCTCCCTTATGAGATTTTTGTTGAGGCTGCTGAAGGTAAGCTTCCTTTGAAGCCCTCAACTGTCAGAATTTTCTTCTCTAGTTTGGTCGTGCTTTCCTGATTGCTTTCTCGGTTAACTACGGCCTAGTTGCAATGCAGTGAGACAAAACGCCCTAGCAAAACGGCGGGAAGCAAGATTTAATTTCACAAGAATACTTGACATCTGACCTGCTGGATTCAAGTTTCCGAACAACACTACACCGACCTCCGCTTTGGGAAATTGCTTTATCACAAAGATACCCTTGAGGAAATATATAAACCATATCGTGTTAGTTTGGTGATTTTTTCATTTGAATATGTTTTCCTTCTGCACTCTGTAGATGCTTTTTCATATTTCCGAAACACAATACAAAATTTGTTATTACCATTTTAATATGTTGCCTGTGAGGCTATTTGACCCCAGGTCTTCTGGAAGCTAACAAATAACAGCAAGCACCTGCAGTCCAGCGCCCCATTTCTATTGGAACGCCCTCTACTCAGCATAATTGTTGGAATCATCACTTAACATTCCACAATGGAAATAAACGCAAGAAAAATTACCTTCTAAGACATGACTTTTGTCGAAGCTGTCGAAACGAAAATGAAATCGAAAGCGTAGAGCACTTACTCTGCCACTGTCATTTTTTCCCACTGTATTTCAGACCAAACCTCGTGAAAAAGCTACGATCTGCCACACTTGGGACCGTTTTTTAGACTGCCTATTAAATGTATCTTATTTTAGTCAAAACTAAGTCGAAGGGTCTTTTCACTGGAGCGTATCGTTGTACTTTTGTGTCCATATCGTTAGAAAGCTCGTACAGTTCGTAATTCGTTCTTTTTCGTTCCACGTCGCCCACGCGAAAAGGCGCAGAGCTTACCTCCAAAGCCTTTTCATCTTCGTTCGACATCGTCCACGTTTCTACATGATATAAAAGAACGGGTGAGAGGCTTGCAGCGCGTTATTGTTGTTCATCATGTGAGTGCTCTGCTCCTTCTTTTCTTCTTTTGGTCTCGAACGATTCGCAGAAGTAACTCCTAATTTGAACGGAGCCGAAGATTGCACCCATAGCCACTCTCCATAGCCGTATTAGTTTTGCGGGGATCATAAATTTAGACATGGCGTCGAACAGGAAGCTTGTCTTCGTACTATCAGAAGCGGCTTTAAAATAGACAACAATGTAGTGTGCTTCTTCTACAGGATTTGGCGCGCTGTAGAAAGCCGAAGCCACGCTGATAAAATCCAACCATGAAGATCTTCCGTCTTTCACACAGTATCCTCGAAAATACCTCATAAGCAATATTAAGAAAGCTTATTCCTCGAGATCTTCCGTCTTATGAATGGGACAACGTATTTTGAGATTCCAGTCTTCAGGCATTTAGGCATGAGGCAAAATTCTTTTTAACAGCTGTTACATGTACCTGACCAGCTCTTAACCGCCGGCTTTGCAAAGCCAAGCCTGTATACTGTCTGCTCCGAAGCCCTTGTCATTTTTAAGCTGCATTTTACTGTTCTCTCTCTCTCTCTCTGGTCGAGTGCAGGAACGCACAGTGCTGCCGAAGCTTTAAAGAAAAGATTCTAAGTTTCGTACCAGGCCGTTCTCGGGATCGCTAATTACGAATCCGCTGTCAGAACTGAAAAATTCAAAATGGCGGATCCAGTATGGCGTGTAATAAATTTCGAGCTTTTTAATTAGATTTCTTAGAAAAATTTTGAGTATGCAGTTTTATAGTCCATTCAATTTTAGTGTCACAAAGTGCGAAATTGAAGTAGCTAGGACTTACGGTTAATTTTTGACAATTTCCTTCCATACGAAATATTTCGATAATAGTTATGAAGAAAATGAGCAACACCTTCAACAAAAAAAAAAATACCGAAAATCAACCGTACGTGCCAGCTATTCTGCACTCGCTTTTTCTTATACTTCAATTAAATGGGCTACAAAACTGCATACTCGAAATCTTTCTGTGAAATCTACTTAATTAAAAAGCTCGAAATTTTTACATACGGGTGAGGCTAATAAATATAAACGTGTTAAAAAAAAATACATTAAAATTTCAGTGGGAGATTTGAGCAGCTGAATTTTATTTCATTTAGTAACTAATGCTTTCCTAAGTAAGCTCCAATAGGTTTAAAGGCAGAATTCGACAGCCTGTGATTACTGTTTCATTCTAGAACTAAAATTTGGTTAAAAAAAAGAAACAAACAAAAAACATTATGCTTCTATTTCTAAAAAAAAAATTATTTTACAGTGTTGATAATCACAAAATTTTTTACGTATTTTACCAGCCTTCAGACGTATGTATACAGATTCCAATTGCTTTTGTTGGATTTCCTTTACTCAAAATACTTTCACACGTTTATAACTCTTCCCTTTCAATCTATGTACCTTAATGTTGTACATGGGCGAAGGCCAAATTCCGACTGAAAATAAAGAGGGTACTTGGGGTGCACGCCGTTACTGTGAACGGTTTTCGCTTCTTAGAGGATCCCTTTAGCCAACTCAATGATGAAAAAGCCCTATCTAGAAACTTTGTCATAATTGAGCTTTCTAATAGTTTACCGTTTTTAAGCACTGTACCTGAACTTTGTCACGTCAGTCGCGCCCGTATTTGTTTAGCGCTCGTGGAATGCAAAAGTGTCTTAAGATACTAGTAATCTTTTACATATAGAGCACAGAATGAACATTTGTCGTACGACGATGATATGGTTAAATGATTGTTTCAGTTTTTGGGCTGTAACCACACACTACCATACATATATGTATATATATATATGTTAATATAGTAGATACATAAGTACATATATGCATATATTTATGTAATATAAAACAAAAAGTAGCATGGAAAAGATGCCAAAGCATAGCACAGCGCAATATCGCAAGTCTCAAGACACAATTACAATTTAACTTGCGCAAATAGTACAAAAAGAAACAACGGTATATTTCGCTTAAATGCATGGATACATACTGTCAAGGCAAAAAGCTTAAACAACCAATAAACGTGACGGTCCCTAAGCACACAAGTCTTGTCAGCGCGCAGCGATGAAGTCCTTAGGACATGCCAAGGCATTTCATAGACAGGACTACACCAAAAAATCATGCTAATGAAATTTTCTTTAGTTGTTAGCAAGCAGTGGAATAAATTTACAAGTTTATTACTAGCACAGCTCATCAGCATGCAACTAAATACTATGTACATATGTATGTATGTATGTAGCATTGCAACAAGCAGAAAAGCTCGAAGATTTATTTAAGAGGAAAATTTTGTAAAAAAATCACTTGTAAGTCAAATGAATAAAACATCAAGTGCAAAGGACTAAACTTTTGCCAAGAAAATATGTTCGAGCGAGTAGCTAAGAACATTTAGCAATGTATGTACGTGCAACATGAATTTGAATATGTGAGAACATGCACACACACGCCCTATTACACCCACGAGTGACGACGATGCCGACGATGACGACTCCCGTCGACTTACACGTAATGAGGGTCAAAAACAACCTTCATTGCCGGCCACCCCCAGCACAAACAACACTAAATGATGCAAATGTATGTTAAAGAGATTAGCGAATCCTTACAGCTTAGGTACATGGCGAGCAAAAGCCGGAACAAGTGCTTAGAATAAATCTGTAAAAGGGCAATAAAACAATAAACACCAACAGATGAAAAGAAAAAATATTCGGGTAACAGCAACAATTACAATAATAATAGCAAATAAAGAGCACAAATCCGTTGGGCTTAATTTACAACAAAGCATTTGTAATATATGTATTGTATTTAAAGAACTATACTAGTGGCGAAGGGGTGTTGCGAACTAGTGGTTGACGCTTTTATGTCATGAAATAGATGAACTTGCTTTCGCCTGCTTTGACAGACCGCGAAACAGTAGTTCATTGAAGTTGACAGATGTGTGGAACGCAGTCAATGGCTCGATTAGATGACTGGTCGGAGTAATGTGCGCTGCCACCCACGTTCAACCTTGCTACAGCTGGTAAATATTTCCAAAAATACGAGGGTGCCTTTTTGCTCTTTAAAGATGAGTGATTTTCCACGTACTACGCTCAAAATGAGAAATATTTAAAATGTAGTAGACAACAAGCCGCAAATAACGCTA
This sequence comes from Rhagoletis pomonella, assembly GCF_013731165.1. NCBI lineage: Eukaryota > Metazoa > Arthropoda > Insecta > Diptera > Tephritidae > Rhagoletis > Rhagoletis pomonella. Next base: position 4,465,207 of record NW_023458566.1, on the reverse strand, counting down.
AGTAAATCAAAAAATGCAAAAAGTCTCAAGAAACCAACAAAAGTCTCAAAATATTACGAAAAATCTGGAAAATAAAATACAAAAATTCCCCAAACAGCCAAAACAAACTCTAAAGTTACCGAAAAAAATCTCGAAATAATTACAAGAGGTCACGAAAATATCCCAAAACATTATGAAACATTAAGAACGAAGATCCCCAAAAAGTCCCAAAAAAAATCGAAAAATAAAACGCTTCGTATTCCGAAAAGTGCGAACAAATCTCTGAAAACTCAAAAATAATTCCAAAATGTCATGAAATATGTCGAGAAATAGCATGCGAAAAATCCCGAAATACCCAGATTAAAATGCAATCATCGAGAAAAATTAAAGTCCTAGAATCCCGAACAGTTTCAAAAATGTATCTTCAGTTCCCGAAAAATAAAAAAAATAATTTAAAGGTCCTGGTAAATTCAACGCTAAGTATCCCAAAAAGTGCAACAAAATTTTAATAATCAACAACTAATCCAAAAGATCATGGAAAACCCCGAAAGATTAAAAAAAAATAAAAAAAAAACAAGAAATCGCAATAAAAATTTTAAAGCTTCAGAAAAAACACAAAGTATTCCGAAAAGTACAGAAGATATTCAAAAGCCCCACAAATACCTAGTCCCAAAAGATAAAATACGAAAGATCCCAAAAAAAATTTTGATTGGTCCCGAAAAGACCGGAAATATCCTGAAAAATATAACACGAATCCTGAAATGCCTTAAAAAATTCATGAGGAAAATACCGAAAATCTAATGCAAAATGATTTAAACTCCTAATTAACCTCCCCAAACACAAACTTATAATCATTACAAGCATCCTCACTGGACACTGCAGATTAAGAGGACATCTACATACATAAGCTGGGAATCTGATCAACCGGTAACTGTCCTTTCTGCGATTTGGCCGAGGAGACGCCATTTCACCTGTTTCTGGAGTGTGACGGAGAGAGACCACATACACTCCTTACCTCCAAAGGGTCATCTGGAATTCCTGCCATCCTTGGAGTTAAAAGTTGTATTGTGATGGGTGGAGGGCACAATAGACCCACTCGGTTGCGGAGCATACATACCCCTTTCAAATATCTATCGAACTATCTACTCCTCAGTACAACCAAGGTTCCTCCGAGTGTATTTCTGAAATCAAAAAGCTTTTCATAAGCAACAATCTAGCTTTCGGAGGTGGCATTAAATTGTACAATGTACATCCCTCCAAATTGTTGCCAATGAAAAATAATAGTTTCTCTTCTTCATCCCCAAGTTTAAACAGCAACCCTAGTATTTACTGCAATAACAACATCTTCCTCGCCTTGCACCCCTTCAACAACTACCACCCGCTCCCCGCATGCTTAGAATCATCAGCGAGTGTTTGTAGTAGAGTATGTGTGTGCAAAGAGTGTAAAATTCGGAAACATTTACAAATGAAGTTGTAATCGGAAGTTGTTCGTTTGCAGGAAGAATCCATCCAGCTGGCGACCGGTTTCACTTGCCGCTTTTGCTGTGAGCGTTCTGCCTGACAATTGTACAAATTGTTAAAACGGATGTTATGCTGTCGGCGTTAAGCTATCGGTAGCTATGTCGGCGAAGAAAAGGATACAAACAAAAAATATTTTTAGAAAAATTACCAAAACCAGCAACAACCACTTTAACAAAGCAAGCCGAGAGTGAATACTATGCTGTTGCTGTTTTGGCTTTTCTGTTGTTGTACCTCCAGTGCATATCTACATATGTTCACTTTAACACTTTTCCTGCTTTAATGCTCTCTCCTGGATTTGTTGTTGCCCCACCACCAACACCACTTGCATGTGCATACATACATATATGCATATGTTTATATAAGCCAGCTTATTTGACGCTCGCCCGTAACCAGTCAGCCGTATTTTGTTGGCCTCACAAATATTTGTTTTTAATAGTTTTGTTTGATTTTTTCATTTACGCTCCTTTTGAAATGTAAATAGGATTTCCGTCAAATGTTTGCTCCTCGCACCCTTTTTGACATGCTGCTCTTTCGTATGCACATTCTGTCGACTTTATTTGCCTTTTATTTTTTATTCCGCTTTTATTTTGCCACTTCTGTGTGTCAACATCAATTCGGTAATATCCTCTGGTACAATCAGAGCAAGTTAAGCGCGTTTAAAAATGAAAACACTTGCTCAGCACCAATGCGTACATATGTTTGTATTTTAGGACTATTAAGGTATTTAACGCGAATTTGACTTAAACGTTTGAAAATTATGTAAATGTAAGGATTTATTATTTAAACAGAAAGTTTGTTCTCAAATTTTGTAAGTAGTGGCCACACAGGAAGAGTAAAAAAAAATTTAATAAAATAGAAAAGAAGTTCTTAAAAGTAAATAAATGTAATAACGCAAATATTTTCTTTTGAAAACAAAATCTAAAAATTGACTAAAAAACACTTAATTCAAAAATTAATAAAGTTTCTAAAAATACAATGAAATAAAAAAAAACATTTTTCTTTTTAAAATAATAGATCAAACCTAAAAATAAAAATAAATTTGAAATAAAAACAACTTTCAAATAAAATAAAAGAAAAATATAAAATTCATTTCTAGTAATTTAATTAAAAAATATATATTTTTAACAACAAAATCTAAAAACTAAAAGAAAATTATATTAAGAAAAGAAACCAAAATTAAGAAAAATACTTTCCTAAAAATTAAATTAAATTAAATTAAAGGAATATTTTTTTGTTTCTGTTCAAAACAATTAAATCTCAAGAGACAATTAAAAACAAAATAGTTTCTAAAGATCAAATCAAATTAAAATAGAAATAAAGAATAAAATATCCGCTCCCCGATGACTCGAACCGGTAACTCCCGAATAGCACACCAGTGCTTTGCACACTCGGCTACTGCGATTGTTGGAGCGGCGCAGCCAAATGATATGCAAGTGCTTTCAGTCAAAAGAGCTTTCCACCACGAGTGGTGACTGAGGGGGGCTTATTTTCTAAGGCTTTTGTGCTAGAATAACAATTTAGCTTCGGACGCTTATTGCTGCAGCCGCATGGAGGCGAAATCATCTTACTATTTGAATCCCTGCTTTCAGTAGCCTAAGATTTAAAAAACTCAGCTCATATTTCACCAACCCGCACAGGAAACTCGCTAGAGTGGACATCAGCTGCCTGCTGAACTTTATTCTTAGCACCCAGCACCCCATCTAACAATGTCTTATGGAAATCACACAGCTACTTTTTCAAGAAAAAATCTTGTAAGTGGTAACTAATAAAATAGTCCTGAGATTGAAATTTATAAAAGCTAATTTTACAAAAAAAAATAAAATCTAAACCTCATTCGCATACTATAAGCATAAGTGTTGACCTATTTTATAAATTCAGGAATCCATTTATAAAAATATGTAAATTAAATTTTTTTCGCTGCTCCTGAGACGCTGAATACCTAAAACGCTAAACAGCCTGCTAAGATCGCTCTTTCTCACTTAGAATAAATTTGTTTGTATTAAATGGTTTTAACTTTACAAGTTCAACAAATCTGTTGCGCAAAAAAAAAAAAAACAAAAAAAAAACCGAAGAAAACTGAACCCCAAAAAAAACGTTGGGTAAAAATTCAAATGCCTGCACAAATTATAATGAAATATTGTCAACAGTTGTACGGCAGCAACATGAAACATCGATAAGCTGAGATAAGCAAAATCATCAGCATCTCATCGACATCGTCATCATCGGTAGCCAATTGAATAAATAGTCGTATTTAAGAAATTCAACAAGCAGTGATTTTAATAAAAAACCAATTTAGTAAAGCCGCCACAAAAATGAGGAAAAATTAATTTTAAATATTTTACACAATGGCTAACAAACAAATGAATATTTCATCGCTTCTTTTGTGTGCGCAGCAATGAATTTTAAGCCGATCTCGAAGATCTAAAAGCTGTTGCGACAATACTTACGATATTTAATACTTACTAGCAGTCGAGGACGGGGTACAACACATACCTACTTAGGCCCATTTGTAGCTTACTAAGTGAGTATAGCATTGAGTTAGGCATTTGGCTTTGTAGTGACAATTAATCAAGATTTTTTGATGTCTCTATTATGCGTGCGCAGGCAGGCGATAGACGCCGGTCTTTGTAGCCGCCACTGCTGTGCTATAGTAGTTATAAGGCACCAGGCACCAGGCAGCAGGCAGCCTCCAGCATTTCTAAAGTTTACGCAGCAGAAGCCAATGAGGGCAGACTCATGCATAGCTGCTGGTAAAAGGTATGTACTCGTGTTTACTATTATTTATTAAGGTACTCGTTGGAGATACAGAAATATGGCGCACAATTTAGAAATGTCTAATAACTTTTAATAAATGCTCATAATTCTTCACACAAAAAACCTAAAAATATGTAGATGTGCATATTTACATATGTGAAGATGTGTGGCTGAAAGAGAGAGATTTTTAATACCCTACACCCTGAAATTTATTTCAAAAGCAGTGTGGAATTGATTGCAGCAGAAATGATGGAATTTATTCTTATCCATTTATTCGAGTAAGATGTGGCGGCCCACTCAGTTGAGATGCTTACAGGTACAACCACCTCACACATTTTCAACCTCCGACCGTCCAATATAATTCCATGGATTGTTTTTTTGACGATTTCTGGCATGACGACCTATCTTGGGCGACCTGAACGTTCAGAGTCACTTTCCTTTCTTTGTTTTTGGTAATGGAGTTTTTAATAATAATGCTTAATCAGCACACTAAATTCACTTTTTTCCATTACCGTTAAATTCAGAAGGATTTAAAGTAACTGCGCGCGAAATGCAAAAGGTCACTGACCTTTTAATTTGCCCCCGTATTATATGTTTTAGTAGCTACCACATGATCGTTTTCGGTGGCCTTTCTTCCGGTCAAAGAATCAACAAAAACCTGTTCGACTGTGGTTTAATGCTTTTGCTAGGAGGGACAACATCTATGTGACCACCTATGAAATGGATATTTATGGTTTACTGTACACATTAAAAATTGGAAATTGGAAAAAAATTTTAAAATATTTTAAAATGTACATAGAAAAGTGACAATCAATCTCGCATTTTTTAATTATGCTGAATTTCCACTAGGCATTATATGGCCAAAATTTCAATGACAAGGTAAGGCATTAAAAAATATTCGCGTCATTACGTTTAAAGAAATAGTCATTAAGTTCATTTCTACATGACATTTTTTATATGGTACCAATTTTTTGTCATTACAATAGGCATTCGGCATAATGGAAATTCGACATTATACTTGTGGTTTTGAATGTTGGTATTTGAGAGAAAACTACCAAAATTAAAAAAAAAAACATTCCCTACTTACTGTGTAGGGCATAAGTATCTACATTAGTGTGCGCCTTATTTGTATGGAAACAAGTAAACAAGTTTATTTGTTTCGTGTCACTCAATGGATTTTTGCACGTTGATCTCAAATGAGGCCATTTTCACATCTCGGCAGGTTTAGAAAACAGTTTGTTGAGGAAAAGAAAATGCATCTCTACATCCGAGCCAAAAATGTACCATCTAAGTCTGGCGAAGGCCGGATAGTGGCGAAGAAAATGTTCCCATCATCCAAACAAGATGTACATAGTGGATCGTCGATGATGCCTTTGGTGACCGTATGTCGTCTCAATGGATTGTGCCACGTAATCAGTCCTATCAAGGTCGTAGATCACTCCTCCTTTGTCGCAGAAGTAATCTTGCTACCACCCTAACAGGCCTTGGTTGTTTTGCAGGTGTCAATACTACACCAACGGCTCTCAATAGTTTTATTTATAAGATCTTTGATGTACCCGATCGATCCCGCTATGCTTGGCTCCGGTATAATTGTACGCCCCAGAGAACCATAGCTCACCAGTTTATCAGCCAGTTCTTTTCCTTGAACACCTTAGTGTCCTAAAACGAAGTTTAGCCTCAACCTTCATTCCTGGCTTATGTTTGAAGAGCTGCGACCGGTTTCCAAGAGGTTGACTGATTTTATCGAGAGAGGGAGAGTCTTGCTTTGTGGATCAAATTTGAAAAATAAGGCGCACCCTAGTTTACATACATGTTTGTACAAATGTGCATACACATATGCATATGGGAATGCTGCCAAAGGTAAGAATTGGCCACAGAGCGTGGATCTAAAGGTGACCGAAAAAACAAAAGCCGTTTAGATTACAACAGATTACCTAAGAGGGGTGTTGCCTGCCTGCGCGCGAAGTATACAGCCTCCAGAGCTCAGCGAAAGATTCACACACACACAACGAATGCGCAGTGCGCCGCAAAAACGCCGACGGACACACTTGTTATAGCCACCGAAAGATTAAAAACTAAAAAATAAAACACAAAAAAAATGTTGAAAGGCAATATGTGAAGGTAGCACAAAACAAAAATGTCAACAGCTCGCGGCACTGTGCACCGGCTCACATGCGGCTTCAAGTGAAATGAGGTTAGAAAGGCGTTATCTATGTATCGGCATCGATATCGAGCGCTAGGCATAAATTAACTTGTAAGCCGCAATAGCCTGGGAAAGTAGCGCTGCCTTAAGAGTTTTAAGTATAGCTTAATAAACAGATGTAAAGTGAAGTACGTAGTACAACAGCGATTGCGGTTAGACCTTAGTTTTTTCTTGCTTTATTCAATTTTTATGCATTTGTTTGATGTGTGCAACTGTCGCAGACGATTTTCTTTCAATTGAATTAACGCATATCGCGCAAATACTACATTCAACAAATCGCATTAATTCTCCGGCGTCTATCACTTACTTAATTCATGGCAAATTCAGTCGAGAAAAAAAAATAAAACAGCAAATATTCAATGAACACCTTGCCACAGTCGGCGGGGTGGTTCAATTAACTTCTCCCAACCGACTTCCTTTTCCTACTCGACGCTTGCAAATGATGACAAAATAATTACCGGATTAAAGACACGTGTCTTTTTGTGTCACCAACGCCTCAGCCATCAGCGGCGATAACAACAATAATAGTAACAGTAACAGCTACCGTGGTATAGTCACTGACTTTGTGTGGCCTGCGGCCTCTTGACATCACGCCGCCGCATCGTCGCATCGCCGCCGTCACCAAAGTCTGCCTTGCCAGGAAGGAAGCAACGCGTGTCACTGCGTTCATTGTGTACAACCGCTGAGATGTTAATAATGCCCGTGTGATGGACGTTGGAGATCAGCCAGCAACAGTTGCTGCTTGACATGCGACTACTTCCTTCTTCGTTGCGACACGAAACACTATCGTTATGATGCATTGTGGTGGTGCAATACGATTGATTTAATAGTCAATGTGTATCCTTTGTCTTGTTATCTTAGTCATTGTGCCTACTGCGGCCATGTCGCGCGCCACAGTGTGCTCGGAAAGTATACCACCTACCTACAGTTTTATCGCTGTCATTTAAAATCAATCAAATGTTATTAATTTGTTAACAATGCACGGCGGCGCAATTGCAGCGCTCGTGAGTGCCCTAAAGGCTTTTTAGCAAATATTGCAAAGTTTTCACTGATTCTCCCCGTCAATTTTGATGCTGTGGGAATTGTTTTTCAGAGTTCTCTTTGCTGTGCTTTGTTGCACTTTAATGATTAGATAATTGATGGGGGTTGAACGATGGCATAGTTTTTATTTCTATTTCGTTTTTATTTTTTTTTTTTTCTCCGACTCTTGTTGCGGTAATCATGTGGAATGAGTTAGGCGAAAAGTGCACTTTTGTTCTGAGCATGTCAGACGTCGAAATCAAAACATGACCATTAGTGACAGTGTTGCCCTTACAGCACGTTTGCAAAAATAGTAATATAGAGTGAGTATATTTTACCAAAGCTTTACATGCTTTTTCATAGTTTGAAGAACTTGTTCTGAAAATTGTCCAAAAAGTGTTAACTGAAGTAAACGTTGTACTTATTGTCTTTATTTGGTACTATATATAACTATTTTGTCGGTTTGGGTTGAGACCAAAAAAAGTCGTCAATTGCCTCTTTCCTTTGCGAAGTTCCGCCAAATTAGCCTCTGTTGGTAGAGACTGTTCTGCGCTTGATCTCTAGTCAGTTCGCCGCTCGACCAACTTCCTTTATCCGCCTTTTCTAAACTGGAAAATGCTGTGCTGAACTCATTGAAGCCGTTGATGTCAAAGTCAACCACATACGCGAGCAGCATCATGCTTTTGCTGTAAGCGGTGCCGCTGCGATTCGTAATGCGCTTTCTGATGGGAGAAATCACACGAAAGTAAAGCGCCTTACCTCGTACCTCATTTGGGCTTGAACTCCGCGGAAAGGTCTTCCCAATTTGAACAAATTAGAAGGCTGTGCTCAGCGTCACTTTACATAGCCACATAAGTTTTGAAGTGATCCTAACAGACATGGCTTCCTAGAAGTAGCTTCCTTTTATACCCTCAAAAGTGACCTTAAAGTAGACGAAAAGGTGGTGTGTGACGATTGGCATATCCTAGGTCTTTTTCTGGATTTGAATATCTGCTCAAGTGTAGATTTTCCAAGTCTGAAGTGATACTGATAAGGTCCAATCACTTCGGCTTCAGTACTTCACACAGTATCGTCGAGAGAATCTTATACGCAATGCTAAGAAGATTTAGCCCAAACGGCGGGATGTATCTTCTTGTGGATTGCGCAAAGTAATCTGCGATTCCAATCTTCGAGTATGCAGTCATCAGGCCAAATTCTGTTTATCAGATGGTACTAGTTCTCCGGCACCGGCTTTGAACAGCTCAGCCGTTATATCAAAATTTCCGATGACCTTGTTGCTCTTAACCCGCCTTATTGCTGTTCTCACCTCGTCTTGGCCGAGTGCAGGAATGTGAGCATGATGTCGCCGTTTAAAAGCTTTGAGAAGTGTTCCCTTCATACATATCTCAAGTGTACGCTGGACGTTTGTTACCAGATGTTCGTCTTCATCAACACAAGGGCGAGTCCCGGTCTTGAACCCATATTATTGCTGCCTATCTGATAAAGTTTTCAAGACGCATTCACCTCTTTCTGGCACTTCTTATGTCCTGCCTCTGCTAACTCCTCTTCTCCCGGTATCACTCAATTGTTACATGTGTGAATATTGGCTGCTTGTATTATACACGTGGGCTAAGTGTAGCGGTTTTAACGTCAACCTAAGTAAAACCTGGTTGTTTCTGTTTTAAAATAGGAGTAAGATACCACAATTTAGTTAGGCTGTGAAAAATGTAGAACCTTGGGCATAGCGTAGTCTTAAGCAATAATCCATGGCAATTAAATCTACGGACCAGTTACATGGTATTAAGCGAAAGTTTGGTGCGATTCTCATCCAGTAAAGAATAGAGAAAAGGCCAATTTTCTTATGAGGAAAATCTCAACCGTTCATTTTTCTAATACAAGCAAGAAAGAGCTGGTTGAAGGTCCAGACCGTAAGATGACAAGTAACCTTTGGCGGGAATATCGCCGGAACAGATTAGTGGATCGGTTAAGTAGGCCACGGTTAGAAGTTTTTAGGATTGTAGGACCTATTACCAGTCAAATGCCCAAGTCATTCTTCCTTAAGAGTTATCTAGTGCCACCTTAGCGATAGGTGCAAATTCATGCAGTTCAAAATTATTCAACTAAGCTGCACAGAAGTATTGGCAGGTAGGCTGCGATAGAAAAACTATTATTGTCCACGAGATATGCAAAAAAAACGGCGCTACCATACGCTAACTTAATCCTGAGTGGCAACTTGGGAAGTACTGCAACCAATCAACTAACTCTTCTTTAGAATCAAATCAGGATTATTTGCGAACGATAGGAATGAGTCATCAGGCCTAAGCCAATGACCATCCAGGCGGCATTGGCCAAGCTTCCTATTTCCAGAACATGAAGCAAAGGGGTCACAAGCAAGCGGCGAGGAGTCCTCCAATGAGGAGTGGCGACTATTGAAATCGCGATGACGTTCATTGCACAAGCACTGCTGCTTCCACTTTTATGGCGGGTAAACAAAGGCTGCGGCTCAATATAACGGCACCTTGACAACTTTAAATCGAAGCAGAGACTGCAGCCGAGCGACGGTTAATTCTGATAATGCCATCCTCTCAATAGTACGGACAGCTAATAGCAGCAAATAAACACTATAGAACACAGCTAGAGCCAACTACTTCGAAATGGCATAGATAATCCGGTCCACGCTGGTGGATACAAGATGAGGGAAGGACCTACATACATACATACGTATTGTACTGAAATATCTCTGAGGTTTGCGCAATGCTGCATACAATCCTGCAACTGAAGTAACTGGAAAAACAGTCGCCTTGAGTTCAAGTTCATATTTGAAAGCAAGAGAAGTGCCTCAGCTCATCATCTCACACAAAGAAATCAAAACGGAAAACATAACCGAATAGAACTTTTCTGACAAATGACATTCTCAGCCAAAAAGGAATGCGGTAAAGGTCATAAATAGTCATACAAATTGTCATAAGAAACCCTCAGCTCAAATCGGTGTTCGGAGCTCAAATCCCGCCTGCCATTCCGTTTAAGTGGCATACAACACGTTCACGTTCTCATCAACCTTTCGTTATCAAACGCCAGCGCCTGCAACAATCCGTTGTAATTCACGCTAAATACCACAAAGATAAGATGAAAATACCTACTTCCATGGAAATGTCTGTCAAATGTCAATGCTTAAGTTCGATTCGTGGTCCTGAATTTGTATGACTACACTGCATTGGTATTAAATTACTCACATCGCTGATAATCGGAATGGACACAGCGATTACTATTTACGATTTATAAGTAAATCCCCAGCGAGCATGCTGATATCCTTCAATATTAACAACAACAGCAACAACACTTGGCATCAAAACTAGGCAGTTATACTTATATGTTATGTATATTAGGGTGGTCCAAAAAAAAGTAAAGTCGGAATTTTAATGCTCTCAGCCCCTTGGATGATTCTATACCAAAAATAAATATATTTACTTCTGTTTTTTAGTTTTGAAATCAAAAAAAGATTACTTAGAGGTCACTCAAAGCGCCCAAAGTTACCCAAATTTGTTTTTTCCCCATATAAAATACATTGAAAACTTTGAGCGCTTCGTCAATTCAATTTTTTCACATGCATTTTTGGACCACCCTAGTGTAGTTACAATATCAGCTACACACGAACGCCCCAACTGGCAGTGAATAACCATCGTCTGCGCGTTCTGGTGACGTTCTGAGGCGCTCAGATGCAGTGGCATGAACGACCTTATATGAAGAGAAAAATAGGATAATACACAACAAAAACAAAAAAACAAAACAACAGAAAACCCTATTGTAGGTAAATTATGTAGTTGCAGACAAGTTGAAAATGCCACCACATCATTTCGTTTTGAAAATGATCAATTTTCAAGATAAGCAATCTTATCGCAGCGGGTGCACAAGAACTTGTCATTGGTTGTGCGCATGCGCGAGTCGCTTACATTAGCGCAGTGTAGATAGGAGTACATAGATATATTGCCGCATGCCAAAGGAAAAGCAGCTTGAGTCACAGCAGCGGCAGCACATTTCTGTTCAAAGGGATGCACATAGCCCCAACAGCGTTATTCTTTTGCTTATTATTCTACACGCGAACCCTCGCTTGTGTTTTCACATTGGCTATTTGTGAGTTGAGTGACTTTTAACATCTGTATTAGAGGTGTGGATCACATAAAGATGTCAAACCATATGGGACAAGATCACTTGAAATATAAGCGTAAGAAATAAAGTAAGGAAAATAAAAAAAAAATACATAATCTCACTTGCATTAAGTAGAAGACGAAAAAAAAAAGCGAAAAGCAAAAAAAAAACAAAAGTCAAGTAGAAAATTTTTCTTACCGCAATTTATCACAGAAACCAAATGCATTTTTGCGTTGTGACCACGAAATACAGACAGATTTTGTATGCAGCTCCTTTCGACTGCTTGCCACAGTGTTGGCAACTTTTTAAGAGATGGTACATGGCAGATTATAAATAAATTAAAAGGCATCTTAAGCCCTTATTTTTGGCCTTTTAAAGCGCTAAATAGCTTGGGTGCCAGCACTCGTTTTGCATTCGCTGTGCTCTCGCGGTTTTCTCTTGGAGACCATTAGTGGTTGTTATTTTGTATTTAAGTGAAGTTAGGCTCTTCTTACATTTAGCACTAACCCATGTATTGTTTAAGGTTGTGAATAGAAATAATACTGGCCAACAAAATTGTAACAACTTTTGTCGATATAAAAACGAGGGTAGTTCCAAAAGTTTGCGGGCTGGAAAGGAGCGAGGGTACTTTTTCACCCAGCATTACTTTGAGCCTCGGTGCGCAACAACAAAAACTATAGTTGTATGTTTATTGACATAAGTGTATAAATCAAGTAGAAAAAACCAACTAAGGCGAACATCGAGTTTCATTAGGTTGAACTGTGCATTTTTGGAACAATATTTCACTTTCTCTGCAAGACAAGTTTGTGTCTTAAGTCTTTCGTATACTTAATTTTCATAATTATCTTTCACTACTTTTTTCATTAATTTTAAAAAGTACATATTCTGTTCTGCTTATTGGCGCTTGAAATGCTGTTAAATATACATACATATCTCTACCATTTCGAGGAGTCATATATCAAATGACCCATAACACGCACCAGCAACAACATCAACATTACATCAATATCGTACAAGTTTAAAAAAGAAAATAAATAAAAGGAAAACAAATATTTTAATGACATAATAAAACTACGCTGTTGCACATGCTGCTATAAAAAAAAAAAAAATATCTCCATCAACGCCATGTCAAATGAATTTCTTCAAGCTTGAGTAGCATCCACAAAATGTCCCTTTATCGAAGCAAATAAATACGCATAAAAATTTTAATCACAAAGCCATAATGTCAACTGTTTTGTACACATTTCAGTAGAAAATGAACGCTTTTAAATTTCTTTAAATACATTAAAGCACTCAAAAGCAACAACAAAGTACTAAGAGAAATAAAATATAAACATCAATAAAAAGAAAGCATGAAGAGACGTAGCTGCGCGAGATGGAGAAATGCTGAGGTGCTGCATGAAATCGTAAACTTTATATATGTACGTATGTATGTATGTACATATGTATGTATGTACATATGTATGTGTGTGTAAGAACACCGGTCGATCGGCTGATTTCAATAAATTCCCACGTTGCGTTGCATCAGAGGTCAGAATGCCTTAATTTATTCAAAGAAGTCAACACAACGCTACATAAGTACATATGTATGTATGTAGATACAAAAGTATTACAAACGTTTTTTTTTTGAGAAATGGAAAACTGAAATTTGAGAATAAAAAACCGGCAGTAAACCCACAATCGGGAATCTCATCGAATCGTCGAACGCGTTCATCAGCTTTGGTACTATATTGTACTCGTAGATATGTATGTGCTATACAATACAAAAACAGAAAAAGAACCAACAACCAAAGCAAATCAAATCTGTGTTACTAAAGTTACATTCTTTCACTTCTATTTCAATTTTTTATTTTTCTTTTTGCTTCTTTCATTCTTCTTATTTTCGAGGACTTGAAATTTATGGCCGCACATTGAATTGGAGGCGGGGGGGGGGGAAACCGCTTCGAAAAAATACAGTGGAAAATTCATGTATGTTTAAGCGACGTTTAATGGCCATTTGAAATGATTTCTACTGCTCGCCAACAAAAGAAACGCGCCAATGCAAGATCTTCTCGGGTGCATATCGAACCCACCAGCTGCATACCTGCTTTTACACACTTGTCTATCGCTTAGAAACTAACTATTGCTTGCCACTGCATTCATGCGTTAACACCACCTTGGCTGATACTTAAAATTGGTGCCAAACTTTTTTATTAGCATATCGTTGCTTTTGTGGCTTCATTGTTGCTGCAGTTATGTGCTTTTTTTCCGAAGATTCTCTTTCACATATTTAGTGGTAACAGCTGTAAAACTTGTTGAAATGTTCATAAAAATCATAGTGTCCAAGCCTGAAGAGTGTATTATACGCAGTTGTATGTATGTATGTATGTATGTTTTTACATCTGATGCCAGCACTTTGATAACACGCTGCGCCTCAACATCATTTCAGCTTACACATTTATGTACTTAAGGGCGGTCCAAAAAAAAAAAGTTTAAAATGGTAAGCTATCACCCCTGGGATTTTTCTAAAAAACACTGATATTTAGAACTGCCTCAAAGCCCATGCAATTTTCAATGTATTTTATATGCGGAAAAAACTCTTTCCTAGAAATGGTATAGAGTTCCTGAAAATCAATATTTTTCGATCGGGAAACTCTGTTTCTTTTCAGGAGACTTCCAATTATTTATTTTACCATTTTGCAATACTAACGATTTTTTTGAATTTTTTCGGGATTTTGGGGGACCTATAGCGAAACTTACGTTACATATCTATTTTGTCTCACAACCAATTACATATTTACATACATCTGCATTTGCTTAAAGTTATATCTTTCGTCTTTTTCTGTCTAGATCCCTACCCTACCCCTGTTCTTTTCTTTTATCTTCGATGATAATATTGCTAGCAAAATCGATTAGAAATTCGATAACAAAATCGATAAAAATACCATAACAAAATCGATAAATAATTGATAATAAAAATCGATAAAAATATCTATAAGAAATCAATAACAAAATCGATAAATAATCGATAACAAAATCGATATATAATCGATAACAATATCGATAACAAAATCGATAAGAAATTCGATAAAAATATTCATAACAAAATCGGTAACAATATCGATAACAAATCCAATAACAATATATATAAAAATATCAATTACAAAATCAATAGCACTATCGATAAAAATATCGACAACAAAAACGATAAAAATATCAATTATTATATCGGTAAGTTTCGAAAATATCGGTAGCAAAACGATAACGAAACCGATAAAAATATCGATTATTATATCGATAAGTCTCGAGAACCTCGAAAATCTCTAAAATCCCAAAATAGTTCCCAGATTGAGTCTCTGTGTCTCTATCTACATATATCCTTTTCTCTATAATTATCTTTATTTTAATCTTTCTTCCTCTACTTTATCTTTAATTTATCGGTATCCTCGTCCTCATCTTTTTCTTTATATTTATCTTTGTTTTTACTTTTATGCTTATCATTTTCTTCATCTACGTATTCCCTTTCACCTTTGCCCTTATATACGTAAGTAAAGTGTTTAAACTTACCTTGGTCTTCATTTTTGCCTTTATTGTTTTTATTTTTAGCTTTGCCTTTACCCTTTTCTTTATCTATGTACGTATTCACCTTTACTTTCATTCTTGTATTGATCTTTTTCTAAGTGTTATTTTTTAACCTTTTATTAGCAAGTTTTTGTTAAATTAATACCATGTGCATACACTCAAGAAGCACTCTAGTTCTCTTAGCCACGAACCCTGTACCAATAGCTGCGTTCATTACTCTACGCTCTCTCCGTCTGCTAAATCGTTTGCGATAGCTTTGGTCTATTTTATTGTCAGTTGGTGGCTCCTTCACCCTTTCTACCCCTCCTCATCCGATATTTTGAGTATCAAACCGAAGCAATATGTCTTCATAATTGAAATTGGGACCAACCAACGCCACGTTGATCAAATAAACTGCAATCACTAAGATTTCCTAGCGAGCTATACCAATAGCAGCAAAAAAATAAATTTTTGCGCTACAAACTGTCTTCAAAAGTTGCGGAAGTCGCCACAACTATAGCGTAGTAATCGTTGCCGCCACTATCACTTACATAAGTATGTACATTAGAGTGGTTCAAACAAAAAGAAATCGGAGATAGGGTTCGGGCCACCTCCCAAAATGTTTCCTCTTGCCGAGAGAGTTGCTGGCATCAAACGTTATGCTTCTAAGTAAACATTTAGAGGCTGCTCATTAAATGTTTATATTTTACTCTATAAGTATATCTTCTATATTTGTACATACATACACAAATTTGTTTTGTTTGCAATTGCTACCTGAAGGTTTAGGAAAAAAGAAATTTAAATAATTGCCACCTGTTTGAAAATTTCAGTATAAGTAAATTGCTATATTAAAGTCAATATTACAATATGACTGTCGAAACAAAGAGGTTTAAGAGGGCTTACAGTCGAAAATATTTTGTGGAGGGTTGCCACCTGTTTGAAAATATTAATTTAAATAGTTGGTAAGATACTTTTATATTACGCTTAATAAACCTTACTAATGAAAAAATGTTTGCGGAGGGTTGCCACCTGTTTGAAAAGTTTAATTAAACTAAATGGATAAGATAAATTAAATATTACAAAATGCTATAATCAAAGCACATACATGGGTCACAGGAAGTTGTGAACGTGAATGGTTGATGAAAATGTTGCACCAAAGTGTCTAAATAAAAAAATAGTCTTGGGCGGGACGAAGTTCACCGGGTCCGTTAGATGTACATATACTAATCAAACAAATGGTTAAGCAAGCTAAGATCATTTCAAAATAAAAATTAGCTGGAAAAATGTTCAGTTTTTTATATTTTTGTCAGTTTCAAAGGAATTTATTAGCGCATTTGAAGGTGATTGAACACCCTGTATTTGTAAAAAATTTAAGGCTGTTATGGATACATATTACAAATACAAAAAGGGTAAAATTAAGGAGGTGCCGCTTTTTCTACGATCACATTTTTTTCACCCATACAAAACTTGAACCACTCTAATGTACATACATATGTATACTGCTAATGCTTTTTAATTGCAATGTACTTTCGCAGGCATTCACAGCTTAAGAAGTGCTATTGCAAAGTGATGAGCCAAATGATAAATGTACAGCAGCCACTGCCGGCAACTCCCCCTATTACCGACATACATATGTACATACATACATACTTACGTACGTCTTGCCACAGCCACAGCAAAAGAAAAAAAAAAAAAAAAAAAAAAATGCAACTTGCGGTGTAAGAGCAACAGCAGCTAAAAAACGACAGCAACACCCACCGCAGTTGCAATTGTTGCTACTTCACTTTTAAATTTTTGTTAACCATTTTTTTTAATGCCTTTGATGTTGCATCTCTTTAATTTATTGCCAAAATGCGTGCGCCTTGTTGCTGATATTTTCTTTGATTGTTGCTGTTGTTGGTATTGTTCTTTTCCATTATTGTTGTTTTTCATTTCGGTTTCGCTCACTGCAACGTGTATTTGTTACGTGCAGCGGATGCCGTTTTGTTGCGGTTGTTATGTAGGCGAAATTTGTACTGCGTGCCACAGTGCGATTGTGGTGGCGCTGCGCCGTTGTAAGTACATATGTATGTATGTAGGCATATTTTTTTTAATCTGGCACGAATGCCGCTTCGCATCTTATCGCCGAACACCTAAATTACTTTTTCGCCTTTTCGCTTTCTTTGGTGGGTTTCTTTAAACGTTACTAACTTTTATGTTGCTCTTTAATTGTATTTTAATTTGTATGATTTTATTTTTCACCCATTCATTCATTTCTTCGGTGCTTGTATGTATGTATGTTCTCGTATGTAATACCTTAAACTTCTCGCCTTCCTGGGTTTTTACTTTTGGCGCTGGCGCCTGTCGACGCCAAAAGCCGCCACACTTGACTACCAAATGGGCATATCCAGTGAGGCGTAACTTTACAAGAGGCCCAATAATCACCGGAAATGCAAGAGCAAACAAGTTTAATATGCTTACAATATTTTCTCTTCTACACTGCAAATAATGACGTTAATGTAAAGAAAAAACAAAAAAAAAATAGTGTGCAAAAAATTTATTTCTGAAAATAGGTCTTGTCGCAGAAACATCTTTTTGAATTCAGAGTCTGCTTAATTGAAGGTTGAAAGTTTTTTTTCGTGTGTGGCCATCATCCGATTAATCTGCGGTTCGACGCCTACTAGAGACATGCAACAGCAAAGAAACTTAAAGAGCATTTCTAGAACGTATTTTAAATACCATAAGCGCCCTTATCAAGCCCAATTTCACAGAATCCTAAATATTGGACACCTTCGAATCTGAAGTATTTTTTAAAACGCAATTTCGAAAAAATAATTTTTTTGCCGAACGCATTTTTTTAATATTCTTCGCATTCACAGTCGGATCTTAAAGTATGATACGTGTATCTCGATGTTTTCGTCTCGAGGAGACCTTTTAAGATTTTTGGCAATTTCTTCGGCATTTACAGCCGGTTCTTAAAATATGATATATCGATGTTATTTCTCCGTGAATTTTTTGTTTTTCGTACCAAAATACATTGAGCTCAATTACACCGTTTTATTACTTACCCACCAGATCTCAGAACTTATCACTCTACTGTACCACCCTAATGTCATTACCAAAAATCATGAAATTTTTACTAAGACAGTATTCCGATTATTCCAGTATAACTATTTGAAGCAAATTTTTTTATGACCGAATGTAGGTGTAAAAAGACGACGCCTAGGCTCAGCAAAACATATTTTTTTTTTTCCAAATTTCCTCACAAAAGTAGGTTCATACTTTAGAATCAGTGGTGTACATCGAACTTTTTTTGTTTGCTTTTAATGGGCTCTCGTTATCTTTCCGAGTAACATCTTGCCTGGAGAGAGGTCAACTTTTATACGGATGAGTCGAAGCTCGATGGAAGGGTCGGTGGAGGGGTCTTTTTCCTTAAATTCAACCTTAAATTTAGGCTTCCAGATCATTGCAGTGTGTTTCAGGCGGAGGATGCTGCTATTAAGGAAGCAGTCTATTGCCTGCTGATAGGCGCAATGGCGGTAAGGGAGGTTAACATCCGCTCAGACAGCCAGGCGGCAATCAGAGCCCGGGGCTCACTTACGGTACGCCCCAAGCTTGTTGGGGAATGCCTCAATTTGCTTTAGATAGAGTCGGAATATTACTTTGTCAGACTTGTCTGGGTGCCGGACCATAGTGATATCGCGGCTAATGAAATGGCCAGAGGCGGCACCCTTGACTACTTATGGACTTCTCTTGGGAAGATGGGCCTCAGCGCGCTGGAGGAATACCAGGGCATGCGCCACGGCGAGGTCTTTCAGACCGAAGGTGGAACGGGGCGGTCTAGGGAACTGCTTAAGCTCACGACGCCGGACCTCCCGATACTGGTGGGTGTACTTACATAGCATTGTCCTATCGGAGTTCATGTAGTGAGATTAAATATCTTACCGGACCCCCTCTGTCGCAGCTGCATGGAGGACGACGAGGTGGAATCATGACAGCGTTTCCTCCTAGACTGTCCGGCTTTTGCTAGATTGCAGCTTAGGCACTTGGGTTCCTGCTCTCTGACAAGTCCGAAGGAGCTTTCTGGGATTAAGATTGGCCGCCCGCGAAACTTCTTTCCCGACACTCAGCGATTTTCGGTCTAACGTAGCAGTTATCATTCGCAGTGGTACCACAAAGAACCCACCCAACCTAACCTAAGCTGGCATGGTCTAATGTATGTAATTGTAATTCCACTATTCAATAATGATAGGAAGCTCTAAATAACGGTAGCCCTAATATAATCAGTGACAGTTACGTCTAGAGATGATTTTAATATCAGAAACTCATTTTTGTAACTGTAGATAGAGAGAGAGATATCGGACGTTTTATAATATAGAGAAATAATTCAAAGTTTACGTTTTTGGAAATTTCCTCATACTAATACCTAATAAGCTTGATAAGGTAGACATTGCGTAAAAACGTATTTTGTCAGTTATGAATGCCTAAAATTGTAAAACCTAACCGACCAATGTGTTCCGTCATCACAGGACACTGCCCGAATTTGTTAGGGTGAAGAAGGGAAGAAATTTATTCACCATTTTCAATGCCAATATTCAGCTGCCCAGACAAGGCAGGCCAAGCACTTGAGATCTCACTACAGAAGCTGTCTATATAATGACGCTTCTTCAAATAAGTAGCCGAACTTTATACAAGCCCTTTCTTCCGGATTCCAAACAAAACTGCAATGTGTCAACTTTTCGCTCAAAGAAGCCGACTGACAACTATCGCTGCAATTTTCACTTCTATGTATTTAGTTAAACATCTTTCTTAATTCTACTATTTTTCTAATGTGCATTTTTGCGGTTGTCAAATGCGCCACTTAAGGAATACCGCGTGACATTAGCGGCATTGAAAACAAATACATACATACATGTATTGTACTCGTATATACCATTTTTCCCTTCACCATTGTATTCTTTAAACAATTCTGTCTGAGTTAGCGTTTGTTGTAATAACTCAATAATATACACGTAATAAGAACAAATACTCACAGTTGCCGCCAAAAGCTCTCATACACACACACATGAGTAAACATAAACATATGTCGTAGCAAATAAAGTTGTACAATAATTAGAGATTCTAATCACGTAATATTTTTTATTTAACACTTTTCGTGCAACTTGGCCATCAATAATGGGTCACACCATTCACGTAGATGGCACGATGCCGTATTTTGACACCCAACAGTACAACGGCACCTGCAATTACTTACATACATACGTATGTGTTTACGTACTTAGGCAACAACAGTTAAACATGTATACATATTTATGCAATGACACCCTGCCGGAATATCTTTGGTTTCCAAGTGAGTAAGTGCTTTTGATAGATAGCAAATAGATTTTCATCAAATAGAAGGGAAAATTATCCTTAAATTCGGTCCAAATTTGAAAAACAAAAAATAAAAATGAGGGCATGAAGAGGAGCTTTTCCGTTTCTAAAAGTGAAAACACTAGAGCGCGGAGGCTTCTATGAACACAGATGTTTTGGTGCTCCCATATGATAAGAATAGTAAAAAAAAAGTCGCGGGTTTTTATTGAAAATTTTCACTTTATATTGAAATACTGTTTTACGTAAAAAAATAGTCGAAGCGAAGTACTGATTTTAGTAAGAATGTTCATTATTTATCGAATTATAGATTTTTATAAAAAATCAATTTTAATAAAAAAATCGCGCGATTTTTATAAAAAATTTTCAATGTTTATCGAAGTATTGTAAGAAAAATCACGCGCTTTTTTATAAAAAAAAAATGTCTTTATTTATCGAAGTATTCTT
This sequence comes from Rhagoletis pomonella, assembly GCF_013731165.1. NCBI lineage: Eukaryota > Metazoa > Arthropoda > Insecta > Diptera > Tephritidae > Rhagoletis > Rhagoletis pomonella. Next base: position 4,444,269 of record NW_023458566.1, on the reverse strand, counting down.
TTTAAGCACGGCATCCGAAAGTGCGATTTTTTATAAAAAAAATGTTCATTATTTATCGAAGTACTGGAAAGCCAACCCAAAACTTTGGGTAAAACTGGTAACCAAAGCAAAGGTTTAGTTATTTCTTAAATTGCAGCAAATTCTTTCCTAGAGGGTATATAACTAGACACAGTGAAACAAGTGCATTATATTTGACAGTACCAGGCGTTGTATGAGCCATCTTTCAGTCTCCTTTCACACCTGTACTTTTGCGCACTTCTTTTTCTTCTTCTTGTTCTTATTTTTTAAGTCTGCATTGTTAATATTTGATTTGCATTTTTTTTTTTGCCGCCATTTATTTGTTTCTTAGGTTGCCTTTGTGCTTAATGTTCGTATAAAAGAAATTTACCGGAAGCTGTGTTCGTTTTTTGCATCAATTACCGTTAATGTGAAGCTTATTCCAGGAAATGTCTAGTTATGTTTGTTCATATGACATGCTGAATTATTCAAAAGTTATGAGAGGAAATATGAGTTGGTAAATAATGAGTATGTACGCAGACATAGGCACAAATATTGGACCTACACATTTTACGGTAAATTTTCAAGTCAAACTATGCGTTATATATGAGACGTTTAATAAGTACTAATTAATTAAATGAAAAATTTACATAAATTCTCTTGAGACTATCCAGTTGGCTATTGTATTTGAATTTGTATTAAAGAGTATAGTAAAAATGGTAGTTGGGTGTGGTATATCATTATTACTCTGCAAACTTTCCAGACACACAAATGTACCATCTCAGGCTGACCAAGGTTAAATAGCTGCAAAGAAAATACGCTGTACTGTCATCATCCTCCGAACGGGATGTTTAAAGGGGTTCGTCGATGATGCCTACGATGGCCATACATATATGTCGTTCCCATGAAGTGTTTCCAGTAATCAGTCCCATCAGGGCTCGTAGCTTACACCTTCTCTATATGAGAAGGAAGTTCATCGCTACCCTGACCGGCCTTGGCTTGGCTCTATAATTGGCACCATCCCAAATGGACGTTTCAAAGGACGGAATTTCGCGAATTCATCTGCAAGTTCGTTTCCCAGAACGTTATAGTGCTCCGGCTCGCTCATGATTTCAAGTTTGTTCCAGTTTGCAATGCATTTTAACATCGTGAAGAGGTACGAGCGAGTTCCAGGGCTTTTAGATCAGCTTTACTATCACTCCGGACCCAGATTTCATATCAGCGTTATCTTTGAACAATTATCTTCTTTGCTACTTTAAGTATTGCAAAGAGTTCTGATTTCGAATATGTTGCCATCATACCTATAGCAGAAAATCATCTGAAGTTACCCTCTAGATGTCATCCAGCTGCAGTTCCGTTTTCAGTCTTAGAGTCGCCGGTAGAGAACATTTTTACCGAGTTCTCTAAGAGACTGTACCTATTCCAGCTATCAGTTTGTCATTTGAGAACGAGTATTGCACTAACAACCTTCTAAACAAACTAAAAGAGTACAGTCGACACATACTCTTCATTGCTTCTTCCTGGACCCTAGCTGGGTCTTTTTTGGAACTGTTGCTTTGCCAATGGGTTACAAGACTTAAAAGCATATCAGAAAGATGACAAAAACAGACACCTAACGGGGCTTATATTCCTATTGTATGCACTGGTATAGAAAAAAATGCAACTGAATTCGAAATTGCCATCTTAACACCAGCTTATACGGCCATATGGATTCAGACTTTCGAAATAATTTCATTTTGCCGTTTATCTGCTTTCAAATTGCTTATAAGATTTTGATTTTATCCTTTTACTTATCATAACTTTTGCACTTCAGCCTTCTTTTTGTGAACTTGCAGTCTTTAATTTTAATCTTTAGATTAAAAGTTTTCGTTTAGCAATTTTTTCCCCTCCAATAACTAGATTTAAAACACACGACGAGTCGAGAAATATAACAACTGATTTCGAAACTTGCCAAAAATCTCCTTAATATGAAGATTTTGGCACTGAACCTATTCTGGTCATGGATTAAATTTTACTTTTTTTTCATTCTTTCAAAAAAAAAAACGGCAAAAAATATCAAATAGTAGCGCCAATGTCGTTTTAGTTTATTTGGGAATTGAATGAGCTTTAACACTGCTAGTCCTATTATAAAACTAGCGTTCAATAATGTTGATGTCCATTTAAATCCAAATAAATTTTTACACTGTTTAAGGGAGAATTAAAAAACCCCTCTCCAGTAAAATTTAGCTTTTGTCGCTTACGATGATATCGCAATTAGGGGTCGATATGTAGATATGTACGTAAAATTAAATGCATATAATGCAAAATGCAAATCTAAAGCCTGTTAAATTTAAATAAATTTAATTTCACTTAAAAGCCTCAACGTAGACACAAAACGTTGAAATGCAGCAGCATTGATTAAACGATTGCGCTCATTTTCGCGGCAATATCAACAGCAAAAGCAACTGAATATAGATATTCATATTTCACGAAGCAAATGCAAATCCAACAGCAACGTCAAACTATTTGTGGCATTTTTTGCATTTGTTTTTCTTGTTGTCATCCACTTGGAGCTGCAACAGAACGAACATTAACATTTTAAATTTATATTGCTATTTGTGCGAAAATACAGCCAAGCAGAATGCAAACTTACATTTGCATGCGCACACATATTTACATACATACACAGCTGAAATTAATGCGATTGCACTGTCATGCCAGTTTGTTTGTGGGTGTGTGCGTGTGCGTAATAAATATAATCAAATATATGTTTGCAATCGGCTGCATATCCACATTCGGTCATTTGACGCGCGATCGGATCACAAAACATAACAACCGACAACAACATGAAACTAAATAACAACAATATAAGTGACAATCATAATATCAGCAACCGGTACTAAAACAACAACAACAAGCAACAGGACAAACTGTCTCATTTTAAATTATGTGCGTATATATTTACATACATACGTACATACCTATAACCATAAATACATATAAGCCTTCATACAGACAGCCCCGCCTCTCAAAATCGCTTGACTGATCTCATTTCCATACCTATTTAAATGCGTACATACATACATACATATGCACATACACATGTGTTTGTCCACTTAGCATATTCGATACCATTCTTAATAACCATTCGACAACTATAGCTGTGTAATAAGTATATGATAAGTAATGATAAGCAAACACAAATAGGATATAAGCGGCTACAGCAGCGATGAAACCAAATTCATTTACATAGCCACATACCTACATACATAGATATGTTGCATTACTATCATACCGCCAACATGTTTATAGGGTAATTTCACTTCAAACAGATATAAAAAAGTTTCCATTGAAAGTTTGGTCAGCCTTTTTTATTCTATTACAAATTTTAAATTCCATTGGGGGATAAAAAATATTCCTACATAAGACTCATTTTTCTCAAAACAGGGAAAAAATGCACAGTCAATTGTTGAAAACACAAAAAGTGATCAGCCCCACAGGTTGTCTTCAATCCCCCATCCCCTCAATTAAAGCAGAACCTTAAATTTCTACGGGCCGTTTTCACAAGTAGCTTTTAAAATCTATCTGCCTTTGGAACAAATCTTTTGAAAACAAAATAAATGTTTAAAGCTACTTGTGAAAACCTCCTCCCATTCAACGCTTAGCGTAATATTCACTCAGTTTTCGGCGGTGCCTTCTAAGTTAGGAGTGCTAGAATTTGTTGCGAACCGCGCAATAACTTCGGATCCTTTTGTGCCAAATGGTCAGATGTCTCATAACCATACTACTTTATATAAATTTTATTCTACATATATTTTTTAACAACTTAAATATAGTTCTGCATCCGCCAATTTCTACAGCCATACATCAAAAAATAACGAAGTTACTTTATTGACGCATTGCTATGAAATAGTTACTTTTTAACAGTGCGATTTGGCTAACTTTCAATTTTTTTACTGAAACCGGTGGTGAACACTCAAAAAATGGCTCTAAGAGGGGCATAACATGAATAAAAAAAACGGAATAGATTTGAAGTCAAGCGGAGTAGAGGAGTAGATTTAAAATGTTTTCATCGGAGTAAATCTAATCTGATCTTAGTGAAGTCCAAACACTAGTAAGGAACAAATTTTTTACATTTTAACGCTAACGACCCACAGATGGCGGGAAAACACAGGGTTGTATCAGACTTTCGACGTGGTTGCGAGTTGGTTAGCTTTTAACCATCTCAGTGAAATGGTTAAGTGCTGTCATTTTTATATGGCGAAACTACGCTAAATGAAGTGGGTTATCGGGATAACCAACTCAACAGCCATAACTACGTGGTTAGCTCCGGTGGGGACATGGTATTAGGGCCGAAGTGCGTACTCTATCGAAGGTGGCATTATCTCAATGCCTATAAAAATGCCCAAGGCGCGATCCGGAAAGACATTACGCTAATAGGCCTGAAGCTTTTAGGACTGGTATAGCCTTCCTTCCAATTTTAATTATAAAGTCGAGGTCAAGTAGTCACCACAGTTCAAGCAGTTCACGCAAAAAGCCATTTATGCCTTGATACTGTGAATATCATACTTTCTACCTCTCTTATCGAAGTAGAGAAATGTGTAAAAATCACCTGATGTCCAAGGAAATAAATAAGTTCAAAAAGGAACTGAAAGTTTGGTTTTTTAAGAACTTTCACCACAAGGAGGCATCTCCACAAACTCAGGGACAAGATCCAGATATACGCAACACAACCGCTGGACCTGTGGGAGCCATAAATGACATCCACAGAGAGTCTATTACCAACTTCGCAGACTCTCTATCTCCAAGAATGTCGTAATCGGAGTACAATCACCACCCATCGCAGACAAAAAGCTTCGGCTTCTGGAGAGACCCGCATTGCTCTGACACAAAGGCAGTCTCGGCTGAACTCATATTAATTCAGTCTCCATCCGAACTTACGAAATGTATATCCGGCTTGTGAAAACTCCCCATAAAACACCAACCATCTCTACACCTGTCGACTCCAACCCACTCAGCTAACACCTCTCTCCCTTTAGTCCGATCGCGTAGAATCAGCTCGTTTTTTGAGCCTAACTTTAGTTGCGCTTGAGCGCATTGACTAATGTTAGTGCTACTACCACCAACATCAACAACGATGAGGGTTAGCCTAATCCAAACTTGTTCGCAGAAGAGCCGTTACATAAGCCACAGACTCTTCCATGGAGATAATGTGTAGATCGTATTCTAGGCGGCGCAAAAACCAAGTACTGTGCTTTTCTTAAAATTCGCTTTGGCGCAGAGCAACCTGGTGCTCTTAGTGTCAACTATTTGTTATTGCCAGCGCTGATTCTCAAATTTAAAATACATCCATGTCATTGGCACCTTTTGCGTGGAAAGCCCCTTTAATAAAACTTAACGCGTCAGCATAGCTTTAATTTAACTACAACCACAGAAACTCACACATACACACAAACCAAACGTCAACCAGCCAAATAGTTGTTGGCCAACTTAACTGACTGTCTGACTGGCTCGATGTGGATTTGGTCGGCGTATATGCTTTACTTATAGCCACAGTTTGGACATATCTGCATATATGTACATAGATATCTACATATAGCGTACCGAGTGCACACATTTTCGAAATTTCGTGGGCGTACTATGAGCACCAACAAACTCATTAATTCAAACGATACTCCACAATAACATTGAAAACAACAACAGCAAATATGCATAACCAAATGACAACAAACCGACAAACCAAAATTGTCTAGCATTGTCATCACTGCTACTAAAGTGTAATGTTAACTATATGTATGTATGTATGTATGTACATTAGAGTGCAGCACTCTGCATACTAGTCACTAACTGGGCGGCCAAAAGTGGCTTCGCCGTCAATCCCAGTAAGACAGAACTAGTTTTATGCACTAGAAATTATAAAATCCCCGACGCTGTTCTACCTCAGTTCGACGTCAGCGCTTACAGCTGTTTGATAGGGTCAAGTACTTGGGCTTGATCCTCGACAGGAAGTTGGCGTGGTTGGAAAGATTAGTCCGGGCGGAACTTCTGAAGAGGAGGAGCGATGAACTTCTTCACTCATGGATCGCAATGGGACGGCAGGGTTGGTGGTGTGGTCGTCTGTAGAGATCTCTCCATCAGCTCTAAGTGCAGGCTTCCGGACTTCTGCAGTGTATTCCAAGCGGAAGTGACTGCAATCAAGGAATCCGCTGCGGATTCACTGCTCCGAATTACCATGACAGTCAGAGAGGTGAGCATTTACTCTGATATCCAAACGGCTATCAGGGCCTTAAGTGCGTTGGAAATGCGCTCCAACTTGGTTAAGGAATGTATGCTCTCTTTTTCGGTCGCGTCGGAATACTTCTGTACTCGGCTTTTTTGGGTTCCGGGTCACAGCAACATTGCAGGGAACTATGTGACTGACGAATTGGCCAGGAAAGGCACTCGTGAACCGTTTTCGCTCGCCGGAGAAGGAGCGGCTGGGGTGCCATTGATCACCTGTAGTACACTCTTGGATAGGTGGGCCTCATGACAGCGCCGCGAGCGCTGGGGGGGTGGTCAGGCGGTGGTCGAAGGCACTCCTCACACTCTCAAAGCCACAGCTCTCACTTTTGGTGGGGGTTCTAACGGTTCACTGTCCAATCGACATTCACGTAGTAAGGCCTGGAAAATAAGGAGGTGGAACACACAACCTTCTTCGGTGCCCAGCGTTTTCGAGGCTAAGGTTGAAGTCTGGGGCATTGAGATTAGCCGAATTCGTAAATATATAATCTGCTCGGGGCGATTAATCGATTAAGTATTGGGTTAAGTATAGGATGATATAGGAGTTGAAGCTTGCAAAGTCTGCATACAAATTTTGTCATTAGAATCAAAATAATGAGGTTTTTGTAGATATTTTCAAATCGGCCCAGCTTAATCTAAACATTTTTCCGAACTGTTTTGTCGGCCGTCTTAAAATATAATGAGTTTTGTAATCCCGTAAAACATTAATTTTTTTCGTGAGTCACCCTAATGCACATATGTATGTACCTATATTCAACCGAACTATGCAATATTGTTGTAATAGATTATGTTGTTGCTGCTATTGTTATTGCCTGATAATGTTTATTGTGAATGGGCGTGAAAATATCGTAAATCCATTGTTGCCTAGTCCATAGAGCATAGAGCCAGCCACTCCCTCCTTCGCCATTGTGCTGCTCCACCCAGCAAAGCAAGCCAATGTCAAGTCAGCTGAATAGCATTAATATGTGCATAGTTATATATGTATGTATATGTATAAGAATCCATTCCTGTAGTCCGGATAGTCGTCATTGGTAGATATTTAAACTATTGACACTTTAAATTTTATTGCGAACATTTTTCGTTTGTTGTGGCTACTTTAAATTGCTATTAAAGCCAGCAGCCAGTTGTTGTCAACGCTGAGAAGGTTATTGTTGTTGTTTTCGTTACTCACTGCCTATCCTTGTATTAAAAGCTTTCATCTGCTTACCACCTAAATTTTTGTTATTTATTTCGTAATACTTATTTATTTATTTTTTCTCGGATTAGCCATCTGTGATCCTAAAATATTTGTATTGCCATTTTTTTCTTCGTTTTTCTTAAGATGCCAATAAATTCACTTAGTTTATGTTGTTGTTAGTGCTTACTGACATTTTTAGCATTCAAATGGAAATATATTTATTCATATTTCAAAGCTGCTAAGACATTTAGTATTAAAGTATTCAAATTGTATTAGCTGCTTTAAAAACTAATTTCTTATAGCAATTTAAGCATTTGCATTAGCATTTAAAAATTTCATAAATTATGCCGTAATTTGCATATTTATTGAGGATTTAGCGAAGGTAAGGCAAAGCCGTGTGTGCAAAAGAAAAAACACAAATTGCATGCAGGCAAAAATGTTTTTGGCGCCGGTATTCAGAGGTTTGAGGTTTTTACATACTACGTTTTTCAATGGGAGCATACATTTTTAAAATGGCCAATTGGAGAAGGTATAACGGATCCAGAAGTTTTACCCCATAAGTTAATTTGATCGTATAAGGGGGTAGGAATAGAACTCCGAACAGCTGAAGTAGCAGCCATCTTGAAACTGCATGTTGAGCCTGGGGCGATATCAGAAGGCATCCCATTGCTGCTCGGAGTGCGGTGTTCTGGCAAGTCTTTAACTTCGCCCAATGCGGCCAATTAGACCCCTGTGACTAAACTGGCGCAGCGTAATTAACAACCGGTCGGTTGCCTTGTACATAAGGTCTCTTAGTCCCTGCCCTAAGTGCACCAAACGAGCGAATTGTGGACCTCGTTGCAGCTCTGTACTTAGTTGACGGTTGCTATTGTGTGCGTGATAAAGAATAACAAGCCATCAAAGGTTATTCACTGTCATATTTGATGTGCCATCCAGGTGGTAAATAGGGTCGCCGTTGATTGCTACGTGCAATGAAGAATCGAGATTGTTCGGAGATATAGCCGTTTACCTTCGAACATTGGCCATCAATTCCATTGTCGTACGCCAATTTGGAATAGTTTCCAGCGCCTGAGGTCACGGAAACTCCCTCCGATTGTAGAGGAAGCCTCAGAATATACATAGACAGAAGTTGAACAAGATCACACCAACTTGTCGAACCTTTAACGGACGACCGTGAGGACCGTGAGATATGCTACTCCCGCCGTACCCAATATTTTCAGCATTAGCATGCAGATTCCGACAGGACTAACGGCAGTGGAGACCTTCGCCTTCTCGATGGCCAACTGACCTACACCGCTGGGGAAAGTAAGAACAGCATTCGATTTTTGCAGGTTGAACAATCTTCTCGCCACTCGATTTTAGGCCTTATCTTTCAAAAGATGCAGTGTAAGTTGCCGGATAAAATAGCTCGCTCATCGCTTCGGGTACAATGAGAAGCGATCACCGAATTAAACATCCACTCCGTCATTACGCTTCGTCGGGTTGGACGGGGACACTACGGTTGACCAAAGCTTATTCAGAGGTGCAGTTGTTCTGCCCATTTTTCGGCTGTTGTTGGCTTGCCAGGTTAAGATGCGGAGATCCCCGACATTGATTTAATTACTAGTAGGTGATAATTTATCTTCTTACTAAATTTTCTTTCACTTGGTTGGATAGGGGTATTCACGATCTAGTGCATACTGTCTAGCATGGTGCATAGATAGCATAAATAGCATGAATGGATAATTTTGTTGTTTTTTCATGTGTTCAAACAACAACAATATTAGCCAATCATGCTATTTATGCTATCTATGCACCATGCTAGACAGTATGCACCGGATCGTGAATACCCCTATCGAATGACTCTTATGACAGAGTAAGAAACATTGTCAGACTCGCTGAAATTTTAATGATTAGCTCTGTTCCTCTTTTGCCGTGCCTTCCCCTTTTCCGTGGGTATCAGCATTAAATCAATTATTGTGTCGCATGCTGGATTGGTGATGTCAAGTCATAATGCAGACGATCTTGCTCTAGCCCTAAGTGATAAATTTGAATAACTCTCGACAAAAAGCTGAACTGTAAGCAAAATATTCAACAAAAAGTGCTTAAATCTGCAGTAGCCATATCCAGCAGTAGGTAGGCCATTAACCACCCGGAGTAGGCCTCCGTAGTCGGTAAACTGGCTATATGTATGAGCAAATATCACGAGCTGTTTTTTTTAGTGTCACTCCTTTCTCTCGGCAGAAAAAAACGCTTGCATTTATTTCAATCAATGGAGTTACAGGAACGAGTATAATAAAAAATAATTTAAGTACATATTTGAACAATTTTAGTCTCAAAACATTTAAGGTGAAAAAGTACCGAAATTACTCATTTTTTCATTGTATCTCTAAAAAAACGTAATTGTTTTTTTTTTGAATAACTTTGGGAAGTTTTCAAATAGAGTGTTCATATTAGAGGCAATGGACATTGGGCTCAAATACAACATATCTGTGAACTTTCAAGAGTGTGCCACCAAATAAAAAAAAAATGGCAGCATGCAGAATATCTCTCGCAGCTATTTTGTAATTTTTAAAATTTTACATTTTCTTTTTAATTTGAGTAATTTAAGATACTTCAAAATGTTATAATTAAATGGCGACAATGTTCCTCTTGCCAAAACGAAAGAATCTAGTGTAATGAAACGAGTGTGCCTCCAAATGAAAAAAATTACATTGAGTAAAAGATGACTATGATTTGAGAAACTAAAATTTCAGTTTTACAGTTTTTATTGGCAAACTCAAAATTCATTATAAAATTGTTTATATACATGAAGAACGTAAAAGGGGGAGGTTATCAATTTGTCGGAATATTTTTATTATATTTTTTTAATTTACCGCATAACTTTGGACAGCGTCAACCGATTTCTATAATCCTTTTTAATGGAAGAGTGGTACCTCATTTTTTCAAATTTTTATTTAATTACAATTTAACGTTCATTTAATGCATTTTCTAAGATAAGTGGGCCTCCATTTTCGCCGAAACGTAAGACGGACGGACAGGCTCGGACTACAGTACGAGCATCACAGTTAAGCTCGTATGACCTTGAAAAAAATTCAAGAGCTTCTCTAGGTAGGAAGGAGGAAAAAATCTTAAGCTATTGGCTATTTAAATAGAGGCCACATTCGTTGCGAGGCACGCAGAACGACTAAGAGTGTACCATAATGACATTTTCAGAAGCTGCATTGATGAAGAATTGCTTGAAACTGTCATTACTGTGTGAATGCCCTACATTATGCAAAGGACGACAAAATTTGTTACCAAAGTAATGCAAAGCACACACGGCACTGCTCTGATTCATTGACTGCTCGAACTGATTTAAAGGGTTTCAAGATCTCAATAGTTTTGCAAAGGGCCCAATTGCCTCTGAAGGTGCTTGTTTGAAGTTTCTAAAAAATCCCGTTGATTTTTTATTTTTTTATTGTTTTTTTTGGTGACGGTCTTGTGCTCTTTCTTCCATAGATACTAACAAATTATCGAGCGTAATTTTAAAGAAAGCAAATGAATGACACCGTAAGCAAAAAATTAAAAATAAACGGGATTTTTTGGAGACTGCTAAGTTGCACTTTACTAGACTAAAATTTAAAAGGCTATAAACCGCATATTCAAAATGTTAAAAAAAAATTCTGATTAGAAACTTAAAGATATTTATGTACACATATTTATTGAATTTTCCTTAGTTTTGCAAAAAGTTTAGAAATTCTGTTTTTATTTTTTATTTTTATTTTTTTTTTGTTATAGTAAAAACTATATTTTTATGAAAAATTAGCAAAAAGACATTTTGCATCCATTTTGAAAAATTCTCTATTCGAAGACTTTTGCGGTTCACTGTACATAAATAAATCGTATGATTCAGTTCGGCACGCGTGGTACGCATTCCAACATCAGACTGAAAAATTTTTATAAAATAGCCAAAAGGTTTTAAGGTTTCAATTTCTGGTAAACAAATTGCCGTCGCAAGAAAGTATGCAAAAACATCCACACAGTGTTTAATAAACCATGTATATATGGAAGCAGCGTACATAACCAAACAAAAGCAAAAAAAAAAAATAGAATCACAAATTCACACCATGCGTCCTCTGTTATACCCTTATGCGTAAAATGTGTCCACAAATAATTTCAGAGGAAATAAAATTGCGATTGATACCTACTACGCATTGCAATGGGCGAATGCGGCGTCGGAAACCAGCCACGGCACAGGCAAGAGCACCAGCAACAGCTGTTCCAAGCAGAGGAACCTAGGCAGCTGTAAGTAACCAGCAACACCCTGTAAAGTAAAATAAAATAAAAACTCAGAAAATTCAAAACAGGTTTCGCTTTGCCAGCAGTTAATTGTCTGTATGTATTTATGAGTGCAGAAATGGCGTATGAGCACACACAAACAAATATATAAACACATACACAGAAGGCTCCGCCTCTTTTTTGAGTGAAATTCCCAGAAAATCCAAACCAACACAAGCAAGTAAAATATGCTTAAGTATTGGTGATTGAGTGACTTTTCGTAAAGGCACTGTAGGCGCAGGCGCGTGCCATATCCACACCGAGTCAGTTTCAGGAGTGTAAATACATACATATATGTATCTGGAAATGATAGAAAGCGGAAAAGGGGGGCGGGCGATTTTCACAGAAAACCTTAAATGACCAATGGCGCCTTCAAAGTGTTGCGAAAATTCCGAAAAATAGCGGAAAGTGTGATATTTAATTTTTAAAAATTATATATTAAATATCTACATAATTATTATTATTTTTTTAATTATGCCTATTCAAAATTATTAAATTATTTATTAAATAACTTAAAAGCCCCACACAACCCAGCTCTATTCACTCTCGCCAGCTCTAATTTTTTAGCATTTTGTCATCTTTTCCCATCCGAACACATACACTCTATTTATCTACATACATACAGTGACTCAACCAAATGACCACGTGTTGATTTTCTTCAAATATTCGTAATGTTTTTCGAGATAATTTTTATTTTTTTTATTTTTATATATAAGATATCGTCTAAGCTTTAACAAAAACCGTGGTTTTTGACCCCGATTTCACTATTTCAAGCTTTATACAAAATTTAGAAAATTCAATAAATTTTTATCAAACTTTAAAATTTTTGTTCTGAATTTTTGGAGAATTTTTGGGTATGCAGTTTTATGGCCCATAAAATTTTAGTCTTATGAAGTGCAAGTTTCAAACGACTAAAAAAAAAATCTCGTTGATTTTTGAGAATTTTTTTGGTGGCTACTTTTTCGGGTTTTTTAATATAACAAACGCAATTTACAAAACCGTGCATCGATATTTTTAGATTTTGTTGCTGACGGTCCCCGACGTTTTATTTCATAAGAAATTCATACTTATATGAAAAAACGGTGCAAAAATCCGTCACCAAAAAAAAATTCTCAAAATTCAACGCGATTCTTTAGCCGACAATTCATTGCACTAAAATTGTATGGGCTATAAAACTGCATACACGAAAATTCAAATTTTGATGAAAATTTGCTGAGTTTTTCTAAATTTTGTATTTAGTTTGAAACTTTGATTTACACTGTTTTGTTTTGAGCTTAGACGGTATTTTTATATAAAAATAACAAAAAGAAATTTAGCTGGAAAAGCATTACGAATATTTGAAGAAAATCAACACGTGGTCCCTTGTTTGAGTCACTGTATATGTACATATGTACATATATTTGTAAGTTGCCATAACTGTCAACCAGCGGTTTAGCTTTTGTGCTGCACACATTTTTTTCGCACTTCAAACTAAAAGACAGAATTCAATGAGTACTTCCTCTCCAGCCGACTGCTCTAACAAAAATACGCCATGTACTTACCAGCTGTATCACTCTCGCCCCCGCCCTCACCCTTCCATATACTACATACTTGCATAGGCTATGCTTACTGTCTACCTTCCGGTGACTGCATTCCGTTTGCCAAATATTTATGCAAGTCAAGCGGCGAGCGTTATGAACAGTCAAACAGTCTCATCGCAATTGCAATGATTTTGATACTTTAACATTTCGAAATTGTAGTGAACATGCCACAAACACCACATGCCACATACCAAATGCCACAAGCCGCACTTGCCACTCGCTAGCAGGCGACGACAACTTGCAAGTGCTGTGAATTATGTGCGTTTGTATGTATGCTCACACGCCTGTACATATGTATGTATGTATGCATGTGGTTTGCATACGAAATTCTCTTGGCAGATAAGCATTTGAAATTATTTGGTACTACAAGGAACACAAAGGATATCATTGATATGCTGCAAGTGTGTGTGTGTGTGTGGCTGGTTAAAAGGTAGGTATTCATGATTTTAAGTAGCTCGTTGAATATTAGCACGTCACATGGAAGACAATGGCTATCCTTCAATTTCTAAGCAGTCTTGTTTTCTGGCATTTATGAGGTTGAACGAAATATAAGTTTAAATTTTGTCTTAAAATAAAACACTCTTCGAAATATTTCGTATTGTATGTTTCGGGATTTTTCATGGTTTTTTGGGACTTTCGGAACTTTCGGGAATTCTTGAGAGCTAAGTGCGGTATATGGAAAGTAGCGGATCGTGAACTCCGTTTGGGGCGGGGGGAATTAAAACATAAAAATATAATTTCTAAACTTTGTGCAAAACTCGCGAAAATTCAGCAAATTTTCATGGAAATTTTCAACTTTTTATTAAGATGTTTTAGATTTTTTTTTGAGCCCAATGAATTACAAGTTTTAAGTAGCTAGAAATTGCCGTTGAATTTTTGGAATTTTTTTCACGCAGTCTCTTCCATACAAAAATTTTTTTTCGAAAATACTTTATATGGAAAAAATGCCAAACACCTTCAACAAAAAAACTCTCAAAAATCAATACGATTTTTGACTAACTCATTTTTTTTTTACTAGAATTTAATGGGCTGCAAAACTGCATACTCAAAAAAATTCTGAAAAATCTGATTGAAAAGTTGAAAATTTGCTGAATTTTCGCGAGTTTTGCACAAAGTTTAGCAATTATATTTTTATGTTTTTTGTTGTAGAATGGACCATATTTTTATACAAAATTGGCGGAAAATATTAGAATAAAAATTGTTGCATATATTGTGAAAAATTTGCTGTACCAATACTTTGTTCCGGCAGTGTATTTCAGGATATTCGATGTTTTAGGGACTATTTCGGGATTTCGGAGACTAAATATGTTGATAAATGTGTATATCAATAATATTTCAGCTAAAAATTTCCATTGATTTTTTTTTTATTATTATTTTGCCGCCAGACTTTTGTGGGTTTTTTATTTAACAATTTCCATTGGTAAAAAACGGCGTTGACTTAATATTTTTTGCGAACAATCATTTATATTTAGGGAATCAAAAGCTCCTCGGGATTTCAGTAAAATGAGTTTTGAATAGAGCACGAAATTTTCGCCTTATATCGATATACATTTATACGTATGTATGTAAGTTCAACAAAAATCTACCAAAATTAGAAAAAATTTACGTTTTTACCAACCCAAATTTTTTCCACCAATTTTGGTAATAATTTACCAAAGTGGCCACCCTGCACTACAATTCCACTGTGATCATCAACTTTTCGCAATAGAACTGATTTTTGTTTAACCCTTTCATTACAATCGTCCAAACTACTTTTTTTTGTGTTTAAACTTTTTTTCGAAAATATGAGTTTTATTCTTCTTTACCGCGTTTCTTTAGTTGTATTTTCTGAATGCCGTTGACCGCGTTTTTTCACAGAAATAAAAAGTGTTACAAAAATCGATGTGAACAGTACTAAAAAATTTACTATTTTTTGGTGGAATTCAGATTCGAAAAAAATTTTAAGTATTATTCATAATTTGGAGATTATTTCGCGTTTTACAAACCTAGCATTCCACTGTCCATTATAGTACGCTGAAAATGGTAAAACTAACAGTTTTATAAAAATTTTGATTGAATTTTTAATATCAGCGACCCAAAATTGCCAGTATAAAAATTTTCAGATTTTAAGCTTCGACGGTTGATTTTTTTGCACTGAAAGGGTTAAGGCAAAAAAAAAACATTCGGCGACTTATCTTGGGGTAACTTGTCTACAGGAAAACTTCTGAATATTTAAAAACAAAACCGCACTGAATAATGCTTGACAGCCCGAGTGTATTCTCAGTTCAGTTTGCTCAGCTATATGTAATATCAAAGTCTTGCCCTTTTTCGATTGCAAAAATATGATTCTCATATTACATGCTACGAGTACGCCATATATATCGCAAGAAGCTCCTCGAACTCAGTTAAATTTTTATGCTATTAAAAGTCGTTTAATACAATTAAAGTCGCAAAAAATTCAAAGCTATGCACAAAAGCAGAAGCAATCCAATTGAAATATTATATACAAATGTATGTATGTATGTATGTATTTACAAAAAATATGCAAAGTGAAACGCCATAGTAAAAAACGAAAAGAAGCAGCGCAAAAGAGTAGCAAACGAAATCATTTGAATACATAAAAGAGGCTAACAGGATATAACTGGGAAGCACCAATAATCCTTTTAATAAATATGATACCACAAAGAAGATAAGCATCGGAAGGATGAGGCGCGGTAGGCAAAAGCTCTGCTTATGAAACAACAATTAGCAAGAGGGAGGAAGGCGGTGTGTGTTTGACACACTGTAAACAGCAGCGGCAGGATAAAGCCAGAGTTGGTTGGTTGGTTATCTGTGCAATGGTACACAAGTACATATATATATACATACATATGTGACGCAACAATTGCTCACGTTTTAGTGTTTGTGTATCTTCTTCACCCTCCTGCGCTTCGGTCGACTCGTGCAGACTTAAATTTTATGCAAATTTAATTCACCAAACACAGTGCAGTTACAAAAAAAAAACAACATTTCTTCACAAACTGTAAATTCAAATTCAAAATTTCATAACTTTTTTTCCACTGCAAAACAATACTTTTGCACTTTGGCGCCCCCCACACACACACACACTTGCATATGTATGTACATTAGGGTGATCCAAAAACGCAGATGAAAAAGTAAACTCGGCATTTTTTTGCTCTCACCCCCTAGGATATTTCTATACCGAAAAAATATACTCCCATTTTTTTATTTTGAAATCAAAAAATATTTAGAGGCCGCTCAATGCGCCCAAAGATTTCCATGTATTTTATATGGGGAAAAACAACTTTTTGCAGAAATTGTATAGGATTCTTAAAAATCAATATTTTTTATCGGACAACTCTGTTTATTTCCAGAAAATTCCCAGTAATAACACCCAATTGTTTATTTAACCATTTTTTCATCGAAACTATAATTTATAGGTCCGCCAAAAACATAAAAAACCCCGAAAAATGCAAAAGGGCGACCAATAAAAAATTGTTAGTATTAAAAAATTGTTAAATAAATAATTGGGTATTATTATTGAAAGTCTCTCAACCCCCAGTGCCTTACAATTCCGACTATACTGTTTTTGGACCACCCTAATGTAAATAGAGCCATTTATACATAACTTTCATTTCTACAAATATTTTGTTGTTTTTTTTTCATTTGGCACTTGGCAAACTTTTTACTGTCGCCACTTGTCGAGTCACATTGCCTGTATCCTCCTTTTGCTCCTCGCACTCGTGCGCTTACTGTGTTTGCGCTATGGCAACACTGGCTGTTGAAATATTTATATTTACAAAAAGCACACGCATTTACATACTTCTTGTCACTTGCATGAGTACATACATACATATGTATGTATGAATCAATTTTAAATTGTTTACACTGAAATAAAAAATAAAAAAAAAATGCATAAAATTTTGTGCTAAAAACTTTACAAGTTACCATTCAGGGCGGAATTGCGTAAACTAAATTAGTAAATGCTGGCTACAAAACCGCTCGACTCCATGACGCACAACACATTTAAAATTTTTGTTTTTCTTGTTCTTCTTTTTTTTGTTTGTCTTTTTTTGGCATCCATCTGTGTTGTAAATTTTCATATGAAAATATGGAAATGCAATTGAATTTGTTTTAAAATGAATTTATGCACGCGTGAATTTTATTTGTTCACTGGCATGCAAAATATGCCAATATACATAAATATGAGAGAGTAGATATGCCCATGGGCATACAGGCATATGCAAAATATGTAAATGCATGGAAATACACAGCCATACATATATACATATGTATGCGTGAGTATGTAAGTGTGCATTATACTTAACCTACAAGGAAATCCATTGGTTCCTAAATTGCGCATTTAAGGCTATTTTGGTACCAATTATAGCGCCATTAAGGACACCTAACTGAGATGTGTGATGATGCATTTCCAAGCTTGAAAACTCATCAAGGTGACGTTGACACCTACATTACGTAACCAGTTTGATTGACGTGCTTAAAAAAATAGCAAACATCAAAAATGAATACGCTTTCTAAAGCTCTGTAACGACGTTGAGGCAAACGTTTTGGCACTCGCGGAAAAAGTAGTGATCGGAAAACTTGGTACACCCTGTCAAATGCCTACCACCGCCAGAATTCTTAATCCACATTTTCTCCCAAAAAGCCCCATACTCTACCACGATCCACGGGAATCAACTTATGTAGGTCTCCCCGTTCCTGACTTAAGTCCTAGGCGACATCAAAAAAGATGGACACTTTCCTGCTATGCTATGGAAAAGGCAGAAACTACTTCAAATGCCGAAGTTCGACAAACCATTGACAGACCCGTTAGTCTTCTGTCCGTTCTGCAAGTTTAATTCCGCTGGGAAGATTCTTGAGTGTGCTTTATTCAACCGGCTAAAAAAATCGTCAAAAAAGCCAGTGTCCTATCACAAAGAGCAGAGATATGAAAAATGGTATTAATCCGGCTTCCTGGCATAAGATCGCGGCAACCTTGGAAGAAATTTGTGTGCCCTGGTACCTCTCTAGAATAATCGCCTACAACTATTTTGAAGGTACACTTCCGCAATACAATACCCCTGAGGGCACTGAGTTATACAAAGTGAGCGTTGGAGTTCAGTGTAGGCATCTCTACTCTAAAACATAATGGAGTGTTGCGACTCAATGCTCCGAAAGAAGTCCTATACCTAGAAAGGATATTACAATTGCGATGTGTAGAACAGATCTCTTAGGAAATCTACAAGTAGCTACGGCACTTTTCTGGCCAGAAAAAGTGTCTAGTAGGAGGGATGTAGCTTGAAAAAAATCAATTTCCTAATCAATCTATCAAAGCAGAGCATTTGGCTCCAAAGAAAACTGAATGCCTAGTGTCATGGAAAACGCGCTACCTTTGAATGATGGCTCCCATTGTCTACCACGCTTAGTTACACCAACTCTCTATTACAGATGAAAATGCATGGGTTTAGGTTGATTCCCGAATATGAAACAGAAGTCTGCTGGTCTATTCGCAGTCAAGCCGAAGTTGACTGAAGATATAGCGGCAATTTTATGTGCCGTGATATCTCCGTCATTCCCAAATTTTGGAATCTCAGTAAACGTATGTATGTAGTTTATAATAAAGATATATATAATTGACTGCCCGACTGCCCGGATCAGATTTTAAGGAGCTTCCCCAAACGAAATGAATGCCGAGAGGCAGCCCTTGAATGGCGGTAGCCTCATGTCAGATTAACGTGCGTTGGGCTAAAACCAAGCCATATAAATACATACATACATACATACATGATGTCTCTGACCGAGAGTTCTTCGGGCTTACGGAAACTAACTGAATACCATAAGGCAAAGTCAAAGTTCTTCTTCTTTATTGGCGCTGTAACCGCCTAGGCGATTTTGACCGAGTTCAACAAAGCACGCCAGTCGTTTCTCTTCTGTGCCACCTGACGCCAATTGGAAATGCCACGTGAAGCCAAGTCCTTCTCCACCTGGTCTTTCCAACAGGGAGGAGGCCTTCCTCTTCCTCTGTTACCAGCATCACGGCCCGCGTTGAATACTTTCAGAGCAGGAGCGTTTCGTTCCATTCGAACGACATGGCCAAGCCAGCGGAGCCGCTAAATTTTAATTAGCTGCACTATGTCTATGTCGTTGTAAAGCTCATACAGCTCATCGTTAAATCGTCTGCGTCCGTAACTCTTTCGCAAAATCTTTCTCTTGAAAACTCCAAGAGTCGCTTCATCAGATGTTGTGGAGGATGGTTCCGTGCGCAGAAGTGGAAAGCTTTTGACTGCCATTCACCTGGGAGTGGCGAGTTGCTACCTGTAAAAGCTAATTGCTCATGTTAAGTTCTAACAAAAGAAAGTAAAAAGTAAGAAATAAACCCTGCCGATCACCCCATGTGAAAATTGTTGCAACTTACCTGACCTCTTAACTGCATTTAAGCTTTTGGTGCAAATAGGCTATAAGCCTTGGGACAAGTAGTTGCAAACAGCTTTGAAAAGGACGGGAACAAGCTGGTGGCATGTTTTTTAGAATTTTTCCACTGGTGGGGGCTCTGTTTATGCGATAACGTTAAAGAGCTTGCTCTTGTAACAAATGCCGTAAACCTTGTTCCAAATTGCAAATTTACAAAATGAAAAGCCACAATTGAAAAAATAATATGAGATTTATTGGCATCTTTAGATCGCTGTAAGCACTTTTCGTGAAAAGTAATTTAAAAATTTGTACTCGTCCTTTTCAAACACAAATTTTTCCCTCTGGGTTCCTTACCGCATTTATTTATAAAATTTTATTAACTATTTTTGTGGTGACCATTATGAGCACTAAAAAATTTCCCTTTACAATATTATCATGGGAAAATATGAAATTCGCATATGCAATTATAGTTCAAGCGGAATTGTATCAATATATGCCTACATGCGGGTGTACGTAAGTACACATAGCTGGCGTAATTTTCATTTGGTTTGGTATTATTATCTGTAATAAACGGAAAACGAACAAACTGTTTGCTGTAATACTGTTTGCATAATATTTATATTATCTATGCATATATTCTTCCAGTTGGTTGAATGTATAGAGGAGTACATACGCAACGAAAACTACATACTTATAATTATATACATATTTTATGGCTTTAAAATTAAATTCTAAAATTCCTGAACAGAGGCGTTATTTAAAATTTAAATTTTTTACAGAGCTCATTTTCGTTGACCACTGCAGAAACAAAAAAACACTTCTAGAACCATCTCATTCGTAAGGTCAAAAAGCCCTGGGTGGCTTACGTGGTGCTAACAACCTGCATGAAGAAAACTGAGTCAGACCAAGAACATGTCTCATAGCTTGTACAATTTTGCTCTAAAGATTTGTTGGAAACACTTAATTATTATTAAATAATTCTTGTATTTCGAAGAACATAGTAAAGTTTAGCGAGCAAGTTTTTCGTAGAACATTTTAACCCGCTAACTCCAGTCGTAATGGGTCTTTTTGACCCTTACTTTCACTAGGTTCTATATGAGTTCATCAAAAATGGCAGATGGAGGACTAAAATTTAAACAAAATTCCTGAAAATTACAAAAATTTAAACAAAGTTCTTAAAATTTATTAATCCTTTCACCACTTAGCTAGATTGATATAGAGGTATGCACTGCGACCAAGAGATCTTTTGTGCCCTCAACCCTTAATAGTACCTTCTCCAACCCTACATATACCAGAAATTTGAAGAGTTCTGCAGGGGTTAGCGATTGTATAAGTTCTTCACTTGGTCAGAGTTGGTCTAGGTACCTTTGCCGTCTTTTCGCAACTGCCTCGCATTCGCGAAGCAGGTGTGAAGGAGTTTCCTCAGTCAACTCGCATAAACGACATTTGTAGGTAGTTCGATCAGATCCCTAGCTTGTGCAGGTAACCTCTTAATCTGCAGTGACCCTACAAAAAGCCAGTTATTATCCTTAACCTCACTTTGGGGAGGTTTATAATTGCTCTGTTCCTTATAAGGCTGTAGCCTCCCAGCAAGCATTTAGCCTAGTGTAGAACTGCGGTGTTGCGCCAGTGTTGATTTCTGAGTCTGTCCCTCTCCTTTCTGAGCTCCTCCATTCTGGCAAGCCGGTCTGCCTTCTCGTTACCAACAACTCCTATGTGACCTGGTAGCCAAATTAGCTGGATAGCATTTCGCTTCGCCAGAACGTTAACATCAACCTTGACCTCAAATGATGAGAGGGCCTCGACAGTCGTCTGGCTATCCCCCAAAACTCTCATTACGGTAATTTCTAACTAGGTTAATCTCTGCACATAGACTAATGGCATAGACCTTCGCCTGTAAGATACTCATTTATACTCCCATGGGTACCGAGAGCTTTAGCCTTGGTGTGTAGATGCCTGCCCCAATACCGTAGGGAGTTTTGGAGTCGTCTGTATACCATTGCAGTGAGCTAGCTTGTATATGCCTCTCCATAAGAGAGGTGCGCCATGTTGCCTTGCTAAAAAGCTCTACTTTTAATTTCCTCTCAAAGTCAACTGAATTGGGCCTTTCATCTCTGAGTAGCAAAGTTAATGGAATCTGGGAGCCTAGCTTGACTCTGTTCCTTGATGATAGGGTTTTGCCTCTTCCAAAGCCTTCTCGCGCAAAGTTTAATCGAGTTCGCCTTGTTGCCTATTCTATGGTAAGATGAAGCGGTTTGAGCTCTAGAATTCCCTCCAGCGCTGACGTCGGATATGTGCGCATTGCCCTACTGCGAGATGCTGAAGCTATGTAGGTAAGGGATTGCCTTAACGTCGCTAGGGTGGTTCTCGAGACCCAAGTCTCCCTTAGATCATGTGTCTTTTTGACCCATTTTTGAGGTATTTAGTTGTACAACAGCAATAATCTTTGAGTTTTACTAAGCTACCACTAAGTCTACTTAGATACCTTGCTACTGATGACCACAATTACATTCATTACTAAACTGAGGTCATATATGTATGTATGTACGTGCGTACATAACTCCTCATAACCGCTACAAGTCACATTTTTGTTGCTAACAAACAGTAAACACATACCGCCAAGCAAATAAACCAAGATTAGCAAACAAAGAATATATTGAGTAAATAGAATTTATTTTGAATATCGCCGCACTACACAAAGATTCCAAGTACAGCCATAAGTAAATTAGCAATTCTGTGAAAGTGTTGTTTTGTTTACGCTTCAGCGGACATTCATGCGAGCATCCGCCGCCTAATCGCGGCACGTGCTGAAAATTCATAATTATAGGGTTTGGAAGGTGCACACACACACACACAAACACACACGCATAGACGCCCATCCTTTGAAATATCCACACTAGCATACATAAAATAAGGAAGCGGATCTACAAAGGAATTAGCGCACATTTATACAGACAAATATACGTTGGATGATTTAACAATGCAAGCGTATTCGACTTCTGAGCGCTCATAAAACCGCCAGCCATATTAATAAGCCAATGGGGTTGCCCAGCTTTGAATCAGCAACATAAAAAAATTGTTGGCAGTGGGGAAGATGGTTAGCTTTGGCTAATTTCCAAAAATTGGCAAAAGACTCAGTCAGCAAACGAAAAGGAATTGTGCTTGGAGGGCAGTACATAAAATGACGCCCGTAGCGCATACGCGTGGCTCATTGTGGCGCTGAGCTGTGCGTACGAGCGTGTGCAAATGCGTGGTTGCGCTATGCGAATGACAAAGCGAAAATGTGCCAGCGGTTGTGCCGTACCAACCGGACCCACAAAGGGCCTAATCTAATTTTGCGCTATCCTTTTTTTCTGATACTCACTCCCTTTTTCTATGCCTTTTTATTTATTTTTTTGAGTAACTTTTTCGGCTTACATTTGTTACAATTTAATTTCACATGCTTATTAGACAATTTTTTAACAACAAAGCAATTTTATACGAGTATCTTTTATTTTAGGAGAATACTATGTACTCGATTGCAAAATTAAAACAACTTAGGGTAAAATTAAGAATAAGCTCTTCCATTTTCCAAAGCAAGCTCTTTTTTATTTGGAGGTCATTTTTTCTTTAATTGGGAGCTTTTTGTTCTTTATCATTCTTAAAGTTCAATTGACAGTAATGTGGAGTTGATCTGCCTTAATACAAACTTAGCATAGCTATTTACATACTTACCGTTGGATCAGCCAAAGTAGCCATATCGACAAATATAGTGCTTATCGCAATTATACGCCACCAAAATATTGACAAGTTTTGACTATTCATTTTTTGGTTATTTCATTTTAAACGATTTTTTTTTTAATTCCGGTTTATTCTTTAAGAAATATGTACCGTATAAATGCAAATTTTAAACTTTGTGCAACAGTTAAAAGCGAGATCAACAAAATTTCGTAAAAATTTCGAGCTTTTTAATTAGATTTCCGAGAAGTATTTTGGGTTTGCAGTTTGCATAATTTGTATGGACAAAAATGCACAGCACCGTCTGTCATAGGTTTTTCAAACTTCATACCCAAAATATTTATAGAGACTCTACTCAAAATATTTACGGAATTTTGAATATCGCACAAAGTTTTAAACTTTGTTTTATACAATTTTTGTCGAAGCATTAACCACATTTTAATTAAAATTAAATAGTAAAAAATTAATAGTCCAGACCTGTCAATATGTGGGTGGCGTGTAATTATGGTAAGCACTATACGTACGCTGACCAAATTTCTGTGGACAAAAATTGGGACTTTTTTAGAGCATCGAATTCGAACATACAACTTTATTTTTGGAATAAAAAGACACAACGTCTTTTGATACAGTTTTATTTAAAACAATACAAAAAATGAAAATGAAAAATTGTCTCAAAAATATATACATAAGATATATATACAGTGATCGAAAAAATTATAGCCGTACCCCATTTTGACAAGTTTTAACAAGTACAAAATATAGCTCATTCTTTAACAAAACCTGTAGAAATCCAAGTTTATTAGATTTCCTAGAAAGATGCTAGTAGCATAAAGCGAACGTTCCAAATGGCTAAAAAGGACCGTTAATTTCTTAGAAATTTTTTATCGAAGATGTTACGGTTTTCTTTCATATAAAAACAAAATTTTGCGTATATTTTTCGTATCAATGAGTTTTTTGAGGAAATTAGTATTATTTTTTATATTTTCACGAAATCCAAGCAAGTATCGTTTCATTAAAAAAAAACAACAAACTTGACAAATAGTTATAAAAACCTTAAAAGGAAATTAAAGCAAGAATGATAGACTGCAATATCGCTAGAATACAAGTTTGACAGAATAAAACATAACCAAATATCATAGAAAATAAGAATGCTTGCTGTGTTTACGGCTCTCTTATATTCTTTGCTCTTTGAGATACCGAAAGTAGTGCCGCGTTTGTCCGAAAAATTGTTTTTGGACGAGAGATCAATAAAGAAAATGCTGGAAAATCGGTACTGTCGCGCCAAAATCGGTTCGAATGGTCACTGTAACTACTACAACAGGTTTACAAGCCTTGAAGCCAACAGTCATCGGTGAATAGTAGAAAAGCTAAACAACCCATCAATTTAAGCAAAAAACGAAAAAAAATTCAGAAACTCGGCCTAAACCTACCAACATTCTATTTACGCACCAAACCACAAATTTTGTCACTACCGACTAAACGTTGCCTCCAAAACAAATACAAGCCCTAAGACAGGAATCCACTTCTACCACATAAGTATATTATACACGTACCTACTAGTAGTTGCATGTCGCAGTAGTTTTTCGCACGACTAGCAAGTGAAAATACGCATGCATAATTTATGTAAATTTTCTTGTAGCTAAAATTTACAAAAAGGTAAACACCGTAAAAGTAAAGGAGCTTTACACAACTATTTACACCTGAAATTGCACATGAAATAAAAGTGAAAGTTGGCGGAAATACATATGCGTCCATGTGTTTGACAGTTGGTACTAAAAGAGCGTTTATTAAGTAGAAACATAGACCCACATATCAACATAAGAAAAATTGGTTTACAACCTAAATTTTGTATCCAAAGTGCTAGGTTAGATTAGCATGCTGGGAAAAAACTACACCCTACCCGCTCCTCATTAAAGCTAGAAATCTGAAAAAATTTTACTCTACTATTACCTGTTCGTTTTCCTTTTAGTAGCTTCTATAAAAATCGTTAGTTTTCAGTAAAAATCGCTACGTAAGGTCTGTCTTTTCTCTAATGGTTTATGTGTTCTCTTAGGGTTCTATATGGGCCACATGAGTTTGATTGAGATCCGATCCTCGATCGATGCCAATGTGGAACCCTAACTGGCTACCTCAATAGGCAACCTAATGTTGCGTTGACCAGGAATCCAAACTCAATCTAGCTCAAGCTGACTACTTGCAAGTTTAAAAGCTTTGACTTTTTTTGTAAAAGACGCCAGACCCTTTATTGCCGCCTGGTTGTCTGATAAAATGGGGACACGCTCTCCTAGGCGTTAACAACTACGTACTACAGACCTCAGCTGTATCGAATAATCGAATAATTTTGCCTGGAAAACACTTTCAAAATAGAGCAGGTAGATTTATCTTCTTAATTCATTCCATTTTTGAGTCATCGCTAAACAGAGGAGGTATCAAAATACCTGTCCCTTGCTAGAGTGCTCCGAAAGGCTTGTATATTTATATAGGTAGAGATTCTTACCTCGGGCGGCTATCGAGAAATTATATTAGTACTGATGCATTCGACCATCTGAACTAAGGACATTTTTAAATAAATATACTAATACCTTGCGGCTGTCCCACTTACCAGGGATGCTTCTTAATGAAAAATGCTTCAATGTTCAGGGCCACGCGTATGAAATCGTTATCTCAATCTGAAGTCATTTTGAAGACACTGCCTCTAATATCCTTTAAACTTCGCTGGGCATAGTTGTCAAATAGGGCAATAGTGTGCCTCCCGAAAGATAATGAAAAGAAAAGACACCGGTGCCTGTCTGCTGATAAGAAGACAGAAATGAAGCATGCATGCACTCGCTAAACTCCAACGACTATCCGGCAATGAGAACAATACCAACCGCGGCTCCGTCACACCTAGATGCACTTCCTATAAGCAGGCAATGATTTGACTAAACCACCGGAGGGATAGCCATGTTTAGTAAACTGATGGCTTTAGGTTATATTTTCCTAGCGCTTTGGAATGGTCCAGACCTGGTAGATTATCCCACTAACGATGTCTTTGAATTTCTTCTTTTGGTTTGACTACGGTAGATAGTGTCCCCTGTCCTATGCCAAAGAAGAAAGTCGTGAATCTTTAAATATTTTACCTATGCATAGGCTGGTGTAAGTAGGGTGCCGTTTGGGATTGATTTTCTTGTGAATTATGTATACAAATGACTCACTCAGGCAAACGCCCGTAACAGTGTTGCCACAGACACATTTTTTTCCAACCAAACCTTCCTACCAAAATCTACCAAAACCTACCAAAATTTTTTTCAATGTCAAATTTATTAAAACTATAGATAACTTAACATTTAGCGCAACTAGTACAATAAAAATAAATTAACTGCGTATAACAGTTAATTTTAATGTACAGACGTACGCGACCCTAGAAGATCTATTGTACTAAATCCGAATTGTAATCACTCCAACCTTAGGCTATTCAAAAATCTATGCACTTTGGACGGTTCAGTATTCCCAATTTTAGATGGAGAAAAAAAAGAGATGTTTCGTGGGCAGGCACATAGAATATACTCTGGGGTTTCCTCCACCAGCCCGCAAAACCTACATTCCGTCTCTATAGGAAGCCCCATTTGATTCAAATGGTTCCCTAACTTGTAGTGTGGCTTATCTTATTATCTTTGGCTTCCGCCAGTGGGCAGTAATCTGAGATTCTTCCCAGCTTCTAAGTAGTTCAGCAGTGTATTCTTTAGATGCGCAGCAGAATGGGTCGGGGCCATGCAAGCGCATTTCGGCTCCACGCTTTGCGAGACAGTCAGCCCTTTTGTTGCTTTCAAACCCTTCATGTCTCGGAACCCAGCACAGCGTTACGCTATTGTGGGCTCTCAGGTGGTTCAAGAGTTCACAAGCCTTGATGCCGTTTTAAAAGAGCTGAGACCTTTAACACTGCCTGACTATCCGACACAATAATTATTCTGGCCCGATTTGTCCTTCTACGAAGACATTCGCGAACACAGACTTCTATTGCAAAGACCACTCTCTGGAATATGGCTGTGTACGACTTTTCTGGAATCCTGGTCTATGAAATATTCGTGTAAATAAGGTTTCTAAAATGTTTGGAAATACACGTTTTATATTTTTCGCAAATAACTATTACTCATCGTCATGGAACGTACCAAACTCCAATCTAGCCTACCAACCTACCAAATGGAAAAAAAACTATCAGTTTTGGTAGGAAAAGCCCATGTGTGGCAACACTGGCCAGTGGCGGACCCAGGTAGGAGAAATTGGGGAAAAAACATGCGTTAGTATTGTAAAATAGCCAGCATTAACTGATTCAGTCAATTTGAGGTCGGGAAAGGGCTTCAACAATAGGTCTTGTATGGCGATACTCCCTACAGCCAGAATGACTTCAAAAAGTATTTCGGCAGCCTTGAGGCGTAATTTTTTGCTTCCAAATTGTCGCAGAATCGCTCTTTCCTATAGCCGCAGTAGTAGCCGCAATACATTTCATTTATATCAG
Source organism: Rhagoletis pomonella (assembly GCF_013731165.1). Taxonomy (NCBI): domain Eukaryota; kingdom Metazoa; phylum Arthropoda; class Insecta; order Diptera; family Tephritidae; genus Rhagoletis; species Rhagoletis pomonella. The sequence continues at coordinate 4,416,356 of NW_023458566.1, read as the reverse complement.
ATTTGGTTCAATAAAGAAATAAAAAAAAAACCTCAAGCGCAACAAATTATTAATGAAAAAATGCAAAAACAAGCTCTCCATATTTACCGATTTTGAAAATATATTTACCATGGCGCGTGATGGCCATTCGCACCTGATTACTTAATAAAAACAGCTGAACACACTTAGTTGAAATTGAAAAATTCTTTGTTTGACGTATTTAACTGCACGCATCCACTTCATGACGTTAGATTAATCTCCAACTTAGTTACGCTCACGCCAAACAAAAAAAAAAAAAACACAAATTTTAAGCGCAGAAACACGCTACTTGCGTATATTTCAAAACACCAAAAACCATTACGCGAACAGGTAAACAAAAAAAATGGACACACGTGAATAGGAGGCGGCATGAAGGTTTCAAACATAAATAGTAACGCCTACCCAGCAACAAACATACATACATATGTACACATCAACGCGACGTGCGCGCTTGTGTTAAAGTGTTAAGGCATAGACTAACTTTGCCATACACTCGTACTCGTATGTAGACAAAGTCAGTCAGTCACACTTTCGCCACGTCAGTTGCGTCGAGTGTATGTGTGGCAAGTTAGTGCTGTGAATTTTGACATTTGGTCTAGTGCGTGTGGCCGCAAGTCAATTAATCTTTTGAAACAATCTCAAACCCGAACCAAGCGACATTCGAAACGGCACAAACTTGCACATGTTTGCACAGTCGCCAGTGTGCAATGGCAAAACCACGAAACCACCAAAAACCGACAGCATAGCCGCCAAAGCCAAAACTAACGCGGCCAAATTCGACATGACCAAATTCAAAGTGGCAAAGCTTTAGCCACAAGTCATAGAGAGAAAGCTATTCAGCGACGCTGTGACAACCTCTAACAACATAGGCCATGGTACATAACTAGTATATATGTATATATGTACACAACAATCGCCAAAAGTGGTCGCATTGCTAAAATATGCACAAGCCGGAATACTGAAAATGTGTTCATGGTGTGCTCAGCGGTACTATTTGCGGCTCCCTCCACACGCCGAGGTGTGAAACGTGGCAAGGACAAATTTATGTAAGCATATATGTATTTAGCCTTAGTAGCAGTTAGTAAGTGTGAATTTGAAAACGAAAACACTGCTTTACGTATGAGTACCTTCAACTAGGTACTTGTTAAAATATTTAGTGTCCTTTTTGTGAGTTGGTTGAAGGTTTTCTGAAGACTCCAAATACGCGTCGAGAACATACGGTCAATATAGAGGAAGCATTCCCCACAATATATCTCAATCAATATTTAGATAGAGCTCACATTCTTTCGTTGGACCGAAACGAGCTGATAATAGCAATTATGCGACTTCGGATCCCAGGTGATGCTGACTAAGCTCTAGCGGGCAAATCCTGGGGTTGCACGTACATGCGCGTACATGTGCGACGGCAGCACTGGAGGTAATGTTAGAACTTGAGTCATTGCATATTTCAGTTGATCAAGCTGCAAAGCGAACTCCCCTTAATTTTGTGAGAGAGAGAACTTTGAATAAGGTAAGGTTTTGTCATCCAGGAACAGCGACAAGCTGGCCTCCCATCTCCCTCTAGTTCTGCTGAAGGTAGGGTTAGAGTGGCGGGTAAGAGCACGGGGCACAAATTGGCTTAAAAAGTTGTGATACCGCAAGCGGAAGACATTTGTTTTTTCTTTCCCTCCCTAAAAATTGAACCACCGAGTGCGTTTTATATAGCACAAAAGATTTGGAATATTCACTGAGTTCAAAAATTACTTGTTGAAGAATTGGTTGCAGGTCTTGGCTACACCGGAACACTGGCACTCTTCCACTTCTCTGCAGCTGCGACAAAAGCTTTGAGTGGGTATCCCAACCTCTTGCCTATCAAGCAGTACTCCGACTACTCATCTAAGAGGAGAGCGGTCAAGCCGGAAGAGAACTCCGGACCGCTTTACGTGCTGTTATTTACCCCGTCGACTAGTAGTGTAGACTGTGGTTTAATGCCAGTTCCCCATAGTAAACCACCAGACGAATCGCCTGTATATCTAGTTACTGGCCCCGGGTTCAAGTCGCTGTCCCCTTTCCATTCGTTCTTCTCAGGTATTCTTAAGAATAATTTGTTATCTAAACAGAATGGATGAGTGGTATAATGCAGTTGTCGTTATTCGGGAGAGTTTCAAGAAAAAAAATCGGCGAGTTTTGTTTGTCCTGTGTTGATACTATCAAGAGTGTCCCCACGGGTCGTGAGGTGGTTTTGGTATTTTTATTAAGAATGACTCTCTTTAATATCGCTTGGGATATGAATTTCGACAGCTGAATGGACCATATATACAGCGATCTTTGACATGGTGAATTGTGCATGGCCCGTCACTCCCTATGTGAAGGCCTTTAATGTAGCCTAGCGCTTTCATGGACTTTTTATTTACGATTTCAAATGGATTAAGAAGTAGCAAGTCTTCCTCAAGCCTCGCTTCGTCCAGCTCACAGAAGCGACAGACGTTGCGACCTTGAATGCTTTACTTTACTGGGGTTATAGCGAAGGGAGCAGTTTCCGTGAAATAACAACTGAGATTTGGCGAGATAAAAGTTCTTGAAACCTCTTTCGATGAGCAAATAAACCGCTTAACTTGCCTCTGCCCTAGGCGTTCAGTCCAGTGCCTATTGAACATTTTGTCGGATCAGTTGTTTATGAGCTCTCTTGAATGTGCTTTGGTTAGTCCACCTAAAAGGTGGCAGACAATGAAATACTGTAAGTACACCAAGAATTCTTCACCTATACCTTCATATGTATTTGACCACTGTGCACTCCACAGTCGAATCCCTCGCGTCGACATGTCAATGACGCGCGTTCTGCGTCCGTAAAGTTTGTTAAATTTTGATGAATGTCTTCATGCGGCTCGGCATATAAATAAATATATTAAGCAGTAAGCGCGTTCTGCCTTTATTTTAGTTATTTATTGCCGCTGCGGTTATAGTGTACACAGTTTTTGCTGCTTCTTCTCTTTTATTGTTGATTGTTGATTATTTTTTTTTGCGCCGCTTGTGTGTGCGGCTACTTTCCACTTAACCAAGTGATTGATAGGCTGCAATTTTTCTTATCAAAATAAACATTTTTTTTTTTAGGTTAACCAAAAAACCATTCTGAAATCGTACGAAATGAATAGCCAAAGTAAAGCGAAAATTGTGGTTTCCCATTGTGTGAAGGTGCACAAAGTAGTGGCAAAAGTGTAGGAGGAGGAGGAGGAGCACAATAACATAAAAATGTGTATTTGAATAAGTTAAATGATGATACTACACATAACGAGAAGGAAAGGTGTGTGCAAGCTGACGCTTTATGGGCTGTATGTGGTCAATTGGCCAACCGTTGAGCGTGTTATAAGGCATTAAAAAAACAAAACAACAACAAAATTGAAAGAAAAAACAAAATGGGAAATGAGCAATATTATGTTGAGACCTTTAAAGCGCAAAAGAAAATTTCTCATTATTTATACGTTTTTACGTCAATATAGCATATATATTAGGGTGCTCTTTTTTTCGGCGGCTTTGTTTTTTTTACTCCCATCTCAAAATTTTTTTGTAATCCCAATATCTTAAAGAATTTTGGAAATTGAATGGCCTAAAAGTTTGTAATTTGCAATTTTTTTGTAGGTCTTGTTATTTACGAGATAGGGGCAAAGAAAAACCTTAATTTCATGAAAAAATTGGGTGTAGTGACCGTCCTTGGTCGAGCACTTAATATTTATATTAAGGGCTCAAATTTTCAAGGAACTTGTTTTTAGGTATTTCCCATAAAGGGGTGTCTCCATAGAAGCTTCTGGCCTTTGACCCCTGTGCGACATGCCCTAACCGACACCAATCTGGACCAAAATTTATATGCAATATCTTCGACTATGGTAGTATCGATTTTGGGTATTAGATGAAAAAAAAAATAGTTAAAATTTTTTGAGCCTCTGTAGAGGAATCTGAACTTGGCCCCCTGTACGACACGCCTTAACTGTCTCCAATCGGAACCAAAATGTGTATGTGACATCTGTGATCGTGGTATTATCTCTACCGATTGAGGTGGTGAGACTGAAAAAGATCGTTCATTTGATTTGTTAAGGACTACCCTAATGTAGGTATCTTTATTTGGCAAGCAATACCGAATTTCGCGTTTTGACCATCTAAGTATTAGCTTTGTAGCTTTATCTATGAAGTTATAAAGTATCGAACTAATGCTTTCCCAAAACAACGGCATATGTACATACAAAACACTTACTCACTCACTTACACGTTTCTTATCTGCTTAATCCACATGCATGTATTACCACATTTTGTAAGCCATTTTGCCATTTGCCTTTTTGATTGCTTCTTGTAATTCTCACTTTGTAAACATTATTAAGAAATATTAATTTTCATTTATCATTTTGATTGAGCGATCAAATAAATGAGGCTGGTCTCAGCCGCTGCCCGCTACAATCACTCAACTCAATTCAACTCACTTTTAAATATTGTATGCACGTAATTTTTTTCCTTTCTGGTTGGCCATTAAATAGCTGCGAGCAGCGCGAGTTGCTTTGATGTCCCGAGTTTGCTTTAGAAATTATTACGTTTTGCCCTTTTGGCTATTTAAAATATCGTTTTGTTGGTTTCAGTTGTATTTTTGTGTTGATTTATTATGACCTCTATGATACCTGCCGTTAATATTATGACAAAAGACACTGTGAGAAATTAATGAATTGGGGGAAAAAAAAGTTTAAGTTAGTAAAATATTGGGAGCTGAATAGGTGTGCGGGACGGGACGTAAGTATTTTGCATAATAAAAAGAGGAAGGCTGAAATACGTCATAATTTCAAAAATTTAAGTCTTCGTATATTCGGAAACCAGTATTAGTCCCCATGACACCGTCAGCCTTAAAAATCCAACAAAGAATCACTCTTGTCAGCAAGTGCTACTTTGGACCGATTAAGCAATTGAGAAGTATCTCCTCGCACATCGTTCCAAACCTGAAAGTATCCAACGCGGCCCCAGTGGGGTAAGAAAAGGAGGAGGAAGTCTTCGAGAAAAAAATCATTGTGTGAGTTATGCATAGCTTTGGACACCGTGCTGCTGTGGGTTTTGATTCACATCTTTTCCGACTGCCGAGTGGTGAGAGAGAGAGATCATACTACCGCTTATTCGACTGTGAACGAATTGGCGCATTTTTTATTGCGACCATTTCTGAAAAAAACGCCTTTCTTGGCGATGATGTAGTAGTTTGTCTGAAATCCTTAAAGCAGTTCTTTAGTTATGGTCCTAACCAGATCCCTACTTGTTTTCTTACAAACTGTGCTGATTATCTCTATAAGCCGTTAACAGCCTTATTTAATTTGTCTCTTAAAGAGGGCGTTTTTCCAACTGTATGGAAGGAATTGTTTATAATCCCGTTACATAAAAGCGGTAGCAGGGGCATTGCTAAGCTTTCTGCAATTCCTAAATCAGGGCCGGATTTAAGCACAGGCTACATAGGCAACAGCCTAGGGGCCCGCGCCACATGAAAAATTATATACATATTTACAATTTTTAAGAAACGTAAAAGGCACTGCAGGCGAGTCAATCATGTTTAGTTCGTTTTTTACCCTAATCGAAGGCGATTCACATTGTAGTACAACGTAATATAAGTACTAAATAGCTGATTTGGTTAAGTAAGCAAAAGAAAATGCGTCGTTTCGTCAAGTCGGCGGCAGGCAAACGGAGTACTCGCAACACCGGCACAGCCATAGGGGTCAGGTTGATACCACTGACTTCTGCGCGTCGTAATTTCGACAGCCTTGATCTATGTAAGTCATTGTATCTACATACAACTTTGGCGTCGATTTGGTGTTCGTTCGCCTCGCTCGTCAAAACAGCGAATTTGTCAACATTCAACTTCGCAATAAGAAACGTAGTTTATTTTTTATTGTAAAAGTATATGATTTATACAAAGTATAAATAAACAAAAGCGCTAACGCCGAAGTGCCATACCTAACCAAAAGCGTCAACACTACGTCAAATGCAGAAATAACAAGTACAATAAGCATAGGTTTGTTTGTGTGGAACGGAAAATAACAGTTTCGCCGTTTTGTGCAGCCAACTTCACTTCCTACCGCCCTGTCAAAATCGTGTTTTCCACCTTCTCAGTCAGCCAGACAACGCTGACGCTTTTGTTTAGGTATGACGCACTTAAAGTTTGGTGGCGGTACATGGCATAATAAACGGGTGAATTAATAAAGCAGCTTTATCGCTTTGTGTTCTGTCATTCGGCTATATTATACAAAATTCTAAAGGCAAAATTTCAAATAGTATAGTGTCAAATCAATATAACAGGGCAATTCTGGCAACTGTCTTTCAACTCACCATAGTCTTTCGAAAGACAAAAGTCTTTCGTAAGACAATTGTCAATTCTGGCAACTATCTTGAAAGTTCTTTACTGCCTTTCGAAAAACTATTTAATTGCAAGATCTGCTAACGAGGAGATCTCGGTGTTACGCTGTTCGCCTTTTAGCAATAATTTTTTATAAATTAAATTAAATAAAAAAAAATGTATATGATTTTTTTTAAATAATAATAGCTTAGCTAATACATAAAAAAAGGTAAAAAATAAAAATAAAGTAAAATATATGAAATGAAAAGAACGCAAAAATATAAATATGTATTATGTAAAAAAAAAATATTTAAAAAAGAAAGCCAAATTAAATTTAAAGAGAAGCGATAAATAAATAATTTTCTAAAAATCTAAACCATATTTTACACACGTTAGTACTAATGATCGTCGATTCAACGAAGTCTTGTTAAAAACCTGTTGTTTTACAAATAAAAGTTAACTAAATGTCATAAATATTATGAAACATATAAATTTGATATTTGAACTTAATGATAAAATTTCTTTCAGGTTATGGACTCAAAAATATTGTTTATTCAATTAGCATAAAAAACTGTGCCTAGAAAAAGAGTTGTTTTTTTACTTCTATTAGTGTATCTTTTTTTAAGTTTTCGTTTATATAAAATTTCGCGATGGAATATTGTTCTTTATGCAAAACTGAAGATAATGAATTGTCTAAGATAAGTGTTCCATCACTTCCGACCAAAAACACGTTTTTCTCGAAAAAATGTAACAACACGTGAGATTTGCTCATACACATGCGTATGTGAAAATCATAAGAAATTTCGAAAACAAATCTTAAATTTATTTGCTCAGTGTATCGGCTAGCAAAACAATATTAAAGCCAAATAATAACCGCCAGACGTATCTGCCTTTCTTTGATAAAGTGTCAAGAAAGGTGGAAGGCCAGCACCTCCCTCAAATGCATATTAATACATTGACGTACCTACATACATATAACTCGCGCCAAGGCCTGAGAATATTTTCAAGCGCTTAAGCATTGGTTTCTAACTTCTACATCATTTGCTTATTTCCGTACAACTTTTCATAGCTTGGCATGAAGAATTTGCTTAACTACCTATGTATGCATGTATCTTATTTCAACGGGTTAACTCGTAGATATTTCCCAAAGAATTTGGTACTTAATCCAATTTTTTTTTTTTTTCATTTTGGTTCTTTGCTCAATTCACCGCTGCAAATTGAAAAGATGTTTCCAATGGACCTGCTTACTTACATACATACTCGCTGGCAGCAAGGTTGGCTATTGTGAGCAGTAAGCAATGCTGACGCGCCAAGCGTACCCGCGCACTTGATTGCCCTCCCTGAGGACCGCTATAAAGGGCGTATAATTTAATTACATAATCAAACAAGCGTTAAAAATTCACTCATACTCATACTCGCTCGAATTCCGCTTGCCAGCCACCGGTGCAGCTCCTTTGTGAGCTGTGGGTGGCAACGCAACGGCAATGAATAGGGGGGTGATATTATCGGATGTGCACAGTGGAAGCGGCTGTGGGAAGGATGGCATGGAAGCACCGGCGATAATAGTGGCATCATGAAACACCCCTTCGGCAACTTTTTTCGTCTTTCTTTGTTGTTATTTGATTTTTCTTTTCCATATTTTTTTTGTTGTTTGCCATTGTGTTACTCGCCTAGCTTTTAGAATGTTGCGCGTATAGTTACAATTCAAAATGCAACACAATACCTTCATATAATAATAATCAGATTAAAAATACTTACACAAGTCAATGGTCATAGTGTAGAGTTGCTGGCAACAAATTTGGCGAGCTGAGTCGAGAATGTAAAAGTTGAAGTTGTGGGATATTCGACGCTGTGGTGTCAATGTGGTGGCGGCGGCGAAGGCGGTGGTAACCTCATACGCAACCGCGCCGGAAATATGTTGCAATTTGATGGGGTGAAAGCGTGAAGGTAGTTGTTGTTATGTGTATGTATTGTTGTTGCTGTTGATGTTTTTTTTTGTGCTGCGCAACTATGTATGTATAAAGTGAAATAAAATAAGATAAATAAAATAGTGGCATGGCCCACCGCAAATGCAAGCATACAAATTAAAATTCGGTTTTTGTGGTCGCGACGAAACGCACGCACACCCGCACACATGCATACATATGTACAAAAGTATGTACATGCCCACTTGCATAACAACCAGCAGCCAGCAACAACTACACAGAAAAAAAAGGCGAACACTTTTAGTTTTTGTGGAACATCTGTTCGTGCAACGTGCAACGCAAATACATACATACATACAAATTTATTTACATTAGGCATAGGACTTTTTTCTACATTTAATTATTTCTATATAAAAATAACATTTTTGTGTCCAAATTTATTTAAAAAAAAAACACCGTAGGAAACTTCGAGAAAAAATGTGTTCCAAAAAAAAATTTTCACAAATAGGTTTCTAAATTTTTGCCAAATTGCGAAAATAAGTTTCAAAAAAAAAGTGAAAATGTTCACTGTGACGTCCTCTGATGGAAGTTTTTAGAAAAAGATAAGTGCCGAAATGAATTATTTATACCAAAAAACCCCTTCTTGTATGTTTTTATACCCATGGTTTCTTTGGTAAATTTGCTTAGATTTACACGTAGAATCCATCTGTGCTACACGCAAATAGTCAAAAAAATATCCCATACAAATTGACCCGCCCTAATGTACATATTTCCTTTTTTATTGAATTTTTAAATGTGGTACTGAAGTGGCATATAAGTAGGTACTTACAGTAACTCACACAAGTGTTCCCATTTCGAATTTGTTTTAATATTCACAATGTTTTTCAAGTTAAATTTTTTTTTTGTAATTTTTCTTACAAAATTTTGCCCACGCTTTGATCAAAAGCACAGTTTCATGAAAATTTCAAACTTTTTAATTAGAACATTTCTAGTTATGCAGTTTTATAGCCCATACAATTTTAGTTCAATGCAGTGCAAGTCTTAAGCGGCAAAAAATCGCATTGATTTTTTTATTTTTATTTGTTTTTTTTTTGTGGCAGCCTTTGTGGTTTTTTCTTTTATATATAACAACTGCAATTTATAAAACCTGGCGTTGTTTTTTTTTTAATTTTGTTGCGAACGATCCAGCTTATTTTAATTTATAAGAAATTCATGTTTTACGGAAAAAAAGTGCAAAAATGCATCAGCAAAAAAAAATATTTTTTAGCCGCCTGAAGCTGCATACCCAAAAATGCTTTATAAATCAAAAATTTGTATGAAAATGTCATTTTATGCAGCTCTTTAAACCTACATATTTTATTTTTTATGAAAAGGGTCATTAGATTACAAAGTTTGCAGTTTGGATGAAAATTTGTTGAAATTTTCTAAATTCTGTATCAAGTTTGAAACTTTCACTTATATTCTTATAGAAAACTAAAAAAAGAATTGCCTAAACATTAAAAAAAAATAACACGTGAACACTTATTTCAGTCACTGTATATGAAAAATTCTAAGTCAACGGAATCAAAAACAAAGTAATTTAGAGACCAATTTTTGATCGCAGTCATAATTCGGCTGACATGGAATTTTCCACATACAGTACGCCCTCGTTAAATTCAACACCCAAGAAACTCGTTACCTCGGTTCAAGCAACACCCAAATGTTTACCATTAGTGACTCAGTAATTGCAACTTTTCAAAAAATTGTGCCACAGTAAGCGCAACTTTCTATCCATAATTTCCTTTTTCGTTTAATTTTTGTCTTCAATGGGCTGAAGAAAACAAGGTTTAGTAGAAGGTATCTTAACTCTTCTAAAGCTAGAGAGTCGGTCGTCCAGAAAAATGTATCCTTAAAGAAAACTTTTTTTTTTAACAAATACATATTTCGATTTTGTATGCATCCCTTTAAATATTGGACTCATTTTAAATCCAGAAAAGTAACGGAAATCTGAGTTGTAACCCTCATTATGAGCTCAACAAAAAGTGAGAAAAGAGCATATTGCCCTTCTTAGAAGGGCACGCCAGCATTTTGGACTCATAAATTCTGAGCACTTTTCTCGGAGTCCCCTGCGGGAATTTTTTTTTACAAATTTTAACAAAAACTTTATTTTTGTTGGTTTTTCATCATTTCTCATCCTCTCCTCATAGGTATGTATATTTAATTTGAGAAAAAAGTCATATGCCTAATGTGTTTACATATGTATGCATGCGAGTACGCGCCACCGTTTGTGGCACTTGCATGGCCTTTGACGCACATCGTCTGTACGCGTACTTGGTAATTTAGTTTGACATGTTTGCCAACATTTCAATTGATTGCTTTGTTATTTTCCACAGCAAGCAACA
>NW_023458566.1:4397673-4405604 GCF_013731165.1 Rhagoletis pomonella | reverse complement strand
CTATTAAAAAAGTGGTAAAAAGTTGAAAGGACATCAAGTGAAAAGTTTTAAAAATTTCTTATTTTTTTCACAAAGTGTTTGCGCTTAACTTTGCTGCTTTTCTACTTGCCGCACATTTTACCTTACTTACTCTCTTTGCTTTGCACACAGTTTTTATTCAATTTCTATTTTTTTGTAATTTTTAATTTTTTTTATGTTAACTTTGAAAAAGTATCTTTTGAGAAATCACTGCAGTGTAAAAATGGGTGGAGCACAGGAAATATGCATAATCATCTTTGTGCTGATTTTTCAAATCACATTGAGTAGGAAGGACGTCCACGCTGGAAAAGTTGTGAATATTTAGCGTATATACTATGTGGTGTGTATGTGTGTATGTATGTACGTAGTACTAACAAAATGGGCGAAAAGCGCCGCTGCCTCTGCAGTATGTACAGCTAAAGGAATTGTCTGTAGTTTCCTTCTGCCTCTAAAGAATATAAAAAAAAGTTGTAAAGTTTGTCATTTTCTGCTTTGCTTTACTTTACTTTTGCGACTGTTAAGAAATCTCCAACCAGATTTGCTTGTAATAAAATTAGAGCAGAAGTGGTATGGCGCAAAGTTTTTGTGCCTTGGTATGTACGAGTATATACATAACTTAAAGTGGGTAAGATGTAAAATGAAATAAAAAAAGTTGGAGTACAGAAAGTTTTAAAGCGGTTTGCAGAAGTTAAGGATTTACTTTTTATTTGTATATATTTTAGATTGGAAAATAAGAATCAAGGCTGCAGGTGAATATGTTATGTTTCACTTAGTATAACATGCATCCTCTAGTCGGTCTAGTGGGGGTTAGTTATGTTTGGAATACATATGGAAAACTTCAAAAAATAGGTTATATTTTGAAAAAAAAAATCTTGTGCTTTTCTTCATTTGTCCTTACAAAGGTAAAAATGCTTATTGAATCATTAATTATTGGAAGAGCTTTTCCTTCGCTTTGTTGTGTGCTCTTTTATGCTAGAAAGCAAATGGAAGGACCTACGATTTTATACCGGTTGCAAGCGGCCAATGGATTATGAGAGTAGCTGTTAGAGGAAACCTTTTCTAGTTTAGTTCTTTAGTTTCTACGAAGTGGTTCGTTTGTTCGTTGGTTCGCTGGGTGAAGTGCCGAGGTTAACCACTCAAAAACAGGAGAATAAATCTACCCCATGGAGTTCAAGAACCTAAGAAGTTGCATTAATTATGTTCATTAGACCGCAGCAAAGGGTTTGCTAGAAATCTAGAAGTGTTGTGTTCCAGTCCATGGCCTAGTTCCCAGTTTAAACGCCAGTTAGTCGAGATAAATTCCTCCAGTTCAATTTGATGAGAAATGCAGTGCTGCAGACCAGAATTGGGTAAAAGGTGTTTTCACCTACTATTGGCCACCGAAAACGTTCTTTTCACAGACTTAGTTCCCCCGAATGCAAGGCACTCTGTGAAGCACCTTCCTTAATAAAGAGATCAATCGGTGAACAGGATCTGATCGCCCCCGTAATCGCAAAGCAGGCTGGAATTTGTAAACCGCCTAACATTGTGTGTATATAGATCGTATCTACAGCATAAGAACTGGGCGTAGGTCGCACTTCTTACACAGCATTTTCTTGCAGGAATATAGGGGCGCCATAATAATTTTTTTTAACCCAGTGCTCTAGGGAAAATAAAGAATAAAGGTCTGCATCGGAATTCAGTTTGCTTCACTGTGAAGTTTTTTTGCAAATATGTAAACTACTCATACTTTAACAAAGAGGGCATGGAAGGAAGAGAAGTGAAAATTTTGAGCACTGTATACATGAAAAAAGTACTCAAACAAAATATGTTCCGAAGAAAATAAAAACATAAACAAGCAGTACTATGGTGTTAAACTTCCACAAAAAATATGTTCCTTCACAAGTATTTTTTGAGTATTTTTGGAAGTTTTCGTTTAATAAATACTACATAATGTTAACAGACATGGAAAAACAATGTAGGGAATTATCAAGGCTAATACCAAGCTAGCCCAATACCGAGCGAGAGACAAAAGGGACTCCCACAGCAACACCTCGAAGGAGCGTTTTAAAATATGGGATGAATAAGCATTCCATATGGGTTATCTGCGGATGACCTGTTAAAGAAGAAACGTTATTTTTTACCAAACTGCTTCACCGATCATAACCAAATTGCGATGTACATATCTACTGGAAACCTTCCAAGGATGGTCATAGACCAATAAAAAATTCGACATCTCAAAGGCGCGTGCGTATTTGCGGTAGAGCTTTGGAATTCGGTTGAGTGATATATGAAGACAAACCCAAACTTTCGAAGGGAAAATTACGTTATTGGAAAACCTGACACTATGGAGGTTAACGGACCTCTGAGTTCTAAAACCCCACATATATGAATTTTCAGGTTTATTCAATGCATTTTTCCCTGCTTGACGTTCAACTGACCACGAACCTCACGTGATAGAGGCTAACGGACCTCGGATTCGCATTTAGCCTGTCGAATAACATAGGGTTTGGTTTAATATGCATACACTTTTTTTTGTAAACCTGTGTAATTTTTATCAATATTTGTTTATAATTAAATCATTTTTCTTTTATATTTTACTCACTTCTTTAAGATAAATTTTCTGCGGATCACACGAACGAGAGTTCAAATAATACACAATGCAAAATGTTAGCTAAACCCTAATTGCGCGAAACAATAAAATAAGCCCCCTTTCTTCAACGAATCAAATTCGACAATGAAAATAAAATTTATGAATTTTCTTAACATTATGTTAAATGATAACATTTTGAAAGAAAAATCTTCATAAGTATTCGTATACTTCCTATGAAGTTTTCAAATACTGCTGAATTCAATCAACATACTCAAGTGTTTTGGAAAAGCGAAACAGTGTTTTATGTAGCAGAGCACTGTTGAGTAACATTGCTCAGTTATTCAAATTTATGATGTTCTCTTTTTTTCTTCCCATCTTTTTTAGTACTCTAAAATTTATGTTCCATTTACTCATGTACACATGTGAAGAGTATTTCTGCTGGTATATTTGCAGACCTTTAATAAAGAATATGCCCGTATAAGAAAGATAGGCTAAAATTAGGAATCTTTTTTTTTCTAGTGAAAAGTAGTACTTCAGTTTTGGAGAGATTAACGTTGAGCCCGTAGGATAGTAGGTATCTCTAACCACTCGGCTGCGTGCAATGTGAGCGATTCCCAATCCACAAATTATTCATATTGAAAAAAGAATACTTCACAAAAGCGGTGCTCAGAGACCGCAGGTCTTCGGCAGGAAGTGGTAAATTTTCGTATATGAAAAGCTTTTCATAAAAAGTCATTGCCGGAGGTGGCCTTCAATTTTAGGTCCCTTCTATGTGTGACAGATTTGTTTATTATATATTTTTTTGATAGAGTGGCATTATAAACAATACCCAAGGGTATGCAGAGGAACACACACTCACACATTCGGGCATTAACAGCGATTGTCTTTAGCATTCCCAGTAAAATTATCTTCCGCTAGTCTAACAGATGTTCGTTCACATTTTCCCTACAAATCGTTAACTTTGCTGACCAAGTGGCGCTCTTTAATTATGTATACCTTTTTTTTACTTTTTTGACTACATGCGCATGCAGAGGTAGTGTTCACTTATATACGTATGTATGAAATGTACTTTCCCAACAAACACTAGAAAAGAAATTTTCAAACGCTTGAGAAAATCTTATTTCTCAATTATATTTTCAGCATTGTTTATCATTTGAAACTAGCCGTTTTCTTAAATTTTTCTCAAATATTGTTTATCGACTTAAGAACGGTTTGAGAAACATTTGAGAGAATTTTTTTTCTGTGTCAACAATGCAAAGATATCGAAGTCTATCGGTACCCTGACTAAACAAGTATTTTTTTTTTTTAAATCAACTAATTGAAAAACTACTTAGAAACAAATACAGTAATTAAATAAATGTTTCGATTTTTTGCACAAAGATACAATTTGTGTCTTGGAAGTTTGAAAAAGCATCTGCGAAGTGCAGAACAAATGCGTATTCAAAAGAAACTTACTGACCAAATGTATTTTAAAGTAATTTAAATGAAATGCAGAGTCGGACAATCGACTTGCTGCTTGCACACAATTACAAATGCGGCTGTAGCTGAGCGTGCAGAGAGCCTGCTGTTATTCGTTAACTTCCAGAAGGCTCGGTCTCGAATCCCATCTGAGGCAACATATTAAAATGATTTTCTTTTTTTTGTCTCTCACATTTGAGAAAAAGTTGAGAATTCAATATTTCTCCATTTTAAAATAAAGGAAAATTTTGTCTTTTAGTTTGAGAAGTAACGTTTAAGATTTGAGAAACGAACTCTTCCTCGAATGCATCTCAAATTGAGCATTAACAAAAAACAAACAAAAAAACAAAAAAAGTTTATTGGGTTTAGTTAATTTCATTTCATTTCATTTATTTGTGGTGTTGGTAATCATCCCATTGCGCGTAAAGTGTGAAGTGTAACGCAAGTGTCACTCCTTGAAGGGGTTAATTAGCTGGAGAACGTGAATAACATATTGTATGTTTGCTCGCACATATGTACATATGTACGTACAAGAGCTGGTATACATACATATATACAGGTAAGTTAAATTACAGTTGTTCACTATTATTTGGTGTATTATTGCTCCGATCTTCATTAAATTTCAATTTGTCAACGCTCATTGCCTAGGATAATGACTTCATTATTGAGAACAGAGGTAATTGAGGTATTAGTTAGGTGGAAAGCAAATTAAATAATTTTCGATATGTACTACAAATGGACATTAGGCTAGCTGAGGTACTATAGAAAAAGTAGGCTCGTTTTCTGATGTTGAATTACAAAATGTGATCTCCTACCTTCTCCTTTTTTGGGTCCAGTTCAGTTTCACAAGTATATGAGCTGCCCCCTGGTGAGTTAGTTTCAAACGCCCTCCAAAACTGTGTTTAAAATGTTGAGTTAATATGGAAATGTCTGCTATAAAATGGAATCTATTGGTTAAAAATACCGAAAGTAGTGACCGCTGAGAATATTAAGCTCAGCTTGAGGGTCGAAATGTCTTAATACCTAAATATGTACAAACCCCACAAGAAATTGTTCGATTATTAAAAAAAAAAAGGCGACGCTGTTTTCGGGTGCATTCGGGAGCCATGTCGTATCGATATTGGGAAGCGAGACGTGTTTTCCATAGCAATAAGAGGTCGAATACGTGAATGCGAAGAGCTGAGCGACTAGAAAACGCCCGTAAAGTTAATGAGAAAATGTGGTCACTTAGCGAAGGCTTCAAGATCAGAATCACGGCGACCTGGTGGTCAATGTCTAGGATATACTTAAATTATAGATGTAATACCTTTGCGCTCGAGCTCTAGTCGAGGACGGTAGTATCGATGTACTACTGCCCAACTATGACGAGGTCCGATTAGCAAAATCGCGGCTGATGCCAAATCCACATAAAGGGAACGCCGTCATAATCGCCAACTAACGAGGACTCAGTCGCTTAAACGCTGCATCTAAAGTTTTATAGAGCGTCTTTTATGAAAAGCTGAAATCCACCGTCAATGAACTGATTGGGTCCTGTAAGTGTGGCTTAAGAACTGGTAAATCGACTATACGCAAAATCTTGGAAAATGCTTGCTAGAAGAGGGTCGACACACACCACCTCTTTGTCCATTTTCAAGCTGATTTCGATAGTACCTACGAAAAGAAGCGAAACTAATACAGTTGCGTAAAATGAAATGGGAAGAACCTCTTCGGCGCATTCGATTCCAAATGAGTACAATTTTTTTTTTACAAAAGCCATGCGCTACAATTTAGAGATAGAAATGCTTGAGTACGAAGAGCTTGAAGTGCTGGCAGGCAAGAAATTTGGAAAATTCTATCAGAAAATCAGGCAGCAATCAAACGTTTTAAGGCCGTTGCTTCTTCTTGTAATGATGAAGATCGAAATCTGGGACTTCTTCAATCTGATGCTGGAAAGCATAATAAGTACATGCTGTTCGCTCTCAACCGCAGCGTATGCAGTTGATATTCATAACTTCGGTCTCAAAACCAAAGCCGTCAGTGCAGTATTCCCCAGCTAAGAGAGTAAAAACGGTGCATCTAGTGGTGAAAAAAATAAGGAAAGTACCTCCTGACAACACGCGAAGAGTCTTAGCGTATTGGAAAACACGCCACTGTTGGCAGTTATACTTTGAAGCAGTAAACGATTTTGTGGGATGCAGTACCAACACCTCCAATAATGCCAGCCAACGGGTACTAAATACTTTGAGCTTGGTAGGCAATTAAAAAACAGAAATATCTCTCGACTAACAAAAAGCACGCTCTACAAAACTCGTATGATAGAATGATATCACACAGAAATATAGACGATGTCGGTCAAAGATGAGAAGACTCTGAAGGCATTCGAGAGAACTATTCCAACTAAGAATAACTGTGTAAATTCGCAAAGCAGAAAGGAGCATGGCAAAGTTCTTTTTTGGCCTCAACTGACAAGCAGAAAAAATATTCCAACAATGCAGAAATTTACGAAGAAAAGACTATAATCATTTCTTGAATAAACAGCACACTTTTTTTCAGAAGAAATTGGAAGAATTCTGTTTTGCTCCCACGAAAAAAAAGTTATGGGTGGATGCCCGCTCGAAAAAGTGAAAGCTCTTCCTATAAGTTACTCCTAATCTTAATATAAATCTTACTTTAAATCCTAATCGTAATCTTTATTTTATCGGCAATCTCAATCTCAGTCTTTATCTTAACTTTGATCATGATTTTAGTTTTAATCGTAATTTGAATCTTAATTTAAATCATATTTAATCTAAATCTTATTTTTAATCTTAAACTTCTTTTAATTTGAATCTCAATCTTAAACTTAATCTCAATCTTAATCCTAATCTCAATCTTAATTTTAATCTTAATCTCAATTCTAATCTTAATCTTAATCTTACCCTTAATCCTAATCTTAATTTTAACCTTAATCTTATTTTTAATCATAATGTAAATCTTAATCTTTATCTTCATATTAATCTTAATCCTAACCTTAATCTTGATCTTAATTCCAATCTCATTCTTAGCATCAACCTCAATTTGAATCTCAATCTAATTCTGAATCTTAATGTTAATATTAATCTTGATCTTCGTCTTTATGGTGCCCAACCACCTTCGTCATCTCCTCCCAATCATTCCCAAGCGAACACAAAGAAGTTTCACTTAAAAAAAAGTTATGCATTTATGCATTTTTTAATTATAAACGTCATGGAAATTAATTTAATTTTTTCAAATATGGTTTCAGCGCCTCTGCACCTGCTTGGTAACAACTAAAAAAAAAAATATGTGATACTGGCATGCAATTGATAGTTAACGTAGATAATCGAACCCCGAACAAAATCATGAATCCAACTAAATTATATTTATCAGATTTTCTTAAGGACCACTCGACCTAAAAAAAGCGATTGCCCTCGTCCTCATTTAGGAGAATTGGCGCGAGAAATTTGCGTTGTTCCAATTTAATGAGACACAATGCCATGCCAAATGAAGGGATGTGTGTAATCCTTTTGTGCAAAATATGTCACAAACATAATGTTACGTTGCATGCACCAAGCGTTGCCACCTTCGACCACCACACAATTTATAACTATGATTACAAGTTGTTATGAGTTTTGATTGCGCGTTAAGTGAGTGCACTCGAATTTCAGGGAAAGAAAAAAAAACCCAGAAGCAACAACAATAACGTGAGTCGGTGACCGACCACAGCATCGCCGACGCACATGCGCCTCCCTGCATTTGGCATGACAACCAGCAATAAAGTGCAACAAAAGCAATGAAATAGTTGAATGGAAAAAGTGGCATTGATTTTTTCTTATTTTCTTTTTCAGATTTGTTGTTGCTGTTGCTTGCTGTGGAAAATAACAAAGCAATCAATTGAAATGTTGGC
>NW_023458566.1:4391498-4397573 GCF_013731165.1 Rhagoletis pomonella | reverse complement strand
GCCAACATTTCAATTGATTGCTTTGTTATTTTCCACAGCAAGCAACAACAACAACAAATCTGAAAAATAAAATAAGAAAAAATCAACGCCACATTTTCCATTCAACTATTTCATTGCTTTTGTGCACTTTATTGCTGGTTGTCATGCCAAATGCAGGAAGGCGCATGTGCGTCGGCGATGCTGTGGTCGGTCACTGACTCACGTTATTGTTGTTGCTTCTGGGTTTTTTTTCTTTCGCTGAAATTCGAGTGCACTCACTTAACGCGCAATCAAAACTAATAACAACTTGTAATCATAGTTATAAATTGTGTGGTGGTCGAAGGTGGCAACGCTTGGTGCATGCAACGTAACATTATGTTTGTGACATATTTTGCACAAAAGGATTACACACATCCCTTCATATGGCATGGTATTGTGTCTCATTAAATTGGAACAACGCAAATTATTCGCGCCAATTCTCATCAATGAGGACGAGGGCACTTGCCTTTTTTAGGTCGAGTGGTTCTTAGTTGTTGTTTTTTTTCACTTTTTGTCATGCAAGAAAATCTGATAAATATAATTTAGTTGGATTCATGATTTTGTTCGTGGTTCGATTATCTACGTTAACTATCAGTTGCATTCCAATATCACATATTTTTTTTTTTAGTTGTTACCAAGCAGGTGCAGGCGCTGAAACCATATTTGAAAAAATTAAATTAACTTCCATGACGTTTATAATAAAAAAGCGCATAAGTGCATAACTTTTTTTTAAGTGAAACTTCTTTGTGTTCGCTTGGGAATGATTGGGAGGAGATGACGAAGGTGGTTGGGCACCAAGATTAAGGTTAGGATTAAGATTAATATGAAGATATAGATTAAGACTTACATTATGATTAAAAACAAGATTAAGGTTAAAATTAAGATTAGGATTAAGGGTAAGATTAAGATTAAGATTAGAATTGAGATTAAGATTAAAATTAAGATTGAGTTTAAGATTAAGATTGAGATTAAGTTTAAGATTGAGATTCAAATTAAAAGAAGATTAAGATTAAAAATAAGATTTAGATTAAATATGATTTTAATTAAGATTCAAATTAAGATTAAAACTAAAATCATGATCAAGGTTAAGATAAAGACTAAGATTGAGATTTCCGATAAGATAAAGGTTAGGATTAGGATTGAAAGTAAGATTTTGATTAAGATTAAGAGTAACTAATAGGATGGCCTTTCATTTTTTCGAGCGGGTATCCACCCATAACTTTTTTTTCTTCGTTGGAACAAAATAGAATTCTTCAAATTTCTTCTGACAAAAAGTATGCTGTTTATGCAAGAAATGATTCTAGTCTTTTCTTCGTAGATTTGTGCATTGTTGGAATATTTTTTCTGCAAAAACGCTTGTCAGTTAAGGCCCAAAAAGAACTTCGCCACGCTCTGGAGGTGTTGGTGCTGGATACAACAAAATCTTTTAATAGTGGTATTCGCGCTTCTGTGTATTCGCTGTATCCTGCGTAAGTGTAGCTGGACGTGCGTGTGGTTGTTGTTGCATGTGTATTTGATGTACCGCTAGCAACAACAAATCACACGCTCATGCAGTTAGATTACACAACATACAACGAATACACATAAAAGCGAATTCCCCTAATGCTTTAAATTATAACTGCCAACAGTGGCGTGTTTTCCAATACGCTAAGACTTCTAGCGCATGTCTTTTGTAAAAAAAAATTGTTCTGTTCTTCCCATTTCATTTTACGCAGCTGTAGTAGTTTCGCTGCTTTTCGTACTATCGAAAGCAGCAAATGCACAAAGAAGTTGTGAGTGTCGATCCTCTTCTAGCGGGCATTTTCCAAGATTTTGCGCATAGTCGATTTACTAGTTCTTAAGCCACACTGACAGGACCCAATCAGTTCACTGACGGTGGACTTCGGCTTTTCATAAAAGCCGCTCTGTATAACTTTAGATGCAACGTGTAAGCAGCTGATTCCTCTTTAGTTGGCGTTTATGACGGCGTCCCCTTGCTTGTGGATTTGGTATCCGATGATATAGTGCATAAGAGTTGATGCATGAACCTTATCAGCTCTTCGCCGCCGTACTGGAATGGTTCAGTTGACAGACCCTCAATTTTAGCGGCTTTGTTGATTTTTAGCGTCGAAATTGCTAATCGTACCCCCTCATAGTTGGGCAGTGGTACATCGATACTACCGTCCTCGACTAGGGCTTCGGCGGTGATGTGTTACATCTATAATTTAAGTATATCCTAGACATTGACCACCAGGTCGATTGTTCTTACAGGAATTTTTTTCTGATCTTGAAACCTTCACTAAGTGGTGAAAATTTCTCATTGCGTTTTCTAGTATCTAGCTCAGTTCTTCGCATTCACGTATTCGACCTCTTTTTGCTATGGAAAACACGTGTCACTTCCCTATATCGATCCGACTTGGCTTCCGATTACGCCCGATAACAGCGTGGCTTTTAAAGTAGCATTTATTTTCAGCTACGTAACATTTCCCTTTGTACTATCTTTTGAAAGGTATTAACATTTTCTCCATCTTCCGAAAGACATTTTGACCATCAAGCTGAGCTCAATATTCTCAGAGGTCACTAATGAGAATCTGAAAATGGAATAAACGGAAGAAAATACTTTCGGTATTTTTAACCAATAGGTTCCATTTTATAGCATACATTTTCTTACTAACTCCACAGTTTTGGAGGGCTTTTGAAACTAACTCACCAAGGGGCAGCTCATATACGTGTGAAACTGAACTGGACCCAAAAAAGAAGAAGCTAGGAGATCACATTTTGTAATTCAACATCAGAAAACGAGCCTACTTTTTCTATAGTACCTCAGGTAGTCTAATGTCTATTTGTACTCAACGAAAATTATTTAATTTGCTTTCCACCTAACTAATACCTCAATTACCTTTGCTCTCAATAATGAAGTCATTATCCTAGGCAATGAGCGTTGACAAATTGAAATTTAATGAAGATCGGAGCAATAATACACCAAATAATAGCGAACAACTGTAATTTAACTTACCTGTATATATGTATGTATACCAGCTCTTGTACGTACATATGTATGTGCGAGCAAACATACAATATGTTATTCACGTTCTCCAGCTAATTAACCCCTTCAAGGAGTGACACTTACGTTACACTTCACACTTTACGCGCAATGGGATGATTACCAACACCACAAATAAATGAAATGAAATGAAATTAACTAAACCCAATAAACTTTTTTGTTAAATCTCAATTTGAGAATTTTCCTTTAGTTTAAAATGGAGAAATATTGAATTCTCAACTTTTTCTCAAACGTGAACAGAACGAAATGCTTTTTCATATTTCGAAGACAAAAAAAGGAAATACATTTGGTTTAAAGCACTTCAAAGTCGGTATGTTTTTTTTGAATACGCTTTCGTTCTGCACTTCGCAGATGCTTTTTCAAACTTCCATGACACAAATTGTTTCTTTGGGCAAAAAATCGAAACATACTTACTGCATTTGTTTTAAAGTAGTTTTTCAATTAGTAGATTAAAAAAATTACTTGTTTAGTCGGGGTGCTGATAGACTTCAATATCTTTGTATTGTTAACACAGAAAAAAAAATTCTCTCAAATGTTTCTCAAACCGTTCTTAAGTCGATAAACAGTATTTGAGAAAAATTTGAGAAATCGGTTAGTTTCAAATGATAAACAATGCTGAAAATATAATTGAGAAATAAGATTTGCTCAAGCTCTTTTCCAGTGTTTGTTGGGAAATTACATTTCATACATACGTAAGTATGTATGTATATATGCAAGTGAAGCACTAACTCTGCATGCGCATGTAGTAAAAAAAGTAAAAAAAAAAAGGTATACATAATTAAAGAGCGTCACTTGGTCAGCAAAGTTAACGATTTGTAGGGAAAATGTGAACGAACATCTGTTAGACTGGCAGAAGATAATTTTACTGGGAATGCTAAAGACAATCGCTGTTAATGCCGGAATGTTTGAGTGTGTATTTCTCTGCATACCCTTGGGTATTATTTATATTATATTTATCAATAAAATAAATAATAAAGATTTGGATGTCACACATAGAAGGGACCTAAAATTGAAGGCCTCCTCCGACAACGACTTTTTATGAAAAGCTTTTCATATACAAAAATTTACAATTCCCTGCCGAAGACCTGCAGTCTCTAAGCACCGCTTTTGTGAAGTATTCGTTTTTCATTATGAATAATGTGCGGATTGGGAATCGCTCCTATTGCACGCAGCCGAGTGGTTAGAGACCCCTACTCCCCCACGGGCTAAACGTCAATCTCTCGAAAACTGAAGTACTACTATTCACTAAAAAAAAAAAGATTCCTAATTTTAGCCTATCTTTCTTATATAGCCATATTCTTTATCATGCAAGGCGCTTTTAACCCAGTGAAAGGATTATGGTGCCCTATATTCCTGCAAGAAAATGCTGGGTAAGAAGTGGAACCTACGCCCAGTTCTTATGCTGTAGATGCGAGCTATGTATATACACACAATGCTAGGCAAGGTAGAAATTTCACCGTTCACCGATTGATCTCTTTTTTAAGGAAGGTGCTTCACAGAGTGCCTTTCATTCGGGGGAACTAAGTCTGTGAAAGGAACGTTTTTGGTGGCCAATAGTAGGTGAAAATACCTTTTACCCAATTCTGGTCTGCAGAAGTCTGTACTAGGTACTGCATTTCTCATCAAACTGAACTGGAGGAATTTATCTCGAGTAACTGCCGTTTAAACAGGGAACTGGGCCATGGTTTGGAACACAACACTTCTTTTCGCAGCTGCAGCTAACCAGATGCAGAAGACACGCTAGACCATCTGCCCTGCAGTTGTTCAGCACTGTGTAGGACTAGAATCAGATTTATAGCACACCCTTCTACTGCGGTCTAACATAACAAGCGATGCAAATTCTTAGGTTCTTGAACTCGACGGAGTAGATTTATTCTTCGCCATTTCACCTAACCAACCAACGAACCACTTCGTAGAAACTGAGGGAAATTCCTTTTCCGAGCAACATCTTAAAATTACAAATGTTTCTTCTAACAGCTACTCTCAAAATCCATTTGCCTCTTTCAAGCGGTGTGAAGTTGTACGTCCTGCCATTTGCTTTGTAGCATAAAAGAGCATACAACAAAGCGAAGGAAAAGCTCTTCCAATAATTAATGATTCGATAAGCATTTTCCCCTTTTTAAGGACAAATGAAGAAAAGCACAAGATTTTTTTTTTTCAAAATATAACCTATTTTTTTGAAGTCTTCCACATGTATTCCAAACAAAACTAACCCCCACTAGACCGACTAGAGGATGCATGTTATAAGCGAAACATAACATATTCACCTGCAGCCTTGATTCTTATTTTCCAATCTAAAATATATATAAAAAAAAGTAAATCCTTAACTTCTGCAAACCGCTTTAAAACTTTCTGTACTCCAACTTTTCTTATTTCATTTTACATCTTACCCACTTTAAGTTATGTATGGACTCGTACATACCAAGGTAGAAAAACGTTGCGCCATACCACTTCTGCTCTAATTTTATTACAAGCAAATCTGGTTGGAGATTTCTTAACAGTCGCAAAAGTAAAGTAAAGCAAAGCAGAAAATGACAAACTTTACAACTTTTTTTTATATTCTTTAGAGGCAGAAGGAAACTACAGACAATTTATTTAGCTGTACATACTGCAGAGGCAGCGGCGCTTTTCGCCCATTTTGTTAGTACAACGTACATACACACACATACGCTAAATATTCACAACTTTTCCAGCGTGGACGTCCTTCCTACTCAATGTGATTTGAAATCAGCACAAAGATGATTATGCATATTTCCTGTGCTCCACCCATTTTTACACTGCAGTGATTTCTCAAAAGATACTTTTTCAAAGTTAACATAAAAAAAAAAAATTACAAAAAAAAATAGAAATTTAATAAAAATGTGTGCAAAGCAAAGAGAGTAAGTAAGGTAAAATGTGCGGCAAGTAGAAAAGCAGCAAAGTTAAGCGCAAACACTTTGTGCAAAAAAAAAAAAAAGAAATTTTTACAACTTTTCACTTGATGTCCTTTCAACTTTTTACCACTTTTTTAATAG
>NW_023458566.1:4389542-4391398 GCF_013731165.1 Rhagoletis pomonella | reverse complement strand
AAACGGTCACAGAAAATGCGCCTTCTCATTCATAGACGTTCTCTGGTATGATTGCTATAAAATAATAAATACGAGCTTAAAAACTGGCTTGTAATCGCGCTATTGCATATGGTTTTGGAAGATTAGGTAGTAAACGTATGAGAAAATATTTTGTACAATGGAATATTTATACATAAATTTTTCACACAAAAAAAAAGCTTATTTTAAAAGCGTTAGTTTTCTTACCGAACATCCACACCACCATATGAGCGCACATCTCGCTGGGCCTCGCTGAATTCATTGGAATGCACTTGCAGAATACACCCTCGGGTTTTCACCCTGTACTACCGGTAGTGCATTTGATCCCAACCGATGTTAGTAATGGGCGAGTCCGAAATGTGATAGTCGATTGTCTCGATTCTTCAAATATCTCGATTGTTCTCGATGTTTTCTCTCGTATACGAATTGCCACTCGAAAATAATCGTGCTTAAGCTGAAGTAACATAGCCGCTAACAATCGACCAAATCATACGGGCTTCGCTGCTGGCCAGCGGGCATTAAAGCTCGGAACACTTTGACGACTGCAACTTCACGACGTAACGACAGCGACATCATTTTGTCGACAAATGTCGCCTTGAAGCTAGCTTCTTAAACATTTTGAAGACCTCAGCGACATAGCAAACCGCTGATTTTAAAGTTTGACATTTTGGTATATTTATTTCACAAATTGTGTATTTTTATTTAAATAAATAAGAAAAACATGAACAATCAAGAATATGTGATTAATTTTGCGACAATTTAATTTTGCAGCACTACATCTACTCATTGTCGTCGGCAAAATTAGAAATAGATTTAATATGGCGACGTCGACAATTGCAGTCCTGCAGCCAAGATGTCGTGCTGTCGCCAAAATAATTGTGTCCGTAAGAACGTGTGTATTTAAAATTTGACAGATGCTGCTTGTCGCTTGCTGTCGTCAAGACTCTGGCAACGAATTTCCAGTCGCGTTTAACATCCAATAACAATCGGTCAAAACATCTCGGACTAGCTTGTTGAACATGGCAACTTTATTTGCACGTGCATGCAATCAATTTTTATAAGAAAAAATAGAATCATTGCAAAAATACATATGTATACCAATTACGGAAAAACAAATAAGTATACCCTTGTTGGTTGGTAAACAAATAAATGAGATCAATGATAGCAAATATTAGGGGTACAGGCTTCTAAGGATTGGTTTTTAATTTCCATTTTATAAATAAGACATTAAACGACGTGTTTTACTGTTACGAATAGTAATTAAACACAAAAACGTTATTTTTAGTACATTTTCCTGAGCCCGTATACCCAACAATCTCTCAATCAGTATAAATTTGAACTTCCGAAAAATATTTTTAGCATTTCAATTTGTATGCGATATGTAAATATGCATGTATATTTAAAATAACGCTCGAATATATGCACTTGCAGTATTATCAATTAAAAAAAAATTACTTAATACACACCTGCACAAGGCTAACTTTCGTAGCATCGATTGAGTTCACATGATCTCGTCGGCGATAAGTCAGTCGACTGGAAACAATCGAAAAACATCTCAATTGTACAGTCGGGCAGCGAGTCGATTATTGACTCGATTGTAATTTTGCAACGATGGCGATTCTCGCGATCTTTTAAACATCTCGGACTCGGCCATCACTAACCAATATTTGGTCCCATATAATATCCCATTCCATTCGTTTAGATTTCTTTATTGTTGACATTTATCCGATGTTTTTTCGGTTTTGGCATTTTGACTTTTGACGGCAGAACTTAGTGATGAGCGATATGATAATTTTGTGTTAATCGGCGAATGGCTGCGATTTTTTGCAGTTTTCGCA
>NW_023458566.1:4346319-4389442 GCF_013731165.1 Rhagoletis pomonella | reverse complement strand
AACTTTTCACTTGATGTCCTTTCAACTTTTTACCACTTTTTTAATAGGGCTTGCATTTTTCTTTTTTTTTCCCACATTCCCACCGTCTTAAAGACGCCATCTTAAACACACACACACATATATGCAACACATAGAAACACGGAGCCATCATTGGGGGCGAGCACGTACAAGCGCACAAAGTATCCTTTCGCTGTGGCATCAGCTTTGAGACATTGCACAAAAAAAAAATAAAATGAAGATGGCGCTTTTCAAGTCGCATTCTTGCATTTCTAAGAAGCCAAAGGAAATCGAGAAAAGTGCAAAGTTGTAGTTTTTTATATTTTTGAGCAGCGAAGCGTGTACGCTTGCAATTCAAGTCAAGAAAAACTTTGCCAAAAAACGAAGGAAAGAAGGCAGACTGCGGGGAGGCAATAGTAGATAGAAAATGGGAAGGAATGTGTAAGTGAAGCGAAAAAAAATGTTCAAGCACAAGAACAAAAGCAAAACAAAGTAGTACATATAAGACGCGCAAGTCCTTTTGTATGGCGCTTTGGGGCAAAAAATGGCGCTCAAGAAGCACATGCACATGCACACACACACACACACACGCAGCGACACAAGCGAACAAGTGCTATATGTTGAGAGGGCGGTTTCAAAGCATATTTCAAGGCGTACTGGGGGGCTATATTTATTAAAGCTAAGTCATGCGTATCAATGTACATTTGTATGTTAATAAATGTATGTATGTATGTGTATGTGCTAATATTGCGTAAATATTTGAATACAATATGCCTGTGTTTGTAGTATATTTTGTAGAAGCCTGCAGTGCCTACGCGCTTAATGTACATACATATGTCTATTTAACTTCGTTCACTTAAATTTCTAAGCACAAATAAGTGGTTCAACATCTTTGGGGAATATCCCGGCTACACATAAAAAAAAAATAAACACAAATCAAACTTGCAAATAAGCAACTACAAAGTAAGCTGTTATCAAAACATGCGAATATAAACACACGCATGGCACAACCCCCATTTTATTCAAATATGGGCACACATATTTACACACCTACTCTTAAAAGGTGTTATCTTTCTTCGCAGATATAGAGCAAATTGATCTTACATATGTATCGAATGAAAGGCAATTTAAAACCTAAATTTAATAAATTCAATGAGAAAACTTAAATTCAAAGAGTAGTAAAAGTTTATAAAACGTGTACATATTTACAGGGCAATTCTGGCAACTGGAAAAAGTCTTTCGTAAGACAGTTGTCTATTCTGGAAATTATCTTAAAAGCTCTTTACTGCCCTTCGAAAAACTAAATTAAATTAAATTAAAAAAATTTATTTATTTTTTTTTTTTTTAAATAATAAAAAAAGTTAATAAATAAATGAAATTAAAAGAAAGAAAAAATAGGTAAAAGATATTTTTAAAAATTAAATGAAATTAAAATTATAAATTTTTTCTTCTTAGGTAATTAAAAAAGAAAAAATAATAAAAAAATCTTTTGGCTGAGATTCGAACTGGGATTTTTTGAACGTGCTGCGCTCTGCCCACTCGGCCACTGCGTCTGTTGGAGCGACGAGATCTAAATCATATGCAAGTGCTTTCTCTCAAAATAGCTTTCCACCGCGAGTGGTGCATGAGGGAGCTTTTTTTCTAAAACTTGTTTGCTAGATAGAATAACAAAAGTACTCGAACTATCTTGCCATCTGTCTTTCATTTGTCTTACGAAAGACTTTTTACTATCTTAGCCAGAATTGCCCTGTTAATTTCTCACAAAAACTCGCATGAATGCTGATAATTTTGATACTCTTACAAGAGACGGTTATCTTAATCGACTCAGTCTCGCGATATTTGTCTTTCTTGCGAAATCTGGGATACAAATTATACCTCAGGACATGGTCAATATTGGTGCCAAACTTATCTTTCGTAGATATTCTTTATATGCAAGAATATACCTTTATTTTCATATCAATGGAAATTTTTTTTTAAGGTCTGGCCGAAGTTTCCAGGAAAAATCACAAAAATATTTTTCATTATTTCCGTTGCTTGAAAAAGTACTTTGCTATTGCTATAAATTTTCTTGAAGAAACAAATATAAGAGCTTTTTTTCTTAACAGCTACATTCTGTTGAAGGCGAGTTCATATAAGGGGGTATCGAAATGACAAATACAAAACTTACTTGTGGTTTGTTTTTGTTTTTTGCGGCCCATTGTCAAATTTCAGCTTTTATTCCCCGTAGGAAAAAGACCAACAGAGAATACAAACACACTCACGGTTTCACTCAATCACACGCTATTTACAGTTGATGAAACAATACCGCCTTATATGAATACGCCTTGATAATGATTTAAGAAATTTTGATAGAAGAAAAATTCTTTTCCATTCCTTGTGTGTCATTTTATATGAATTTTCGTTTTTCTTGAGAGTTGCAGACAGCGCTTTAACATAAACAGTTAATTCAATAAATTTTGGAAATGTGGCAACTGTCTTATAAAATGCTTTCAAACTAATTTCGCGTAAATAGGTAGGAGCCACAGTTAACTTATAACCTAAATTATATTTCACTTTTAAAAGAGTTAGCGGCCCTCTTCAAAAATATTTCAGCGAACACTGACTTTTACTTTTTTTCTTAGCCACTCACATTGTAATGATTCATTTAACTTGTTAAGTGGTGGCAACCTCTCCAAAAATATTCTCGAAATTAATCTTTGTTAAAGCTTA
The DNA here is from genome assembly GCF_013731165.1 of Rhagoletis pomonella. Classification (NCBI taxonomy): domain Eukaryota; kingdom Metazoa; phylum Arthropoda; class Insecta; order Diptera; family Tephritidae; genus Rhagoletis; species Rhagoletis pomonella. The sequence goes on along the minus strand of NW_023458566.1, from coordinate 4,386,736 downwards.
ATTCTTTGGTACCCAAACATATTAAAATATTTCACTCAAATTGTTAATTAAACTGATTTGGAAATCCAAAATAGGTGGCAGTTCTTTTCAATAAGATGTCCGAAATTAAGTTTCATTAAATCTCTCGCGTTTGATAACCATTTAAATATACTTCGTTTAACTAATTAATTGAACTAGTTTTCAATTTCTAAACAGTTGGCAATCCTCTTCACAAATATATTTCGAAATAAACCTTTCATAAACCTCTCTCGCCTGACACCTATGTATATTAAAATTTTCATTTAATTTGTTAACTAAATTAATTCCGCATTCCAAACTAGGTGGCAATCATCGTCAAAAATATTTCCACAATAGAGCTTCCTTAAACCGCTCTTGTTTAATACTCATATAAAATATTGCATTGAATTTGTTAATTCAACTTATTTTGACTTCCTAAACACGTGGTAACCATCTTGAAAACCATTTTCAAAAAAAAAATCTTTCCTAAACCGCTCTCATTTAACAACCATTTAAAAATATTTTATATAACTCGTTAATTAAATAAATGTTGACTTCTTGAACAGACGGTTTAAGCTATCTCTGGGCAAATGGTCAGATGCCTCATTACCATGTACTCCCGAGTGTCCTGATACAAAGTGTAAGATAACTCCGCAGAGCATCAAGACCAGCGCCAGTGAGTGGTGTTGTAGAGAAAGCTCCCGTAACGCACACGGTGACTGTCCTTCTAAGCTAAAGTAAAAGCGCTTACATCAGTAAGTTATAAAAAAACAAATTGCTTGAATTCCAAATGTGGCAAATCTTTATGAAAGTCCGAAACTTGTCTTCCTCTCATACTACATATGAATAAATGTAACTGTTTGAGTGCAATGAAGTTCCAGTGTTGTAAAGTATGTACTTATTACTCTTACGAAACACCAAATATGATTTCAAAGTCACTAAGCTCCGCTGCGACACGATTCCTTTGAAGAGCTTGAGAGCTTGAAGCATATCCGAGTGTCAGCGACATAAGACCGCGACAACCTACTACTTTTCTACCAACGAAAAACTCCTCCTACTTACAGTTACAAACCACTATATATGCACTATACATATGTATATATGTACTTGCAAATATCTCCACAACAATGCGCCAAAAAGTTCTTCAACGTCACACAAAACTCTTCAAGTGTTTCCTGCTTAAAACCTGGTGGTTGTGCAAAGCATAAATCCCATAATTCCAGCATAGCAAAAGGAGTAAGTAACTTCCGAAATGCTTACTTTAATGTTACGAATGTGCATGTATAACCATTAGGGTGGTCCAAAAATGCATGTGGAAAAGTAAAGTCGCAATTTTTTAGCGCTCTACCCCTAGGATTGTTCTATATATAACGAAAAAATATGCCCTGTTTTTAACCGACTTCATAAAAAGGGGAAGGTTATTAATTCGTCGGAATATATATTTTTTTATGTATGTTAGCATAACTTTGGATCACGTTAACCGATTTCTATATTTTTTTTATTTGCATTTTTTGCTGTTTTCTGGGGACCTATGTATAAAAAATTTAATAAAATAAAAATGGTTAAATAAACAATTGGATATTGTTGCTGAATGTCTCCTGAAGAGAAACAAAGTTTTCTGATCGAAAAATATTGATTATAAAGAATTCTATGCCATTTCTAGAAAAGTTTGTTTTTTCATATAAAATACATGGAAAACTTTGAGCGCATTGAGCAACCCCTAAATAATTTTTGAAAAAAAAATTAAAGTAAATTTTTTCCCGTGTGACCACGGAAATTCTGCCTTTACTTTGTTTGGACCACCCTAGTGTCCATACATACCTTTTTACATTCATATACATACATATGTATGTACATATAGTATAACGGTAACTGTGGCGAAAAATGTTATAGCAAATAAAGTTCGTAAATCTCTGTCTGTCTGTCTGTCTGAATATCTGAATTGCTCGTATCTGTGGGTGTACATATTTGTATTGGCTACTGCCGGTGGTTGGATGTCGTAGCACAGGATGCGCAAGGACATGATGAGCACAGCGTGACGTCGCCCCAATATGCTGATCACGTATATTTATTGTTCCCATAATATGGGCGAACTTATAATACTCAAACTCGAACATGAACATTCTCGTATTTGAATGAAAGTATGAGCAGCACTGGCAGGACTGTTGCGATAGCTGCATTAAATTTTGGAATGGGAGTCTCGAGCTCGCAGAGAGGAGTATGTACTTCAAACAATTGTACGAGTGTGCGAGTGTACGAGTGTATTTTTTTCAAGTCTCTTTCCGACATAACTTTTCACAACTTTTATGCTTTTGTTGGCCATTTCTATATTTGCTTGTGTGGCAGCCAGAAGGAGGAGAACGGAAAAGCGTTTGAAGCAATGAGCCAACGGAAGGAATAAAGTAAGAACGTGTTCTCATGCGCCAATGAATTTTCAGCGCTATTTACTACTTATGTACATACAAAACAAAACAAAAAAAAAGAGCATGTCGACGAGCTGAAAAGAATATATATCTACATAAAAGTATTTGCGAATTGCAAAGTAGAATAAGAAGTAAGTAAAATGCAGCATACTAAATACTTTTGAGAGCAAAGAAAAAAGCGATGACAGTTAAAAACAAAGGAATTTCAAGTACTCAAATCATCTACGCTGGGGAAAAAAGGATTTTCTTTTTACTGCTGTTCTGTTAAAGCCCGTCAACGTTCGTATCGTCCGTTCAACAGTCGAAAGTTTTACACACATTGCCACTTACATATTTTTTTGCTAGTAACGCACTTACCCGTCGTTCCACACTTAACTTAACTTTCTGTGTACTCTGCTTTTTTCTTTGTGACAAATTAAATTATCGAGAATACAATTCGATTCCGCTTGAATGTTTTGTTTCAGCATGGCAGCGAAAACTTTTGTGGATCAGCATTTACTTAGTTACTTATTTGCTGACAACGAATATGAAGCAATTCGTAGAGGCGTCGAATATTGCGATGGTAGCACAGTGGTTTGACTTATTCGAAAAGTTCGTAAAAATTTCGAAAAAATGTTTGAAGAGCGTTGCTACCTGTTTGAAAATGCAAAATCAATTTGATTAACAAGTTCAATGAAATATTTTAATTTGGGTGTCAAACGTGCGAAGTTCAAGAAAGCTTTATTTTGAAACATATTTTTGAACAAGGTTGCCAGCTGTTTAGAAGTTGAAAATTAATTTATTCAGCAAGTTAAATAAAATATTTTAATACACAAACGAGAGAGGTTTAAGAAAGCTTTATTTCGCAAATATTATAGAAGAGAGTTGCCACTTTTTTGATTATTCTCAAATCAATATTCAATTATCTAACCATTTAAGCGAAATATTTTGGGTATCAAAAGCTAGAGGTTTGAACAACCTAATTTCGAAAATATTTTTGAATAATGTTGCGACCTGTTTAGAATTTGAAAAATAATTTATTCGGCAAGTTAAATAAAATATTTCAATATGTGTGTCAAAGGAGAGAGGTTTAAGAAAGCTCTATTATGCAAATATTATAGAAGAGAGTTGCCACTTTTTTGGGAATTCAAAATCAATTTAGTTAACAACAACAACACATAACATGAATAACAAAAGCTGGAGGCTTGAAAATCTTTATTTCGAAAATATTTTTTAATAGTGTTACCACATCTTTGAGAATTCAAAATCAATTAACTAACCATTTAAATTAAAAATTGTGGGTTATGAAAAGCTAGAGGTTTGAACAACCTTATTTCGAAAATATTTTTGAATAATGCTGCCACCTGTTCAGTAATTCAATATCAATTTAATTGAAAAGTTGAATGAAATATTTTAATACCTTTGAAGAAAAACTAAGTTTTATTTAGAAAATATTTTTAAGAAGAGTTGCTATCGACGTAAAAGTTCAAATACGGATGTCAAACGAAAGAAATTAATGGAAAAAATGCAAAACCGCTGGCAGGCCCGCTGACAAAAGCCAGTTGTTTATATTTACACATAAATTTTAAATAAGACTAAAACTCAGCCGTGCCGTTCATAGTACGCACCCACACAATACCACTGTGCGCATTCTCTTTCATTGACTGCCTTTACTTTCCTTTTCCTGACTGTTGGTGGCTATGAGCCTGGCGCTGTGACGTATATTTGCAAAGTATGCTGATTGAATTTTTTCCACTTGACTAAATGATATCAAGGATATTTGCAATGGAAATCCCTTTCTGTGTGCCTTTATTTTTCGAAATGCAATAAAAGTCTGAACAAAAAGCCGTTGGGAAATTTGCAAGTACTTTTTTACTGCGCTAGGCAGCACTAGTAAGATTAAATCAATTGGTTTATTTTAAATACAACAAGTTTATAAAATGGCATGCATTTGGACGTTGGATAAGGAAAAATAAATGGGACAAGAGCCATGCTGCTATGGCAACGAGCATTGAATATAAAATTGAGGAAAGGACATAGTTTAGAAAAATTGGTAAATAATAATTCGAAAATAAGCGGCACTATGATAAAACTAAACTAGAATTTATTGTATGATGGTCACTACTAATTTCTCCGCAATTTTGTGGCACTATCTGACTCAAGATTTGATTCCCTTCAACAAAAAAAAATTAAAATAATAAAGCAGAGAATTAAAGTTAGAGCTCAAGCTTTTCCGGTTTCCTGCACCCTGGCCGTAATGTAATACTTACATATATCTGAACAGAGTGCCGAAGGCCAGCAAATCGAGGGGTTTTACTCATTTCATTGTGTTTGTGGACATCTGGAGCCAAGGATCTTTCGAGAAGTAGTTCCCCTCGTATGAGCCCAAAGACATCTTCCCATTTCTACTCTATAAAGGGTTATGAGCAATCCTTAAGAATGTTTTTTTTTGTTCTGCAGAAGTTGATTCTAGTTTTCAATTGGCAACCGATGTCTTGATCTCCAAGCTCATGGTGGTTAGCACAGTTACCTGTATTCCAATATGATGAGGCTCTTTGTGTGTAACCAGGTGGTACTTTGTCTTGCCGCAACTAGAACCATCTTTTTTGCCAGCTTCTCTTAATTTGTATGCTTATCTTGTTATTTAAACAAAAAATCTATAATAAGAAAAAAATAAGTTGTATGCACCGCTTATTTGTTTCACTAAGACTACATTTTTCAGTGCAGCTCTTAAATTTCTAACGTACTTTTGCAAAAAGTTTCATTATGCCGATGGATTGGTAGCAATTCTCGACCGCCTCCAGGTCACCCTCGGCAAGGAGACCGACCTTGCAATATGATGGTCCTCATGCGGAGAAAGGTACTCACGATACCTCTTTTCTCCATAAGACCGGCTCGATAATGACTTTTGTGAGGAGGTAATCCGCCACGCAGTTTCCTACCAAGCGGTATAGAGCCTTTGATGTCATAATACTCTTTCAAAAATATTAGGCAAACACACAGCTTTCTATATATAATAAGACGAAACTACTTGACTCGGTCAGAGAGCGCCAGGTTGTCATACGGAATTGAAAGACGAGTCGTGCAGGTTATCGTATACTCTTTAGTGAATTAGAAGATTTCCATATAACTAGGATTTACAGTGAGCCATTATACGAAGAACACAAAGTATACCAACAAATTCGCCCCTCAGTAACAGCGCAACGTCATCCTCACAGGCAATCACCCGACAACCCGTCCACCTAGCTTTATGACCCCGATCCAAAGGGTCGCGTACACCTTTTTGGATACACAGTCACATTCCCATTTATAAGCTTAATTAAGTCAATTTCGAGCCCAATCTTGCGTAGGAATCAAACAACTTCCCGCAGAAGAGCCCCTTGATGTCGAGGAAGGCAACTATAGTAAATTTTTTAAGTAAGAAGGTTGTCTCCAAAGGCTGTCCTGGACTTCCTGGATTCCTTGGGATTATCTGATGTGTTGTGATGAGTGGAGGGCACGATAGACCTACTATGTCGCGGTGCATACCTTTCTTTCAATATCTATCTATCCCCACGCTTCCCGTCTTTCTGACGCCTTTTTATTCTTCTGGAAAAAAGTGTCTTTGCTCCCTTCTCTTCAGAGGGCATTACTTCATTGTGGCCTGTTCTGCATGCTGCGAATTTTTCTGAATTAGGCACGATATTGTAACTTACCCCAAAAAATACCTTTCAATCACAAAAATGTGGAAGAAAAATTATGTAGGTTATGTTTGAGCCAAAACGCGTTGCGTCAATTTTAACAGCGGATTCGGATTCAGCACGCCGAAATTCATAGGAATATGTCGCTTCCACAAGGCCAGTACCCCTTTTCACAGTCAAGTTAAGTGAAGCGTTATAGGGCAGTCATTCCTACTACATACATATGTACATATGTATATACTGCCATATATCGACAATTCTCATTCAGCTATTTGGCATTATCCATCAATAAGATTTCATACCGCATATTGTCAAATGGATTAGTGTAATATCTAATCAGTCAATACAGTGACTTCAGCATTGTATTAAGTACCTATATCATATCAATATAGTATTTATTTGTAAACAATAAATTTGTATAATATATAGATACAACAAACAAATATATTTTCATACAGGGCAAAAATAATGTCACATATGTATGTATGAATTTGTATAAGCAATCAGAGCAAAGATAATGTGCAGGAACGAAACAATAAGCATATAGAGATACCATAAATGTATATGTCAAATACGTTTGTCATATTTATGAGCAACATAAATCAACACTTGTTGGTTGAAGCAAATTACAAAGCCATAAATAAGCTCTACTGCTTAAAAGCCATGTCTTAGCTAGTTAAAGATACCTTTAAGCTACCCTATGCCTTCGCCCCAATCAACAAGCAAACGTCTTTCAAATTCACACCTCCCCCTCATCGAAAGTTCTCAAAAGTACTGAACAATAAATATCAATATGTATGTAAGTGAGTGGTACAACAAGCAGTTCAGAGGCTCGACACAGCAATCGTCACATTACCACTTGATGAAGATGTTAGCATTTCCGATTAAATGCACCCTCGAGCATGCAATTCACACGTAGAAATGCACAAACGGAATGAGCTTGAAAACCAAAGGTACAGCGTACAGCTATACACGTGCACGCACACCTTCACAAACAGACATACAAATATTGGCATCTAAGGATGTCCGAGTATGCTCATACAAATGTTTCGATACATACATACATATATATGGGTAAATCCACGTCAATTTGACCAATGGTTGAAATTGACCTTTTTGATTTATGCAAAATTCTAAATTTCACAATTTTCGGGATTTTGGAAGTTTTTGTTTCGAATACATATCTAAAAAGCTATTATAGTTACCAAAAAGGTTCTGATCTTGTTTTAAAGGTGATAAGTAGGGCCATACAGCAAAAATATTTGTAAAAGATCAAATAATAAAAAAAATTTAAATGATGAAATTAAAAATATCGTAAAAGCATTAACTTACAAAAAAATTTGGTGCTGTATAAGAAATATGTATATTTAAAAAAAAAATCTAAAAATAAAAAAAAATTAAAAAATTTTAATATTATATATATTATATTTAAAAAAAAATAGTCATTCCATTCATTTCCAAACGGCATTTTTTAAATGCCTCCAATTTTTTGTCATTTCAATGCCTTGTGGAAATTCGGCATAACGGCGAAAACTTGTACAAATTTAAGGTTAATTTTTATATACAATACCTGATCTTAAAAAATCTTAAAAATTTGAACGTTTTTTTTTTAAAGATATTAAAATTTAAACAAAAAAATTTAAAAAAAAAATCTTGCAAAATCTTAATAAAGTTATGTTTGACAATTTTTATTTAATTTAAATCCGTTTTTAAAGTAGAGTTTATAAAAAAATTTGTTTTTTCCAAGTTCAAAAATTTATATCTTTATAAAAAAAATACCTTGGAAATTTCGGGATCTTCTAGGATCAGTTAGAAGTATTGTATGAAAAAAATTTTACCGTAAATGTATATACGTTTTTGCTTTTACGCTTTTTTAAATTTCAAAAATTCTGTCATTTTTTTTTGCGAATAATTTTGCAAAATCCGGAAAAATATAAAATTATTAATTTTCGAAATTTTTTTCGTCTTGTGGCAGAACTTCGTTACATAATAAAAGAAAAGTTCTGGCCTAAATCCATCCAAATCAAAAATGGTCGATACCAAATATTGGGCGATTTGACATAGATTGACCCATATGTATATAACATTTGTTTATGGATTCACCCACTCGCTGTTTGTGTAATACCAAGCTTTAGCGCTCACTGAGCCGTAAAATCCTCGAGGGTGTGTTCAATTGTGTCAATTTAACGCCTGCCGCACACGGTCACAGGCACTCAATAACACACATACATACATATGTACATGTGTATGTAGTCTCGTCGTACACAGCCTTATGATGAGTTCAACTGGCAGCATTTGCCGTTGCCGTTGCCGCCGCCGGCAGTCTGTCACAACATCAAATAGAGAGCAATAAAATCAACAGCAACAATTACAAGGGCTGAGCGCTATTGTTCACAGCTCAGAAGTGCACACACACAAACATACATACACCCACACATAAACAAATCCGTGGCGTACCCCTGTTGCCACCCACTTCCTGTCTTCTTTCAACCCACATTGCACCCGCAGCATTGCAATGCGATGAACTCGCATACCTACCTACCTCTCATATACTGCATACATACAAAAATACATACATATGTATGTACGTACTTATTTACATTTTTGCATAGGCCTCCCTTTGCCATTTGCCTTTTGGCAAGCGAGGAATATTAATTGCAACTTGCGTGCAACATTCAGAAAGTGTTAATTCCCTTGATTTAAGTTGCCTTAAAAGGGGTTAATTACTACAATAAAAAATCGCTCAATGTTGGGCATTACAATATTTATTTGCCATTTATTGCAACAAAAAATTTTTTCAAATTAAGAAAGTGTTATGTTTCAAAGTAGTATTCAATTAAATGATTTACGTCTGCTTTACTTTTGAAGAAAGCCAAATAGGTATTCGAGCTGGCAGCACAAAGTGGTTTCCTGAGGTTTCTGGGTATAAAGTTACATTTACGCAACTATTTAGTATATCTTATGACCAATTGTCCCTCTCTGAACAACAAAAACCAAGGTGTCCACGAATAAAATCGAAGGACCAAGTGAAGAATGACCTATTCGTACTTGGGAAAAGCCACTGACGCAAAACTGCATAAGGATTAAGGCAGCTGGCGAAGCTTCTTGGTCTCGACCCAAACCGACAAACGATTTTAGTGCCATATAAGAAGGCCAATTTTCGGGGGCCATTAAAGATTATATATAGCGTGTGTAAGAAATACTGAATTCCGTCTTATCAGTATAACTTCGAACCTGGTAAAACCATCCGTTGCCCAGATCTTAAAGCGGGAAAAGAGCCTAGGTAAATAATGCTAACAAACGATCCGTCGATTTTAAAGCCCTCTTTCTGGATATAATAAAGAATAGAGGCTTATTTGCGCCATGTTCATGTACCTTTGGAATACCCCCATAAATAATAAAGCTCCAATTTAGTTAGAAAGGTCAACTCGCACTCTCCCATCTCATAGTAGATGCATATACGCTATTGGAACGCTGAACTTATCACACACCGTAAACGCCCTGCAAACTTCTAAATAGGTTGCTTAAAACCCGAAATGATCGGACACAATGAATACGAGTATGTATAAAATGCAGATTTGTAAGTCAAAGTTTGGTTCTTATAGTATAAAATATGAAATACCGAATGGCAATCACAGACCGGATTAACCTGAAAGGAAAATTTCTTATGGGCAAGTGGTTGCTCCTGGATAAAAGTGAGTGAAGCCACTACTTGGCGAGATCCAGCGTACCAATATCGAATGTGGTAATAAGGAGTCGTTAGACTTCGTAACAAACTGCATCCACAGCCAAGATGAAATTTAGGCCAATGCACGACTGGAGGTTCAACCTCAACCTCCAATCGAGTACGGCAGTACGAGTGTGCATCCCGCCCCCTATTGTGGAGGACGAAACCACACGAGCACTTAAAAAATCTGCATTTTCTGCGTCACAAGGGCGGTCTGATAAGGTATGGCATTAGTTATCTCAGGATGAACATCCCTGATGCTGCACGTAAATCCAATTCTTCTTATTTGGCTCTGTAACCGCCTAAGCGATTTTGGCCGAGTTCAACAAAGCACGCCAGTCATTTCTCTTCTTTGTCATCTGACGCCAAATGGAAATGCGAAATGAAGCCAAACCCTTCTCAACCTGGTCTTTTCATCTCAGTGGGTGCCTCCCTCTTCCTCTGCTACCACCAGCGGGTTTTGAGTTGAATGCTTTCAGAGCTGAAGCGTCGGTGTCCATTCGAACGACATGGCCAAGCCAGCGGGGTCGCTTATGAGGGAGGGTCTCATCCGAGGCTTGGTTTTTTTTCTTCACTGGAAGTGGTTTTTACTTGGCTGGTCCCAAACCCAGCGCACAACCCATTGCTGGAACGGGGATAGTTTTGCAACCAAATACACATTTATATAGCGAGCCGCTTGCTCCAAGACAGACTCCCGCTTGCAGCCGCACCTACTGGTGAACAGACGCAGCAGACTTCAGTGAGCCCTCAAACCGATTAAGTCCAAGTGGCCACCTCCCTCTCTTTCCGCCGTGACCCAAGGTTCCACTCGGATTGGTTATCGCAACTCGTATATGGGTTGCTCACGTTGCTCAGAGTGCCCGAACGAGGACGCAAGAGTCGGGATTGAGTATAGCCGTGCAACTGTAACTGCATACCCAGAACAAAGACTATACCCTATTGCACTCCAAAGCCTAAAGGTGGTGGAGTTTAATTCGCATCACAGGCAGGCAGGGCAGGCGGTTCATGAACGAAAATATAGTGGCCCTAATTCCAGGTACCTAGCCAATAGCTAATAGAAACCTCATACTTCTGACAGTGGCAAAGTCGGAGCAGAAGGGAACACCTAATCTCAATCCTTATATCTCTGTTACAAGAGACACGGACAAGAAGGCAAAAACATGCCCTTTTACATATTTTGCATCGGGGAAGTGCAACATTGTTTTGAAGAAACAAAATCACCATAAGTGAAAGGTTTGAAATTTTAAGAAAAACCATTTGCTTAGCTTTTATGCATACGGCCCAACGTGTAATAAGGAAGTTTTTCTTTCAAGCGGTAGTGTATTAAGGCATTTAAGCTACACTTAAGTATAGTCCAAAACTAAACCAAAAAAACTGCAGCTCATAAAGAGTTTTTTGAAAAAAGGTCTTAAACTTTGCCATAAAAACTACTAAAAGCGTAAATTATAAACCATTAACAATTTAATCAAAATCTCCGATCCACAACTGACAGATACTCAATTTGTCGCTGCAATCAATTGTGAGAGGGCAAGTGTATTAGGGTGGTCCTTAAAATATCAGCATTTAAATTTTGTATGTGGCATCAACCCTTTATTTTGTTCTAAGTGCAAACTAAATCCATCCACGAAAATTTAAAAATTGTAGACAACATTTTGGGGTCGCTACGCAGAATTTGAATAAATTATAATTATTTTTATTGCAAAAATTCGACAAAATTTTAGCTTGTAATCTGATAAATTTGCCATAGAGAGTACTGGGGCAGACGTACTGGACCAAGTTTCCATAACAGTCAGCCAATGGACACATTGGTTGGGCGAAAGTCTTCGTAGAAGGACATATGGGGCCATAATAAATATTATGTCGGATATTCAGGCAGCATTAAAGGCCTTAGAGTATCTGTGCAACTCTTCTGAACCACCTGGGAGCCCACCATAGCGTTACGCTGTGGTGGGTTCCAGAATATGAAGGGTTTGACTGCAACGAAAGAGCTTACTGTCTCGCAAAGTGTAGAGCCCAAATGCGCTTGCGTGGTTCCGAGCCTTTCTGCGGTGCATCTAAAGGTTACATTGGGGAACTACTAAGGAGCTGAGAAGAATCTCAAATTGCTTCCCATTGGCGGAAGTCAAAGGGGATGAGACAATCAAAGAGCGTCATAACTCCTCCAAGGAGATACTCCGAAAGACTCCTTGAACATAGCCGGGAGGGTCTTAAAACTCTTACTGGCTACCTGACAGGACACTGCAAGTTAAGGTACCAGTTGAATAAAATGGGCCTTTCTGTAGAGACGTCCTGCAGGTTTTGTGTACTGGTGGAAGAAACCGCAGACCATATTCTATGTATCATGAATAGCAGACTGATACACCTTGGGGAACGATTGTCTTCTCCAACCAAAATTTCAAAGGTAGGTAGGAGTTATTACAATTAGGCTTTAGCACAATATATATTTTTAGGTCGCAGCGCGTAATAATAATACAAAATTTATTCGAATATATTCATAAACTCGCTGAGCTATAGCTGGTCGTAATCACGACTTTTTCAAATTATTGCGATTTGAAAAGAAAGTTAAATTTATTAAAACCCCGGTAGCGAGCATAACTTTTTTAATTTTTTAATTTGAAATTTTCGCGAATGTTTTTATTTCGAACGTTAAACAAAATAAAGGAGTGCACAATGATTTTAATATTTGTTGAGAATCACCCTAATGTGTATGTTTGTATATTATGTGTGCAAATTTAAACGTCAAAGGCTTTCGATAAAAGAGCAAAAAATGCGAGAAAAAAATGTTAAATCTACGTAAGTATTTATACGGATATAACCGTGTGTGTATGTATGCATGTACATATGTATGGAAGTATCATACCCATGTAAAGCACAGATCGGCAAGGCAATAAAATTCGGCATGCTTCAACCGGAGGGAAGTAAACTGCAAGTGTAGTAAATGGAAACTGCTTGTTTTTGTGTTATGATAAATTTACATTTTAAAAACCAATTTACACGTAACTATAAAAATGTGCAATAAATCCTGCCGCTGCCGTTGAAAGCTATCATAAAACAGAGGCGCAAATGCGAAAAACGCCGCCAGTTGGAGGAGTTAAGTATTTTGTGGCGTGCGAGAAGTTTTGTGGTAGAAATCAGAACAAGAAAAAAGATCAAATCGCGATCATAAAATGCCAATATAACTGACAACAACACCAACAACATTTTGTAGTAAACTATAACCGAAAAGAGTAGCAGCAGTGGCATAACAATTTTTCAAGCGCCAAAATAAAATTAAAAAAAAAAAAATAACGTAGATAGAAATAAACAAGCAGCGGTAAAGTATAAAATGGCTTGAGTTGTGTGGCAGCAACAGCAACAGCAGCTAGTATATTCGTGGCACCTAATTGATTGTTTTTCTGGAAGAGCACCACACTCAACCTCGTCCGGTGGTGGCAGCGCGGCATTCACCTTTGGGCGCAAACAAAGTTGTTGGCGGATTAACAATATTGAAAAAACTTATAAAAACAAAATTAGTGTACGAAAAAAAAACATTATCGTTGTTCTTGTACTGCTGTTGCATCATGCTACAGTTGAAGTTGAAGCTGAAGTTGAAATTGAAGATGAAGACCTCAGGGCCAAGTTATGCGTTCGATTGACTTCTTGTTATCATTGGGCGTATTTTATTAACTTTTAAGCGCACTGCTACCATACATACATATGTACATACATACATACATGTCTGCATCCAATGCAAGCATTTATAGCCGCATAACAGCTAACACAACAATAATAAAGCAAGCAGCAAGCTTAGCTGGCTACAGGAGTTGCATGCAAGTTGCAACTTTGCGACAGCAACTGACGCGCTATTTGTGTAGCAATAAAAGTGGCGATGCCTACTGTGTGTTGTGCCACCAACAAAACACACTCTCCGGCGCGGAAGTACCAGCAGCAGCAGGAACAGCTCAAGCTGAACTTACCGCCGATTGTTGTGGCATTTTTGCCGTTCAACTCTCATTCGTTATTGCGCTACAAGCGCAAAAAGTCAAGTCAGAAGTCAATTAAAAATGCTGCCTCATACGCGGCTGAGCCGAGCCGGCTACTCTTGCAACGATCAGTTAGTTGGGAAAGTAGGCAGTGTTTGTTTCTTTATTATCTTTATTATTAAGTGAATGTGCGTTTTTTACAGCCTTTTTGAATAGTGGCAAGTTGACAGCTTTGTAAGCAGATTGTAATGGAATTGAATTTACGACAGTGTATGTAAATGGATGTTTAAATAGGAACAAGATTGTCATAACTGATACATATATCGATAAGTTGGGGAAATTTGTGGTAAATTAAATTTAGTTGCTAGCGAGCAAAAAGCAGAGTAAAATTTTAAGAAAGACTTAAATTTCAGCTCATAAAAATTTTCATTGATTGAATATAGAGGTGTAAGTGATATCTATTGGCTCACATTCACGCAAGCTGCCGACGAAAATTTTATAAACGAAACACAGCTACTCTCGTCTTCTTCTTCAGTTTTTTCTTACAACCTCGAAGCGTTGAAATGCTAATTTTTTTAGCATCCTTTATCTTTATCTGGACATAATATTCGTCACATTGTGGTTGATTTTTTATAAGAACTGGTCTGGAGGTCTACTCTTTCGGCGCTCTATCCAGCTATATGTTTTATAGGGTAAATAGACCACTGAACGTTTGAAAAGTTTTCTGTAGAGTGTATTAGTTTGGTATAAAGGTTTCTCCTTCATTTCTTTATGCCGTACAATAGTTGCGATCCCATACGAAATAATCAAAATTAGTCAGATTTTACTGGAAATCAATCCCGTACTCGGTTCTCCGACTAGTTGTTGAGAGGACAAAAAAGAGAGTAAATGAGGTCCTCTCTCTGTCAGAAGTTACCCGTTTTGTACGAGAATTTTTTTCTTTTGGCACTCGGTTGCAACAAAACAAGGCCCTATTTCATATTGCTTGGATAAATATTTAGTGCCAGGTTAACCGAGCTTTGCTCGAAGTGCATATACTTTTTTAAGTTTTCAAGGTTTGGATATCAAATACTCGTCATTTGCATAGCGTTAAAAAAATATTATGGATAAATAAAAAAAAAATGGATTTCGATATCTTTTAAGTAAATTTCTTACTTCAAAATTTAGATGGCAACCCTATTTCGAAATACGCTGGAATGAATAGTACATATATATATATATATAGTATGCACTGTGTATACATACAAACAAAAATGATAATTAAAATTAACAAAATAAATATTTGTATTACATGGAAGTGTGGCAACCCTCATCAAAAATATTTTCGAACTAAAGTTCTCAGCAATACCTTTCATTTGATATCCGTATTGCGAGGTTTAAGATAAATTGTGTAGAATCGAAAATAAGTGGCATCCTTACACTATTATCCTAAGGGATAACATTTTGTATATAGGGAAAGCATTGTTTAAGAACCTTCTGTTGGTACCCATTGCACCTTTATTTCCTAAGCAAAAAATTAAATAAATATGCGATTTAAAATAGGTGGCAACCCTATTAAAATATTTTTTAATTAGGTATTTTTAAATCGCCTTCCATTTGATAACCATATTATGATGTTTTAATTAATTTGTAGCTAATTTCGAATAGGTGGCAACCTTATACGAGTCTTCTCGGAGATAATACCCATTCAGATAACCTTTTAGGATGCAAAACATTTTTGAACTTCTTCATTTAACTACAAATGTACCTTAAGCGTTATGTCTACAGAAAATTGCCCACTGTACATTGGCTCCTACCTGACCAATTGATTTGCATCAATAACTAGCACATTACAGCTGCCGCTGGTGCCACTACTTTTGCTGCTGTTGAAGGCGTTTCTTCGCACTGCGTGCTGGTACAAAAATAAAACCAAAAATCAACTATATTTACAACAACAACAACAACGCGTATGCTGCACTTGCACTACGATAATTTATTGCCGATCAATGTTGCAGTTGCTTGCCATACACACAAAATAAAATCGAAATGTCTTCATGCGATGATCTCTTGCCTCATGCAAACCGAATGCCACAAAACTGCACCACCACGTATAACATTATCACACTACACTACTGCCGTACATATGTATGTATGTATGTATGTATGTATGTATGTATGTATGTACAAAATGTGTATATTTGGCTTCTTGGCCTCCACCTCCAATTGCAATTTAATGGAAAAAGTTTTTTTGATTGGTTTTACCCTCCCGATTGCAACATAGCAACTTCATTTCATTGCACTTCAGTTGCAACATGCAACATTGGGTCAATTTTTATTGAAAAGTAGAATTGTATAAGAACTTTACAGCTCAAGCACCGAATGTATGGACTATGTGGAGTTGTGGAGTGCAGTGTGCAACGGCAGATATGTAAGTCGAATAGCTTTGAGGGTATTTAACGTTTGCAAATTGATTGTCTTAAAGTAGCTTGTGGATAGCTGAGGCCGGCAGTAGGTGTGTGCTAGGTGCGTTGCAACCAATTCTCCAGCTCAATGTGGTATCTGTTGCTTTTTATAGAAGCAATTGCAATATGAAGCGCTGAAACAGAAGCAATGTTATAAATATATGGCGTTATTGCTGTAGGTGTAGCCTCATTTTGATTAAAAATTCGCTAGTGATCTTTCAAAGTGTTCAAAGCAAAGAGTAATCGGTTTTTGAACGAATGCTATAACAAAAATATTTGCGCAAATGTTTACACCACATTCTTTTATCGGCAGCTAAACTGATAGGTAAGTAAATTTTAGTAAATCCATCATGTCCAGAGGTTTATTAAACAACCTCTGAACCTGTCAACCTACTGACAGGCCCTGAACGGCATTCACAGGGAATCATTCTCAAGTTATGTAGACTCCCGCCCTGTGAATGCCGTTCTGGGCACACAACCACCGGACGGGGACGGGACAGAACTTTGTCTGCCTCGGGAGACCCGCACTACAATAGCCCAACTTCGCTCTGGCTATTGCAGCAGGCTAAACTCTTACCTGAGTAGAATCAATGAGGATATGCCCAACCAATGCCCGGCATGTGGCGAGTCGCCACATGACTCCCGGCACCTCTTCACATGCCCTGAGAACCCCACTCAGCTGACGCCTTTGTCCCTATGGACAGACCCTGTGGAAGTCCCACACTTCCTGGGCTTCCCTCTAGCTGAAATTGACGACAACGTTGACGGATGAACCGACCCGAGCGGGGCTTAGTAGCCGCTACAACAACAACAACAACAACAAATCCATCAAAATTAACTTTTGTCCCAAATATCACTGAACTCAGTTTTGTGATCAACAAAATCTTGCTCAAGATGAGAAGCAAAGCTGCTAATTGAACCGTTTCTGCGGATGATCTAGCCATTACCTCTCTGATAATGATGTATAAACTCGATGAGTGAAATTCTCGGGAGGACATTGGAAGAGATTCTGAGCTGAATGTAGCACTCAATTTCCTAAATCACTTACCAAATACATATCGTCGGTGATACTGCAAAACGGTCTATGTCTATTAGTACCCTTGACACTTAGATGGTCTCTTACTTGCACCGGAATGCATCTGCAAATCGTTACACCCTAATAAACGAATGAAGAAACTGTCTACCTTTGGCAAATGAAGATGAACGATTGTCAGAAGCGATCAGATAGAGATAAGAGATCAATTAAGCACCTGAGGTAGTAAGTGACATAGAACGTTTTGCAGTATCACCGACGATATGTAGGAGTTATTATAGACAGTGGATTGACGTGCAGGTTGAATGTGGAAGAAGAAAGCCTTATGCGCTTGCAGAAAAAAGCTGAGTAAGACCTGGGTCTACTCTCTCGATTCACGCTTTGGATATATAGCGCGATGATTAGTTAAATAATGCTCTATGATTGCTTGGTATGGCGGCCGAGTGTACAAAAAAAAAAGACGTCAAAAGGTTGTGGCGTGCAGAGCCTTACGGAATCTATCTAAATTTTAATACGCTAACATAAATTTTATTCGCCTTCGTTTGGCCCACTGGAAAGGTATTTTTGTGTAGATGGTTGGTTGAAAAATATGGTCAAAATCGACGTTTCAAAATTTCCGTATTTGTGTATAGCTGTTGTTCAACCTGTTCGATTTGATTTGTTTTCGCAGTTGGTTTACATCGTATGTTATGATGAAGAAATAAATGATAATGATTAATACAAAAGAACAAATGGGGTAAGATATTTTATTGAAATTTTTCAATAACTTGATATACCGAATCATCGAAGTTAATAGTTATCGAAATTTATCGAGATATCCATTCCTATTAAGTTATCGCAACGTATCGAATTATTGAAATTGATCAATGTTTATTGAGTTTATGAAATTTAAAGAAACAGAAACTTAATTGTCGAAATTCACGGACGTCTGTCGGGCTATAAAAATTTATGGGACTATCGAAATTTGTCAAGTTAATGAAATTTATCAAGTTAGCAATATTTATAGTATTCATCATTTATAGAATTATCAGTATTTATTATCGTATCTGTATTTATTGATTTACTGAAATTTGTCGATTTGTATAATCGAAGCTTTTGGATTTTTCAAAATTATCGTGCTATCGAAATTTCAAGGTTATATAGGTTTATCGCGTTATTACAGTTTATAGAATTTTATCATGCTACCAGAGTGTAAGGAGTTATCGAAATTCGTCAATAGCTTTCGAAAAATATGGAGCTGTCAAAACTAACCGAGTTATCGATATTTATAGCGGTATCCAAAGTTTAGCGATTTATATCGAGATATATACATATTTTAGCTATCGAAATTTATCGAGCCTTCGAAACACACAGTTATCAAAAATTATCGAAATTAACTGAGATCTCGGATTTTACTCTTTTTGAAATTCATTCAAAATTATGTTGATATTTTAAAGACCACCCTAGGCCACTCGTCAAAATATCGAAAGATGGGTGAAAATAGTTACTCCGATGCAATATACATACACACCGACCATTTACTTACGGACAAATGTAAAATGAGTAAAAAAGTAGGAGCTGCTGTATTTTGCGCGGAGCTTGAGGTTGAACTGTTGTATAAGCGCCCTGGCTACTGGACCATGCGGGAACGAGAGAGAAAAATTCTACTTTAATAGACGAGCCGCTATTGATTAGGTGTCAGGACCAAAAAAGATTTGATACGCTAGCCAAACCAGGATAAACTTATCACTGAGAAGCCGGCCAGAAATTTCCTTCTGCCTCCTTTAAGTAAGAACAAAATTAGGCATGACAATGAATGACCTGTGGGTCGCGTCAACATCTTGCGGGACAGCCAAGGTCATACTTTGCGCTTACAGTGCGCAAACCACCAAACTTTTAAGGTCGAATTGCAAGATACCACCTGGGGTTCTTACGGCCCACTGTCTCGTCCTGTCACGAATCAGCCAAACTAACCTTATCCAGCCTAACAGTCACCAACCAAAAAGGTACTTCTAGCTTAACCCGACTCATTTGTCAATCCGATTACCCTTCAACATTTTAACATCACTATGCATATACGGCACAACCGGCTTTGCAATGCTAACAAGCATCATTTTACCGAAATGACATATCAATGCACACCTCCGAGGCATCAATACACGCTGACATTATTCATCCGGAATACGGTTGCAATTCACTTTACAATTGCAGCCGCATGAGAACGGGAGTATGATTACGCTTTGGCCAATCTACATACATACATACGTACATATGTATGTATGCACTTGTAAGCGCCGTTGCATTGGATAGAAAGTAGGTATGTATTTATTTTTTCGTTTATAGTTTTCCATTTGGTATTTTACAAGTTATTACAAAATTATTACACTTGCGGGTAACAACAAGACACCAACAAGCTTCAGCATTTGCAAGGAGCATCGCACAAATGCATACGTATATTGCAGTGTTGCATTGCGATAATCGAAGCTGTAAATAAATGGTTTGTTTTTGCCTTGACGTTGTTTGTTCAATTTGTTATTGGTCGAATTTTTAATTTAAAAAGAATTATCTGCATATATTAATCGTTGATAGTTTAGTTGTTGTTGCACTTACATAACTTATATGCAACCCGCTTTTAATTGCTTACTTTTTGATATTATCTTGTTATAGTCAATTTATTTGATCACTCTATCAAGAAGAGAAATTAATACGAACATATCTACATATTTAAGTACATATATGCATATGTATATATTTAAAGTAAAGCTGAGGAAGATGTTGAGACTAATATAATACAAGGGCAGATTGATATTGAAAATGGGCGAAATTAGCACACTCAGCTTTTATGAAACGGTTGGTGGGGATGTTCGACTGGCACTCAGGCGACGTCTCAAATAGCCCCTGTGGTGTGATCCTTACTACCGGGGTATTTTCAATAAAATTTTGAAACAAGGCGTTCTTCAGTCAAATTCTGAAGTAGGGCGTTCTTGAAAAGTTTTTTGAGATAGCGCGTTGTCGAACTGGCTGCCGAGATAGGTCGATCTTCTACTCAGCCATCGATTCACATTTATTAGTTTTTTATACACCTGCCCTACATATCTTCGTAGTAAGAAAATAGTAGTCGTATTTCGACACCTGAGTGGCAGATCGACTTATCTCTGTAGCCACTTGTCGTATGTTAATTTCGGTAGGTTGTGGGAAATGGCGATTGAAGTTTGGAATACAATTTCTCAAAAACGCGGAGATAGATTTTCTCCCAAGGTCTCTAAAAATGTTACTAGTTCACAAAAATCTTAAATTATTTAATTTTTAATGTTTATTGTTAATTAGTTTTGAGTTTATGAAGGATTTTCTTTAGTAAAATTTTGTCGGAAGTGCCATTTGTTCACAATTTGGCAACCACTTTGTATGAAATACGACAAAATGTGATCAACATTTCTACTAAATTAACGACACTTTTTACTCAATATCTCGGAAACTAAAGGAGATATACAAAAATGAAGAACACCATTTCTAAGATATTGATTAGTTTAATATGACTGCATCACTAACTAAATTTTTACTAAATTATCGAAAAAATTGTAGTCAATATCTCGAAAACTAAAGTAGATATCTAAAAACTAATAACACCATTCGAAAGACCTTATTTCAAAATATATAACTGCATCTAGAACTAAAAATCGTCAAAATGGCGCTTACGACAATCTTTTACCCAGGCGACGATATGCAGTAATAAGGATTAATCAATCAACTACATAAAAAAATTTTGAAATCCAATTTTTGAGGAATTTTTTTAATATGTCAGCCCCCCTAAATTCGATCCTGGCGACGTCCATGGATATTTCAATAACTAAGGACGCTAATTTACTCTAAGTTAATATTTACAGCAATCTCTTAACAAAAAATAAGACTTTTATAGATAATAGACTTTTAGGAATTGGGCATGGCACAGCCCACTTTATGACTGCAAGGGTGTATCTCGGTAACCACTTATCGATTTCTACTAAACATGGTTCAACTACACCATTAGTAGTTCGGTTTCGCCCGAACTTATACTTCTTTACTTGTTTTATTTTACTTTGATTGAATTTTATTTTATTTATTTCTTTATTCGCGCAAATATGTATGTCTGTGCTAATACATATATGTTCACAGTTACATTTATAAATATTTACATATGTGCGTAATGTAAAAGTATGTTCTTACTTACCAAATTCACTCGTACCTGCATTTTTTTATTAATTGCTTCGTTTCTGGTATTTAACAACTTACACATATTATTCCACTAGCCGAATGACAAGGTGTTAGAATTATATGAAATTCTCCAATGAAAACCGACAATCAAATTATCAATATTATTATGTGCTGGCTTTTGCGTTGGGTAGTATGGATATGTAAATATAAACGTATGTACTTATGTATGCGCAAACATACACATACACGTGTACATATATATATGTATGTAGATATGCACGTTACCGAACCCACGCGACCCGACCACAAGATGCCTTCGCATTTCTTCATGGCGAACACACGAATTTCACTTTTTCACATAATTTCTTAGCAGCAATGAAATAAAATCGCACTATTTATATTTTTTATTACTACTTGCACTTTTAATGCTATTGCACATTTGAATACAAATTGAATAAATTATTTTAACACCATTTGCACAATATTTTCCTGCTTATCGGATTGAACTCACACACCATACGAACTTAAATATAACCGCGGCAAAAGTCGACTGAATATTGAAAATTCTCTCAGTCCATCACAGCTAATTTCCAATTTCCAAATATTTATTTTTCCAGGTCCTTACTTTGAAAAGAGTTTGAATGAAGATAAAAAAACTCGAAAACTCTCAATTTGCAAAAATTTGGAAATTGATTTTGCGCTAACCGATTGCGCAGCAAAAAAAAAGCATTTCAAGAGCGGATGAAGAGTGCACGGGAAACGGAAATGAACTCTCACTCATAGACAGGCGGATAGCGATATTCATTTTATTCCCATTTCCTTAGTGCTCTCTTCCGTTTTTTTTTATCTCATGATACAAAAATTTAAGCGGAAACACGTAATTGCTCGCGCTCACATTTTCAAGCACAAAATCACTTCCGTTTCTCATATGTTCCTTCTGCTCTTATTTTGCATTTTTTGCAGCTGCTTAAAAGGTTAAGGTTAAGAGTACATCCATACAAACTCATTTAATAAAAGAGTCTTTAAT
This sequence comes from Rhagoletis pomonella, assembly GCF_013731165.1. Taxonomy (NCBI): domain Eukaryota; kingdom Metazoa; phylum Arthropoda; class Insecta; order Diptera; family Tephritidae; genus Rhagoletis; species Rhagoletis pomonella. The sequence goes on along the minus strand of NW_023458566.1, from coordinate 4,364,297 downwards.
TGATGGAGAGATGTTTTCCCAGGTAAACAATCGGTCAAGATGTGAGAGTGTAGGCATTTTCAGTATGTATTCAGTGGACATTTGCAGTGGAAGTAGTTTGGTTAATCTGTGATGGTGAAAGTCACTTTAAATAAATTTAGTGTAAAAGAAATATATTAATTTTATTCCAAAATATATTACAAGTGTATATTTATTTACTTAAAAATTATATTTACATACATATAGCTGTGTAAAAGCTATTAACGAATGAAGTGAAAAAGTGAAAATAGTCAATTATTGCGTGATTGGGTCGCGTCGGTTCGGTACATTTATGTATACGAGTGTGCACACAAATGAATTGCATTTTCTTGTATATGTATGTATGCATGTATATAGGTATGTAAATTAGTTTAGTTAGTCACATTAGTTTTTTCGTATTATTTTAATTATTATTTCGTATTATTTTAAAGTGTGGGAAATATATTAAAAAAAAATTGCAAAGTAATTTAAATAGTGGTGCGTACTTAGTTTGGGAATAAATAATATAAACTATTTAAGCAATAACAAAATCCAATTTATTATGTCACTGAAATAATTAATATCAAATCATTCTGATTCGTATGGAGTTTTGCTTTGCTTTAGATATGTGCTCTTAATGTTATATTCAAAGTTTTGCAAAATACTGTGCTGAAATTTGTTATAACTAGTTTTTTCTCACATGTAAAATTTGTAAAAATAGACTTAGTAACTTTTCATTCTTATTAAGACCGGCCAATTTGAATGGTAGACTTTTCTAACTAGACGGGTATGGCATAGAAGAATTCTAGTTGAATTTTAAGTAAATTTGCCGCAGAAACCATGGGCCTAAAATGAATTTCGAGCTTGCTAAATCGCGAAAATAGATTTTTTTCCTTTGGAGCGTTATAATTTGCTGTATTGTCGTAAAGAATTGCTTAATTTTTTTATAAAAACCTGCTGTAAGGGATTTTTTGTATGAGGAATCCATTTCCGGTTTTTTCATTTTCTTAAGGCACTCGCCAGAGGATGCAACAGAGCAATTTTTACATTTGCTTACGTTGTAAAAGAACAAAAGGTATATTTTACTTTTCCTTCCAATTTATATTCATAAATCTTAAATTCGATACAAAATATAAGATTTTTTTTTTAATATTTCCATTTAAATTAAAATATTTATTCAATTAATAAAATTTTCTTAAATTATAAGTGCAAACTATATATTTTCTCAAATTAGAAATATGTATGTATACATACTATATGTAGATAATTATAAATAAATTTTAAATTCAAAATATGCCACCAGAAATGGACGAGAAACTCATTCATAAATTACGTACCGACGTAAGATACCTTCAATATAAAATTAACGCGCCCTAATGTATACTATAAGTTACACCACATAAATCCACATTTCAAAATTTATACAAAAATTTAAAAAAAACTTACACCACAATTTCAAACTTTTTTATCGGAACTTTTCGAAAACCTTAGGTATACAGCTTTATATTATAGCCCATTAAGCTTTAGTACAATAAATTGCGAGCTTCCAGCGGCTGGAAATCTGCGTTGATTTTTAATATGTCTTTTTTATACCGGTGGTACGTATTTTCATCTAAAAATAAGAATTAATACGCACCCAGAAATATATTTTGGTAGGGGTTTATGCTTCTTAAAATTCGATTCAGATAATATGCTGTTTAAAATATATTTATGCATATTTTATTCACATTATGGAATAAATAAATAAACTTGATAGATCTTCTGAGATTGAAGGCCACATGAGTTTTGCGCCACCTGCAGCCCCCGATGCCTCCCAGTCATTGCTGAGCAAAGAATTCACCCAATTTCTGATAGTAGCTTCGATGGCCGAAAGTGCGGAATTCTATATCTGGTTGCGGATTGAGGAATGGCTGGTGTAATCCAACTCTTACCAAATGGTCAAATGTCTCATTACCAGGTACTCCCGAGTGACCTGACACTCAGAGTAAAGCAACATAATTTAGTCGAGACTTGCATTGCCGAACTACTTTGGAAGTACTCAGTTAGAGGGCTGGCCAATGCCTTAAGTGCAGCTTAGCTGTCACTGCAGACACGTAAACTCCTTCCTCTCCACTTATTTTCCACCACGTAGTCCATGGCCTTGAGGATTGCTAATACCTAAACCTGGAATACCGAAGCATATTCCCCAAGAAAAAAGTGAAGCTTATCGCCATTAACTTCGAAAAAGACCCCAGATCCTGAGCCAGAGTCAGATTTGGAGCTATCAGTGAAGATTCGACAATGTGTGAGCACGGACTGGAATTAAACCAGCATTCCCCTCAGGGAACTCTCTCTCTCTCTCTCTCTAGAATCTCTTCAACAAAGGTAATCCAAAGGTATCCTGCAGCATTGAAAAGACACAAGTTCTCAGATCTTTGCCGCCTCGCCTCACTCGGTGTTATACCAACATCCGTTTCTTTTTAGTCTGCGGGTGGCCTTTACGGCCAAAAAGTGACGGTAGGTGCAGCAGTGCGTCAAGAGCACAAAAAAAAACAGGAACAAAATTAAGGGAGGTTTTTAAACCAGGAAATTTAGAGTTAAATTAAGAGGTTATCTGATCCATAGGCCAACCCAAATGAAAAAATTTTGTTCAATCTTGTGGCCCAAAAAAGTTCATAAATTTGGAAAATTATTTTTTCGCGCCATCTGTCAGGATTACCCTAGCTCCTACTAATTTTTAGCCAAGGAAAATTAGACGCTTAGAGCTTCAAAGGCTTTGTCTAAGTCCGAATACGAGCATGTTTTTACCGACCTGTCAAAAACCTCCGAAAAATTTAGTATTTATTTTGTTCCCTTAATTTTTTGGAGTAGTGTATTATCTGCCTACATCGATATATAAATCCAAGCAAACATTTTCGTTCTTTACTGTCGAAACCAGATAAATTTTCGTGGACCCCCACTTACAGCTCGTGAACCCCCATATTTTTTTCACGCCAACGTAGACCCCTGTCCAGTCTCCCGGGGACCCCTGGCGACCACTTTGGGAATCACTGCTCTAAAATTTCGTGGTTTATATAACTGCACACTCAGAAATGTTTTAGAAATTCATATAGAATGTAAGAAAAAGTTTTTGAAAATTTGAAGAATTTTTATAATTTTCTTATTTAAATCTTTGATGAAATTTTTTAATTAGATCTCTTCAAAAATTAACAAAAAGATTTAATAGGAAAAACATTGTTAATATTTAAAAATATTTTTTGAAATAGGGCCTGTGGGGGAATTGATTTTTAAAATACCCCTACAAATGTATTATCAAAGGTATTTTTATTGAGCATTGTCTGTACTCGCTTTTTTCATGCAATTTTAGCGCGCATTTTGCATGACGTAATGCTTCTTGAAGCTTTTCACCCTCTCGTAGTATATGTACTGCTTTCAGTGATTGTTTCAAGAGAAAGCTTCTAAGTGAATATTTATACAAAACATAACTGATGAAGAATGGGATAAACGCAGATAAAAATTACAACACAGAAAATAAATATAAACAAACAAGCAAAGGAATGCCAAGCAAAGTGATGCTCAAGCGAAAGCACCGAAAGCACGATAAAAAGCTCTGTGGCAAAATATGTAATTAACGCGCATGTCGCGCCAACAACAAACAGCCTTATAAGAACGAACGTCAGACAAAGTGAAAATTGTCAAGTGCTGGCACTTGGTGAGACGATGACAAGAACAAAATATTACGCATACGACACGTTGAATCGCACTTAGAACGCTTTGTTGGTAAGGGTTGTGGTAGGCGCGAAGGCGGGCAGGCAGACAAGCAAAGTGAATTCATTGACAAAAGCCGTGTAGCCGTGTAGCAATGAAAGCAAAAGTTTTTATTAGAATGAATACAAAGAAATCTGAGAAGCAGAAGAGCGAGCAGCACTTAAAGTTCTAACCAGTGTTGCCATTTTCAAAAGTTATTACCAAAATTGGTAGAAAAAATTTGGGTTGGTAAAAAAGGTAAATTTTTTCTCATTTTGTATGATTTTTGTTAAAGTATTTTGTTTCGAAAACAAAAACAAACAAAAGTTGAGTTGCCGCTTTATTCGGCTTAGTTAGCTTTATATTATACATTTCTTTCCAAAAGTGTTGTCACACTTTTTATATACATTCATTCATAGATATCGATAAAAGGCGAACATATTCTGAGCAGCTTTTGATTGCCTAAATATTTTTAATGATTCCTTAAATAGAAAGAAGAAATGGACAGGCGCATGTAATTACACACTATGATTTTTCACAAAAAAAAGAAAAAAAATCAAAGCCAGTTTTTATAAATGGCAATTTTTAAATGAAAAAAAAAACACAAAAGACCGGCGGCATTTTTTTTTATAAACCAACGGCAATTTTAAGCTGCACATTGTTGGTTATACTAAATTTCCATTAACGATAAAACTGCATACCCAAAATTGTTGTGGAAATTCAGAGGAAAAAGTTCGAAATTTAGACCAATTCTTTTTTTTTATTTTTCTAAATGTTGGATAAAGGTTGAATCCTTGATTTGTATGGGTTTGGTTAATAATACAGTATTCTTATACAAAAAAAGCGAAAAATTTTTTACTTGAAAAACATTGTGAATATTAGAAAAATACCAAGCGGCTATTTGAGGCAAAGTATTTGTATATAATAACTCCAGTTGAAGTTTTTTCAAATGATGAAGCTTCGTTGTTGCCTTTAGCTACTTTCTCTTTTGGTTGAACATGATCTCAAATACCCTATCATTAGTTAAAAGTTCATTAATAAACAATTTTAATTTTTATTAAAATAACTAAAAAAAATGGTACAAAACTATAGTTTTTATTAAAATAAGGAAGAAAAAGTTACTGGTATATATTTTCCAGATTTGCTAAATTTTTTTCAAGTGGATGGTAAGGATATTTTTTTCATCAGTGGCAACCCTGGTTCTAACGTCAGTGAATGTTGACAAAAATAGGCAAATGAGCCAAAGTGTCCAAACATTCGTGCTTAGTATTCGTCATACATTCTTGCTGTACAAAACCATTGCTGAGTCAGAGCATCAAAACACTTGCGGTTGTGGAGGACTTTAGCGACCTAGCATAAACACACGCACATTCACACACAGAGCGATAAGACGCTAAACAAAAGAATTAAGAATTAAAAAGAAAGTGGCTGGTCGTAGCCTTGCAGCGGCAGCAATTAATTAAGTGCAACACCGTCACCGCGACAAAAGGCAGCCACAAAGTGAACAGTCAACGGGCGAAGGGGAGGCAATCTTAGTGTGGACATAGGGACAAACAAGACCATCTCGCCATTCCACATACTACATTTCTAAGCCAAATATTATCGATTTAACACACCAGCAGTGTGGGGAAACGGCAGTTTGGCGGGGTCTATGTAATTAAGTTGGCGCAACATCTTTTTAGACTGCAATGTATGCCGCTTTTGTGGCAGTCGAAAACATTTCAACAACAACCGCGCTGGTAATCGTGCAAAAATCAATTAGAATTGAGTAATCAAATTTATGTAGATAAGAAAGCAAAAGTCACGCAAAAAAATATATAAAATTTAAACTGCTGTGAATTGTGTTTGGTGATCAGTTGGAAAAGTTTTAACAAAGTATTTAAATCAAAATGTTGCTGCCTCAGAAGTCACCCGCAGCACATTGGCGCTGCTTTGTGGATCTAATGATGGCACCAGTGTCACCGAAGAATCTACGTTTGTCGGCCATACTCATTGGCATCTACCAACTGGTGAGTGTTGAAGTAAAATTGTATAGTTAAAATAAGAAAGCATGCATGTTGAGAATTTGATACTCGGTTTAAATGCCTATAATTATGCTTACAAAATGTTATAATGAATAGGCCTAAGAATTCACAGTACTAGAATAACAACAAACATTTCTGAGGCACTCCCTTTTAGGTAAACTAATAGGATGTTTGTCGCCGCAATTGCCACCCACTAAACTTTGACTCAAACTGACGCAGTCAAATGCTTCTAATTACAGGTGAATTGGCAGCTTAGTGCTAGTTAATATACATAAGTATGTATGTGTGTTTGTACTCATATGTACGTGTAGAGCTTACAACGTACTGCTAAACGTTCATACATTCATTCACACGAGTGCATATGTACTTAACTGAAAGCATTAGCGACAAAGGTGCAAGAAAATCGATTACATTATTAAGTAATGCGATAAATGCTGGAATGAAGTACGCATTTAATTTTAGATATTACTCGTTTTGTTAATTTTTTAATAAAGTTTAATATAAGTGTACAATTCGATATATGTATGTACAAGGAAGGTTTTTTTCTGGCAGTACTAGTACAAGCAAGCATTTGTAGCACTCATGTACCTTTAAACTTTTCCAATTTCACTACGACTTTTTTTACTACGTATACTCTTCTACTATAAGTACCAGGTTGACCGAGCTTTGCCGGGAGTGTATATACTTTTTGAAGTTTCAGGATTTGGATACCTTTAAAAAAATATATTGGAAGAAAAAAATTTGGATTTCGATATCTATTAAGTAAATTTCTTACTACAAAATTTAGGTGGTGGCAACCCTATTCCGAAATACGGTGGAATGAATGGTACATATCTTGAGCGTATATGTACTGTGTATATATTTAAAAAAGTGCTGACTGAAAGTAACAAAATAAAAATTTTCACTACATTGAAGCGTGGCAACCCTGATGAAAAATATTTTCAGACCAAAGTTCTCAACAATACCTTTCATTTGATATCCATATTGCGATGTTTAATATAAGCTGTGCAGAATCGAAAATAAGTGGCAACCTTACACTATTGTCTTAAGGGATAACAATTTGTAAAGAGGGAAAGCATTGTTTAAGAACCTTCTTTTGTTACCCATGAATAGTAATATTTTATTTTTTTTTTTTTCTAAACAAAAAACTAAATAAATACGCGATTAAAAATAGGTGGCAACCCTATTAAAAATATTTTTGAATTAGGGGTCTTTAAAATACCTTCCAATTGATACCCATATTATGATGATTTAATTAATTTGTAACTAATTTCGAATAGGTGGCAACCTTATACAAGTCTTCTGATGCATTTATTGATATCGATATTGCTTTGGGTTTTTTTCAGCATTTTTATCGATTTGGTCATTTATGCATTATCATCACTAAATCAATTCGAAGTCCATAATGCCGATATTTGTATAGATTTATTTAGGAAACGCTAAGATGATTCCACCTTGTCATCCTTCAAATAGCAACGGCAATGTGAGCCTGAAAGGTTATTAAGTCGTATCAACCGGGTTTCTAATGGGCAGTGTCCGGTCAAGAATCCTGTCTAAAAATCGAGACTTAACCAGCGGCAGAAGCTCCTTAAACCGCCCACGATCGACTACTGGGCCTGAAGATGTTTGTAACCTTGCATGTCAAGATTTTTGTTCAGCTCTCGCTCAGCCCACTATACGCCCATCTGTCCAAGAGAAATACATAAGTTGTCACAGCAACGCCTATACCCTGCCTGTCAGGAGACAGACCAGAAGGCTACCCCACCTATTAGTCATCCACGAAGGTTTCTGAAAATAATTCGCGGCAATCGAGTGAGAGATCAGGCATTCTGGGAGCAGGTTTGATCATACCATGACCACTCCCACAACCCTGATTGCCACTTGGCTGTCAGAATAGATATTTACGTATCTAAGCTGTATTCTACCCGTACCTAGCCAGTCGACTTTCTCTTTTTTAATGGTCATTTTCGAAAAAGTACGGTCCGATGACTCCGCCAGCCCAAAATTCATATTTTCCCAATATTGACTGGTTGTGAGTGCATAGTTTTTCCTTGTAGTGGGTTTAGTTTTGCTTGTTAACGTAGCCGTTTAGCTGAAAATATGCCTCATCGTGCATGATACTTTTTTTTATCGGCATCAACGTTTGGATCCCTTTTACGCGTTGTTCAACTGAGTATCGCTCCATGACTAAGTTTTCCAAAGCCAGTAGTACCAATTGCTTGAAAAAATATAATAAAATACTTATATATCTCAAATATTTACTGTCAAAGATCTGCAATACCCTTGTATCCAAGAATGATAGAATACAAGATTGCGCCGATTGTTGTAGAGTTGACAACTGAGACCGGCGAGAATGAGGGCGACTAGTGATGTGCTGAATTGTCCCCAATACTCGGTACCCAATACTTAAAAAAGATTTCAGTATCCGATACCGATTATTTACATTAAACCTTCGCCATTATATGCATTTCAGGTTTAGAAAAAACTTTCATTACTAATTTATATGATATCGGCTAAAACACTTGAACTTATCGCCACAGAAAAATATTATTTTATCAGTTTTAACCTTAGTCGATCCAAGGTTCAAGAAAAATACTTTGACGGATGAAGAAGCCTTTCAGGGGAGGGATTCTGTAGCCAGTTAGCGACAAGTTTCGGACCGATATCGCACTTGTTGACTTAGAAATATTTGATATCAAACGTGGACAAAAACGATACCGATTCGAAAATTGTCGTTAACTGGTTACAGAATCTGTCCCAGGCCTACAAAAATGATACCGTCCGATTCAGCTGGAACAAAAATGCTTCAAACAAGTAAGGGTTTCTCTGTATTATGGCATCGAACCGACATATATACATCTTTCGTTTGAATCAGTAAAAAAGCTCGATTGGCTCTTACATTCGGGTTTTGTTAGGCGTTTTTCCCATATTTTTGGCCTATGTGCGCTTTTATTCGAAACCTAAATGTTTCGGTACCGAGTATCGAGAGTATTGGGTACTTAAAAGTATTGACTGAGCACATCACTACTGCTGTCTTCTCTACTATGACGTCACCAAAACAGCTGATTCTGTCAAAATCACTGAGAGCCGAGTAGCGGTATCGTCATCGGCGCCACCTCTGTACTCTCCACCGTGCCTCGTATCACCCTATATGTATGTATGTATACTCGTATATATATGTTTATCTTCAACACATCACATAACCACTCAATAGTCTCATTTCACTACTACTTACTTACATACGTACAAATATATTTCCCATTGCAAATTACAGCTTGTCGCCCATTTGCTACTCTTTTTGGTGCTTTTGGGTCTGGCACATGCCGAACAAATGAAAAATATGCTTGCCATGGATATCGAGGATCAGAAGGATAATGGCTTTTATGATATGTCACCATTTCGTAATCAGTTGCGTCTGCGCACCGCCTCTCAACTGGTTTCCGTCACCGAAATGCTGCTCTACATATTGACTGCTGTTGCATCGGTTTATTTGCTTAGCACTATCGCATTGTTTGCTGGAATTTTTAAAAATCGCTCAGAATTTGTGCTTCCATGGTTAGTTGTTGAATTTATATTCATTGTATCAGCAGCAGTTTTGGTATTTTGGCTGCAGAACGAGAAATTTGTGGATATCATTGGAGGCAAAGTGTACTATTGTGAGTGAGCAAGTTAATACTTAATTCAGACTGTATATGTGTTGAGGGCTTTATTTAATTTTTTTCTTTGCTAAATTTCAGTTATGATATGCTTCACGGTACTGCTCTTCGATTGCTTGATGTGGTACATCATACACTCTTTCTATCAGAGGCTACGCACTATGAACAAGTTGAGAGAAATTGCAACAGTCGCAATACCTTGTCCGCCACCGGGATCGGTAAGTATCTGCTTGGGGGGTATGATTTTTGTATATTGGAATATTTTCAATATATCGGTGTCTCGAAAGACAATGGTGAAACTCTTTGGAAAATCGTTTTAATCTATGGTCTATCTATATACACACATCCTCATGTGATATTGGATGTTTTTAAGCTTTCTATCAGCAGGCAGAAGGTGGTCACATCTCTCTAGCCCCGACTGGTCTAGTTTTTTTTCTAAATTGTGCAAATTAAAGTATTCCAGTGAGAAGAGAAAGCTTCAAACATCATATCCAGCACTTTTACTCCGACTGACTTAAAAAATATATTCTAAACTATTAAGAATTAAAATATTTTCTTAATGCAAACCCTTAATTCCAAAAAACTTGCCAAACGTGGATTGCTCATTGTCACAGCGAACACAAAGTTAACACACCGAATACTTAAGGCCCCGCCAGATAGAACTAGATAGTACTAAAACTGACGCCTTTAACTTTAGCTGTCACTGCTTGGTGGTCTATAAAAGTCTTCGCCGCTTAGAAATTAGGTTAGCAAGCTTTTCATCTAAGAGCGCAGGATGCTGGAATGAGTACTCAGCTAGCCTGACGAAGTACAGGAAAGAGATTAGGAACGTCAAGAGCAGTTTCAGAACCTCGTCTGCTCCTGCAGCTGCAAGACTTCACTACCTATTCACACACCCACACAACTAGTGAACATCTTGAGATATAAACAGTCTGTTACTTATGCTCTTGGGGAGGAGAGCTGGAGTATTTTTCATTCCGAAAGTCGGAAGGGGAGACTACACCCTACCACAAAACCATTCATATAATTCTAACCTCATTATTGACAAAAGCAATTGAGCAGGCTATAGACAATAACATAAGATCACACACTCAGGTTGAACCAGCAGCATATATGGTGGGCAGATGCTAGGACACTGCTCAGTACACGTTGACTAAGGAAATAGGAAGTACCTCTGGCTTGTGCTTTCCTCTAGAATAAGAGAGCCTTCGCCAACACGTCACATGTAGGTATCTGTGACGTCTGTGACGAATTAGAGAAACAAAATATGAAACAGAAATTGGGGATAGAGTGGTACAGTTAGAATCAACAAAGGGATGCCCGTAAGTGGGCATACTGCCAACCCTCCTATCGAGCCTAGTACGTCCATTACTTCTACAAATTTCCACCAATAATAGCAACCGCTGTCAGGGATATGCGAATGGCATAGTAATAGCGACCAGAAGGAAGTTCGAAAGAAACCTCTGCGTCATAATTGGTCTAAATTTGATGGAAGTCTGGTGCGCCAGAGCTCGAGCTACTGCTTATTACCATAGAACAGACCGCCAAGCGTGTTCTCATAAACTTCGCAAAACAAACAAACACCAGGCCGGTTTTATTTTTTTGATGAGACTATCCTTACTCTTAGTGAAAGTCAGGCAGCACCCAAAGCTCTCATTGAGGAACTTAAAGCTCTCGCTGAACACAATGACCTTCTCGTAATTTTGGTACCAGGTAACAAGAGAATAGAGGAAAGCGAAATAGCCAACGACTTAGCAAGGGTACAGCTACCGCTATATCCACAAAGCCTGAGAAACTCCTTGCAGTAGGGCCAAACACGATCAGGGACAAGCTCAGAAAAGTGATAATAGGAATGAGAGAACAACACTGGCGAAGCACTACATGACTTAGCCAAGCCAAAAACTTACTGAGGGGAATATAACGTGAAGAGATACAGAGAAATACTAATTAACTTTAATAAGGAGAAACTAAAGAATATCTCGCAGGTATCCGTACAGAGCACTGCAGAGTTAATCTGCATAAGTAAGTGATCTTGTCAAATGATCTCTGTCGCTTTCGTGACTCAGTCCAAGAGACACCATTGCAAATGTTCTTTGATTGTAAGACGAGAGGCTAGACTCAATGTGGCCAAAGGATGAGCACATACACTTCCTACGTCTAATGGCTCGTCTATACTTTCTGCGGATTGTGGGACTAGCAAAAGGGTTTTGTAGAGTAGAGGCCACAATAAATCCTTTAAAGCGACTTATGAATTCCTTAAATATGTATCCTCTCATTGAAAAATGTCTCCCTTCCTTGACACTAAGCCTGACTTTGTATGGTTAGCTTAATTTAAAACTTAATAAACCACTAATATTTAAAATACATATTAATCATCTAAATATCTTCTCCGACAGATACCCTTCCACTTCCGACGCGAGAACATGTATCTCGGCAGCAATGGATACAAGCACATCCTCTCCGAGTCGCCAGATGGCAATTATTAAAATGAATAAATTTTAAGAAGCGCTGCTTAGAAATTGAGCTAGGGAGTGCACATGCATAGATGCATAGATAACTTAGTCAACACGAAAAAAAAATCACGAAATCTCCAACCGCTAGAGCTGCTTCAAATCCCGTGATTCCTTCCGTTTAGGTACCACATAGAAACTTCGTTTATGACGCACGGTTACATACACGTCTCTGATAAAAGCAAATCAATAAGCACCTAAGCCTTTTTTGTAAGCAAAGCAAAGCAAACAAAAAACAAAAACACACATACATAAATGAGTGTAAATGGCATGCAATATTCCCGGCCTTATTACTATTATTATAACTGCTAATATTTATACGATATACGAGTACCAAAAGTACCATAGTTTGTGATATTTTGCTGCGAGCTAAATAAATACATAAAAGCTTCAACGATCTTATTTTATGATTTAATGTTTTCTCGTATTAATTTCTATAAATAATATTTAGATATGTATGTAGGTATATACGCTGTTGTGTAAGAATATGTTTGTATTATGTTTTTGTCGTACGAATATATTTTTTTTTATTATTACCAAAGGTGCAAATTTCGTATTTAGATAAGTTATTTTAATCAAATTTAGGCAGTGCAGTGTTTGTATACTTAAGAAAGCCTTATACATATAAAGAAAATACAAATAATGTATGTATTTATGTGAAGTGAAAATAATCTACTTTGTAGACGGATGAGTACATACATAAATATGAGTAGCAACACACGTATTAATAATGTTATTAGTTCCGATGCATGTAAATGCTGTATTTATGCTATTTTATTCGATTGATTCCAATAAAAATATTAGTATATAATACAAAAAGTGTATATCGGATTATTTTAAGGGATCAATTTTTGTGTATACCCTGTCGGGAATTTCATAGTCAACTACTAAAATAGCTAACGTTTGGCCCATTTATTACAGGTAACCTTTAATTTCAAAGCCATGCAGGGCTCAAACGAAGAAATACGTCTGTGTTAATTTTTTTTCACGATTTTTACTTACAACAAAAAACGTGTGTACAAAATGAAAAAAATATATGTACATTAGGGCACATCACTCTCCAAACAAAAATAAAAAATTTGTACTGTTTTGCGAACGGATATACATATACAACTTTCGCTAAGATATTTTCGAAAAACTTAAAGATTTACGTGAGCTGGACCTTGTTGAAAATACCTACAAAAATATAGTTTTTTATAAAAAAATTATGTAGTTTTTAAAAATATTTTCTGTAAAAAATCAGCTCAGATGGTAGAATTATTTAAGTTAAAATGGTCTGCATTCAAATTTTTAAATATTTTATCAACGCAATCAAAATAGAAATTTTTTGCGGTATCTTCAAATCGGTCTAGCTCACGCAAATCTAAATATTTTTCCGACAAAATTTGGCGGATGCTTTAAAATATAACAAATTTTATGATTCCAATGGAAAAACTGCAATTATTTTTGGTGATTCACCCTAATGTTCATACATACGTATATTTTTGATTGCATTTTTTTTTTTTTTTTTGTTGGAAGCGAGTACACTTGCATTTGAGCAATGTTTTTTACAATAATAGATAGTATACCCGTAAATATATGTAAATATGTACATATATACGTGCATATGGGGAGTTTCACGTCAAATGTCTCAGTGGTGTAAAACGAGCTACTTTTCGATTAGCGGGGAAACACATAGAAAATGGAAAAAAATGTTCACCAACTATGTTTTCTATAGATTTTTTTACAGGCTATCCGATGGTGGTTTTCCCAAAATTTTCACATTTTCACGGTAACTGGTCTCCTCTCCTCTAAAACGCTTTATATCTCGGAAAAATCAAAAAATCCCTCTTTTATTAATGATTACTACGTACGTAAAAATCCTCGCCTTTCCATTGAGATGAATTGAAACAATATTAGAAATGACTATCACTGAGAAAAATTCAAAATAAATTTTCTTTTTGAATTTTCACAGTTAAAATGGAAAAATTTTAGAAAACGCATAGCAACATCGGATAGCGCTTACAAAAATCTATAGAAATAATAGTTGGCGATTTTTGCCCCCATTTTCCGTTTGCTTCCCAGCCAGTCGAAAAGTTGTTCGTTTTGTACCACTGAGCACAGCTGGGACATTTGGGCATTTGGCGTGAAACACCCTATAGGTATATATGTAAATATGTCTGTACGTAAATAGCAAGTACGCAAGAAGAATTAAGAATTGCATTAGAATCACCCTGTAATGCATTGCATATTAGCGCGCTAATAAGGCAGAATATATCACGATTCGTTGCATACATTTAGGAGAGCGCTGTTATGTGTATACTCTTGCTCCGCGCTTTTCTCTAGCATGCGCACAGCAAAACTTGTGTGCTTATATTGCGCTTTGTTCAAAGTAAGGCAAACGGTTCCATGGTGTAATGGTTAGCACTCTGGACTCTGAATCCAGCGATCCGAGTTCAAATCTCGGTGGAACCTAAGGAGTTATTTTTTTTTTAATTTTAAGCACACGTTTTAAAGGTTTAATTATTTAGCATATCGTCACCTGAAATGCAAAGGCGTAGTAACATCATCGTGATTGCAATGTAAAAAGTCGTGACTAATATTTTAATTTTTTTTTCACCATAAAATGATGTGGGGAGTTTTAATTAAAAAAGTGAATTTTGAATTTTTTATTAGTTATGACTTTTTGCATTTCAACGATGATGTTTGCATTTCAGGTGACGATATGTATGTACATAATATGTAATATATCTCCTTATATAAAAAGTAAAGTTGCAAAAGTAATGTTACTAAAAACCACTGGACCGATTTTGATGAAATTTTCATTTAAGAAAAACAACAGCAAATACAATTTCCACAAATAAGAAAAAATAACAGAGAAGGTCCGCATATAAAAAAGACAACAACAAATAGAAATAAAGAGTTGCCATCTGCTTGAAAAATTTCGAATAATGAAATCGATAAAAAAAAAATTATTTACAATATATTACAATTTGGATATCGAATAAATTAGGTTTAGGAATACTTAAAAAAGTAAATATTTTGGAAAAGGGTTGCCATATTTTAAAAATTTTAATTCTATGAAACTGATAAGATAAATAACACATTACAATACGGATATAAAACAAGAGAGGCTTAAGAAATGTTGATTTCCATTTATGTTTGATAAATAAAGTGTTTAATAAGGGTGTCAAAGTATAGTGGTTTCAGAAAGCTAAGTTTAGAAAATATTTTTAAAGAGGATTGCCACCTGATTGAAAAATTTTATTCAATTAAATTGGTAAGATAAATGAAGCATTACAGTTTTAGTATCAAGCAAAGTTATTTAAGAAATCTTTGATTTAAAACATTCTTCATTAGCGTTATCACCAATCTAAAAAGTTCAGACCAAAACAAAAGCTATTTGAAAACGGTTTAGTAGAATGAAAAAAATAATTTACACATTCTTAGATCCTGATATTTATAAAAAAGTGTTGCCACTGATATTAATTTTTATATGAGGGTTTGTTTAGTTGAGTTGAAATAAAAATTTTGAAATATTTACGAAACGAAAAATATTGAACAAAAGCTACTCATAGAAACTTAAGAAATAATAAAAGCTTAAGAAATATTAAAATAAATATCAGGTGAAAGGTTTTTAAAAATTCCTTGATTCTTCGGAATTGAAAAATTTTGCAATTTTCATTACAATGCCAGGGAAAACGTTAACCGATTTCTTTAATTATTTTTTCAACAAAAAGATGTTACCTCACAGGTGGCCCCATACTAATTTGGTTTAAATCCGATCATTAGGATCATGAGGAAATTAACGATAATCTTAAATTTTTATAATAGGGGTAATTTTACACACTTACCCACGCCACTTACCCTTAAAAAAAATCCGTTTATTTAAGCTAACGAAATTTGAGTTATCCAACAACCCCTTTTATTTTCGTAGTTTCGAAATGTTCAACATTTCTACTTTAATATGAAATATAATGTTTATGTATATGAAACATTTGTGTGTTTGCTCAAATACAAAATTTTCAATTTCCACTAAAAAAAACACTTTTCTCCTTATCCTTATCCTTATCCCTTCCTTCCTCGTGCGGGTGGTGGTGCCTTAGTCGTTGTAGTTGTCGTTAAGGGTGTCATGCTAGTTGCTTCGGTAGTTTCCATAATCGCGTCAGTTACTAGCTCAGCCATTGAAACATTCGTATGCTTACCCGAGTCACTGGGTATACTGATCTGGAACTGGAGCAACACAACCAGATAAGTGACCATTGTGGTAAGCAACTGCAAAGCAAAATTAGATAAGTAGTGAAAAGTATGCATATACGTGTAATAAATCTATAATATCGTCGGAAATGTATTAGGGTGGTTCTTAAAAATATCAACAACTAAATTTTTTTCATGTGGCACAACTCCCTTATTTTGTTCTGCGTATAAAATAAAGACATCCACGCCGATTTCAAAATTTTAAACAAATTTTTAGTGGTCGCTAGAAGGATTTGAAAAAATTTATTTATTTTAATCGCAAAATTAGACAACAATTTAGCTTGCAATCTGATAAATTCGGCATATTATTGAAACTTATTCATATAAATTCATAAACTCGCTGAGTTATAGCTCGTCAAGTGGACATTTTGTCGAATTTTCGCGATTTGAAAAAAAAATATTCAAAATCTGTTAGCGATCCCAAAAATTTTGGTGAATTTTTTTTGTGGATATCTTTATTTTGTACGAAAAACAAAACAAATGTTGTTCATATTTTCAATGACCACCCTAAACGTATGTATTTATTTTTTTTTTTACTCACCCCTTTGAAAAGATTCCGATTTACATCGAAAAATCCGCCACAATTGATATTCGACGGATTCATTTCAGTAGCGCGTATAAACATATTGATTTCCGTTTGTGCATCTGAGTTCATCCAATTCAATTCGACCATTAGTAATTTTTTCTGAAAATTCGTACGTACATTGAAGGAGGCATAATGAGCCTTATCACAAATATAGAAGAGTAGGAATACATTCCAAATGGCGGTAATGGCCAAACCAATGTCCTTAATACCGAAACCTTCAGAAAGTTGAGACATAAGACCATAAACCGACAAAGTGATAACAAAGAAAAGATATAGATTGAGGAATGTGAAGGTGTAGCAGGTAGCATTGCCGGTATCGCGTGTCAATTTGCTCAGACGTAACCACAATGCGCGATAATCGGCGACCATAGCGGCGGGGCCAATGTGACGAAGTGCCTAATAAGAGGTGGAGTAGATCATTTGAACACTCTACTTTACGAGTCAGTTTTTTTAAATAATTGCATTGTGGATTTACCCTTTGAAAACGCTCGCCTAGAATATTTGCTGTCGTACTGAGACAATCACAAATAATGAACCACCAAGCACCCAACATGGCGGTCAAGTTGTCTAAGATGCAGTAAGGTATTACCTGTGAAATGAATGTAATTTATGTGAGGCATACATACATTATTTGTAAAAAAAATAAATACAAATAGTAGCGTGCTATATGAGGAATATGAAATTAGTATTATTAACTAACTTACTTGCACGAATAGAAAATCTGCCATCGTTATGTGAGTTATAACAACCGATATAATAGATAATACTGGCAAAACTATCGCAATAATTGTAGTTTTTCGAAACAAATTCAATGGTAAGCTATGACCCGATATTTGATAGTATAAAATCTAGGCACCATAAACAAAAAGTTATTCAATTTTATTTAAAAAAAAAAAACAATTCAAATTACAACTCTATACCTCAAAGTCATCCCAATCGTTCCACAGTATGGCGATCTTACGCGCCTCCCACCAGAGTATTGGAATCAGCAGTAGTGGTAGAATATTTACCAGAAATAGATAAGCAATTACAGCTTCCTCGAAAGGTCCACTCAACGATGAGACTATTCCTATGCGATTTTTAGCCACATAAGAGACATATATCTGAATAAAATTATGAATAACGTGTAAATAAAATAAATTTGTATGTACATACATATATTAGACTGTACCAAATAAAACGAATGTTTTTTTTTTCATTCCGTCCTATAAAATAAAAACTTCATTGTCGGCCACAAAAAAAA
>NW_023458566.1:4331070-4346309 GCF_013731165.1 Rhagoletis pomonella | reverse complement strand
TTTTTTCTTTAAAATTTGTTTAAATGATATTACCATGCAGAAAGAGTTGGAGAAAATTCAAAAGGAAGGCAAAGAACTCGACCGGCTAGAAGAGGAGCTTATCCAAAAGGAGAAAAAAGCTCCTTGGAATGTGGATACAATCAGCAAACCTGGCTTCGAAAAAACTGTCTTAAATAAACAAGCTGTGCGAAAATCAGACGAGAATCTCACAGAAGAAGAAAAAGAAGCACGAATGAAGAAATTTGTTAAAGAAAATGAAAAGTTATGCAAACAGTATGGTATGCTACGTAAATACGACGATTCCAAACGCTTCCTTCAACAACATTTGGATCTTGTATGTGAGGAAACCGCAAATTACTTGGTCATTTGGTCCATTAATTTGGAAATGGAAGAAAAACATGACCTAATGGCACATGTTGCGCATCAGTGCATCTGTATGCAATACATATTAGAACTGGCAAAGCAATTGGAAATTGACCCACGTGCCTGTGTTAGTTCGTTCTTCTCGAAAATCCAAAACTGCGTCCCCGAGTACAGAGAACAGTTCGAAAATGAAATTGAAGGTTTCAAGGGCCGCATAAGGAAACGAGCGCAGGAGAAGATTCAGGAAGCATTAGTTGAAGCGGAGGAAGAAGAGAGGAAGGCGCGACTCGGGCCTGGTGGACTGGATCCAGCCGAGGTGTTTGAGACGCTGCCAGAGGTAGGTGACTTATAAAATTGCTAATGAATATACATACATATGTAACTGAAATGTATTGTTATTTTGAAATAGAGCCTGCAAAAATGCTTTGAATCGCGCGACATAGAGCTGTTGCAAAAAGCCATTGCCGAATTACCAGTCGAGGAAGCCAAATATCATATGAAGCGTTGTGTCGACTCCGGTCTGTGGGTGCCAAATGCAGCAGATGCCGAAATTGGTGCCACAGAAGAGAAGGATGCCGAAGCCGACGTTGAAAATGCAGATAATGGTAAATTTAAGAGTGTTGCTGGTGGTGGCAAGTTGGATAAAACGGCTGAAGAACCAATATACACAGGAGTTAATAGCGATGATTTGGATTGATTGTACGTTGATAAGGGAAAATAAAATGGCACCAGTTGTTTCGCCTTGAGTGGCAGCGAATGGACGATATTAATTAAAAAAAAAATTGCTGATACCACACACACGCATACATACCTGTAATGTTTTTCAAAGTGGTTTTCCTGAAAGTAAAGAAATACATAAAACATGTTTTGTTGTTAAATTAAAGAAAGGCAGAGAAAAACAAAAGTGCATTAGATATGTATTTTTATATTGTGTCATCATAGCATACCTGTTATTGCTGCTAAATATATACATGTATGCAATAAAAGATAAACTTAAATATGTATGTAGGAATTCTTACCTTGAAAGCAAACAGCAATTTATACGTAGTATTTATTTATAAACAGGCCATACAGAATGCGCTTAAAATGCGAGATGGCTTGCATTGTTATTTAATCATTGTAAACAACTTTAAATAAATTTCATTTCTATACATTTTCGTACATATTTAGATTTAAGTTCCCTTTCAAATAGCTTCAAATAAATCAAGTTTGCCCTAAAAAATGCGCTTTTTGAAATAAAACGCCGGAATAACTTAACAGATGGGTAGTAGATAATTGAACGGGATATGTACTTCGAGCTTCGGGTCTACATACATACATTTTACGACCAGATGGGTAAGTCACGTTTCTTAATATCAACTTTAAACTTTTTGTAGTTACTCTTGCGGGCTTACATGTAAAAAATTTTCACTAATTTAAAACGTTCCCTTATTTGGAAATATTTGTCTTCATTCATATACACCAATGAATGTATTACTAAATGTATTGATACAGAGCATCCGTGTTTTATTTTTAAACTACACTAGCTAGTAAGTTCTAGCGTGCGTAACCATGCAAGGTTGCGCGAATTGGAAATCTTCAACTTCTCTGGTTTATTAATTAAAGACATGGATGCTTTTTATTAATGCGTTTAGGATTACAACCAGTTTTACCATAGCAATTTGGCCAAAAGTTTTTTGTAATAAGTTTAGGAAATAAATACAGACATCGAAACCGGTTGTAAGAACTATGGAAAAGTTAATTATAGAAGCATAGTAAACATGTGTATTTGCTGTTGATGTCTTTGTTGTAGCAATTTATCAAAGCCTTGGTTAACTTATTAATCATTCGTCCAGGTCAACTAACTTTGTACGTATGTATTACGTAGTAGCCAAAAAGTGATAAAAAATTATTTGTTGTTGTTATTTATTTTTTCATTACGTATTCCGCAAGCATAAAAGGCTTTTGAAAATTCAAGTTACCATAAGAGATTTGCGATATTAAATAAGACAGAGGATATGAGCGTGTGTATGGTACATAAACGAAGAAAGTTTTTAAAATTATTGCTCGATTATTTTATGATATTTATTTTTTTAGGAAAATAATTATTACTGACTTTTATTTTTCACTTAAGAATAATAACTATTCAAAAAGCTCAAAAGCTATGTTTTTCAGAGATAGCGATATCCTAATAAAAGGGATGTTCCAAAATTATCAGATAAAAATTTCAGTTGGTTGCGTCTGTATGCTATTTTAAATTTAATAATCAGTTTTATGTGGAAAAATAAAACTCGATAATAATTGTTATATCTGAGCGAAAAAAAGTGTGATCGACAAAATAAAAATCAACTAATAATTATTTTCGTTGAGCGAAAAAATAAACTCAATAATTACTTTATTTTAAGCGAAAAAATGAAAATCAGAAAATAATGATTAAATGCTGATTTAAATTATTTTACTCATCATGATTACCATCCCTGATAATTTACCTTATTCTTTTATACCTGTGTCATTTTTAATTGTTCCATTCAAGGCGAATTTATATAAGGTGGTGTTGTTTAATCAGCTGTGAGTAGCATTTGATTGTCAAAATTTTATATTTTGCTAGTGAGTGAGTGAAAACGTGAGAGTGTTTGCATTTTCTGTCGCCCTTTTTCATTCGGAGAAGAATAGCTGAAATTTGACAATGACCAGCTAAAAGCAAAAACAAAATTCAAGTAATTGTTGTTATACCACCTTATATGAATTCGCCTTGGTTCAATTGTTCTTAGATTTTATTTTACTAGCTGATTTTGTGTACGTGTTTCGCCTCAAGCATGATAAAAATATAGTAAGGTAGAACCGCTGAGAGTCACTTTTAAAATTCTTGACGTTTCCAAACAATTTAATTTTTAAATTTACTCACAAACTCACACACACACATTTTCATTTTCAATCTCAAGCAACAACAATTTCGAACAGTTTCAATTTTTTATTTTCACTTTTATATGATTTTAAAATGTTGGCAAACTTAAAAAAAAATCATGGCCGACAAATTGAGAGAATGGTTCTACCTTGCTATGTTTTTATCATGGCCTCAAGGCTTCAAATGTCAAATTGAAAAATTTTGTTTGAATTTCCACACACACTTAGGGCCGGTTTCTCCATCTCTGGTTAACACTAACTCCCCGGTTAAACATTGTTATCGACGTTCTAACTCCATGCATATAACAGGGAGTCGATAAGGTCGGTAACGATGTTTACCGGGGGATTAGTGTTAACCGGAGATAGAGAAACCGGCCCTAAGGGCAGGTTACTCAATGTCTGGTTAACACTAATCTCCGTTTAAACATAGTTATCGACGTTACCGACTCCCTGTTGTATGCACGGAGTCGAAGACGTCGATAACGATGTTTAACCGCAGATTAGTGTTAACCGGACATTGAGTAACCGGCCCTAAATAAGGATAACGTCGGCGATGATTTTCACAGGAATATCGTGTCGAATCAGTAACTTCCGCTATAGAAAATGCCTGCAGGTTTATTCCGCCAAAGCAAAAACAAAATACATGCAAATTTTTGTTTTTGTACTCCTGCTATCACCTTATATTAATACGCCTTGCAAAAAGTCCTCCAAATACAAACTTAAAAAGTTTCTTTTTAAAAATTAAATAAATTCAAAGTCTAAAATTATGGAATATCATTACTATATAGTGATTAGCCATAAATTCTAATTTATTTTCGATAATTGTAACTTTCTATTCAGATTTTTTAGAAAAATTCCAGGTATGCAGTTTTATAGCCCATTCAATTTTAGTATAACAAAGTGCACGTTTTACAAAACTGCATACCAAAATAGAATTCTGAATAAAAATTTTTAAAATTTGGCCAATTTTTATAATTTTTGTTCAAAGTTTGAAAAGCGGATTTATACGATGTTTGTTGTTTAACTACCTATGCTTTTATAAAAAAATATTAAACATAAAATACACTAAAGAAATATAGTCAAATCTCTTCAAAGTACGGCGAGTCTATTATTTCTACCGTCAGTGTGTATATGTATGTATGTACATACTTACATATTGCAACAATGCGAATTTAGAAGCGAAGCGGCGTTAAAAACGACAGGGACATAAAAGCGACAATTCCAACGGGAATAGGCCCGATGGTTTCGAACATTGAACTCACCCTCGTGTACATATGTATTAAATGGGTTTGAAAAGAGCCCAAAAAAGATCAAAATCCAAGGCAACTTTTTTTAATGTTGGTTTATTTATTAAATTTTCAATTATTTTGAAAAACTAAGCTAGTCTAAATATTTGTTTATTTCGCATATTAGCATTTTTTTAATTAATGATCTCTCACTTCATGTTACATTTGTGTATTTGAATTCTTCAATTGTTATACATATGTAAATAATTTCCAATGACATTAAAATGCGCTCCTTGTGTACGCATGGCGCGTTAGCGTATAGTTTTTAATTCGGTTATGGTATTTGCCAGTTCTACTAGAGCATTTGTTTCTTTACATACTGAATGCAAAGAATCTGTTGTTATTAACTTGTTGCAAACTAATTACTTAGCATTAATTCTTGCAACGAATTAGTTTCATGTACATATACATATATATCAATGTCAAGTGTATAACGAAATTTAAATACGTATTTATATAGTTCTAATTTTAATTGGATTACTTGTATTTTTTTTTTAAGTTTATCTATTAATGCTTAACTTTCTGCTATTTGTTTATAAGGTTTCTTTTTTTGGTTACAGTTTTTATATACTTTTTTATTTCCTTTATTAAGCAATGCTTTTATGCAAATGTCCAATTGAATATTTAAAAACGAGTTGCAGAAACAAAAATGTATCGAATGATGCGAATGTGAAAAAAGGCAGACTGAAGAAAATGATGGTAAAATTTTGCTGGCATTTTTTCCCTGCAAATATCAATTATTCGATTATAAACACAACACATTTTCATAGATATTTTGATTAGCAGAAAAAATTACAGCTGCATACATATGCAGGTTTTTTTTGTTATTTATTGTTTCTTGGAATAATTTTTTTTTTTTGCAAAAATAAACGCAGAGAAAGTGTCCACTTTTACTGAATTATTGTACAAATTAGATATTAAAGTATGCATATAACTTAGATGTAGGATTAACGCAATTAAAAATTAAATTTAGTTTTATTGTTTTTTTTTTTACATGTATGTATGTATTTTACATCAATATTTTCGTTTTGCGTAAATAGTCGAAATATCGTTTTTAGAAAATCATTAAGCTTATAAATACATGAAATACAAGTAATAATTAAAAGAGGTTCGTTTAAAAATTACACTCAAAATTTACAAAATAAAATGCAACACAAAAAATAAAGTAAACATAAAAAAGTGGAAAGAAAATTTAGAATACATTTTAAAAATAGGACATTTCAAACATAGCAAGTGACAAAATCCTACAGATACCGGTTTACGTAACAAAGAGCGCGGGTTTACAAAAACAAATAATTATTTTAGCTTTTTTCGATTGTATTCGAATGTTGTGTAACCGGAGAAAGTGCCCAAATTAATCATTGCTAGAGGTGTTGACAGGCGTGTGGCATTGTTAATTAAACATTTTATGTATAAAGTTACGGAGACAAAGAATGTGCGAGAAAAATTAGTTTCAGTTTTGTTCTTTCTACCACTCGAGTTAATTAAATGTAATTATAACTAACAAATTACTATTAGTTATCAGCGATATCAGTATCAATTAATTTATAGGGATTTCTTTTTAAATATACATATTTATGTTCTTTTTTTGTTGGTTTGCTTATAAGTAAAATTATGCAAATACATATTTAATTTCTAATGTAAACTCGCAAGCAGTCGCTCATAACATAAGCTGTCATGCTTTAGCCAAAGTGGAGTCGAACGAGAATAAATGCAAATCAGGTCAAAACGCAAGAAGCAATTGGAAAGTGCTGGATTTTATTATTTAAACTACTGATATCGGTTGAATAAAAAGCAAGGTTATAAAACCAGCTTCGAGTATTACAGCTCGTAAACTCGAAACTCGGGAAAAGTATACTTTTTTTTTTTTTAAGAATACCGTTTCTGTTTTACTCGGAATTCTTACTAAAGCCGTAAGTGTGTTGTACTGCAATTGAACAGCTTACTTAATAAACTATTTCCTAAGCCGCATTCTTTTGAAATCAACTAATTTTCAAATATTAACCAACGACCGCGCTGAAATAAAAAGGCCCTCCATATAAACAAACTATCAATTTTTCCGCAGCAACTTATTTTTCCGGTCATATTAGCGCGTTTTTGGAATAATGAATACGTTAAAGCGATTTTCGCTTACAACAACCCGATCACCTAACCCCACTTTGGCACCCCAGCAAGCCAGCAAGCTGCTTAATCTGTGTTAAAGAGTATTGCATTTAATGCCTTTACCTAGATTAAGAAAATTTTAACAAATCCAAACACAACATGTACGCACACAACATACACATATACACAACACCGCCCCCACAGTCGACGGCGTTCCAATCCATCAGCTTAACAAACGATTGAGTGCCGAAGAATGCTAACGACCGCCGTACATTTATTGGTACTCGTATCGTTGTTGTTGTTGCTGCTGCTGTGGTGATTGCCGCCGATCTACGTCCGCCGCATCTTCGTGCGCCGCCGTCGTATGTGTGCGACGCAATCATGATGATGAAGCTGATGAATTTTTCGTTGAACTGCCACCACCGCTGCTTCCGCGCTGCTTGTCGATATACACATTCAATAAACGCACTTTGCTTGGATTTAATACCGACAATTTCGGTTTCACCTTTTCCTCACCCATCACTATGTAGAGCTTAACGATACAAAAAACAGCTGCTTTCCGCACCATCGATTCGCTGTCGTCGGTGAGACGCGCCAAATTCGGAAATATGCTATCCAAATGAAATTCGGTCAATTCGGCGCCGTGACGGTCGGCCAGCTCTGTGAGTAACTTCACAGCGCACAAGTTCATCGGATAGCAACTGGTCGCTATAACAGGGTTTACAATATTTATGGTGGCATTCAGTGGCAACGAAGATACAATACGCGGTATGATCAAATCGATTTCACGCGCTGTCTCCTTACTGTGCGGATAACAATTGATAATGCGCAGCAATATCAGCTCAAGGAAGTTACTCCAAGTATCTTTCATTTTGGTGCTGCGTACAATTTTGCCGAGCACACTTATCACGGCGATCATCACATCAGCTGTTTGTGATTCTAATAGCCCGAGCAGCATTTTCATGATCGCGCGGAAATGTTTGTTTGGAAGCTCGCAATTGCCACCTTTAATGCAGATCTCCAAATTGGCAAGCGCTTGCTGGAGCTGATCCACTGGCATATCAGGTTTGAGGCCACATGCCACGCGTATAATTTCGCTTTCGGTCAAGCCGCTTTCGAGCACAATTTCACCGTTCGAGGCGACGGTGTAGTTGCAACGAGAGCTATGATGTGTGGAGCCACTTACCACGGCTGTGTTGGCGTTGGTTGCTGATGTGAGCCCAACATTTGTGGTCATGCGTTGATGTTGTTCCAACAGGTTTGCATCTAAGCGCATTGTAGTGCTTTCCGGTGTATTCGATTCCGTAGTGGTGGCGGACTGTGTCTTTGAATTGGAAGATGCACACGAGTCTTGCTGATCGTGCAGGTAGCCATTATAGCCGTTGGCATTGGAGAGCGAATGATACTGACGTGTATTATTGGTGGCTGACTCAATGCCGACACCTACTCCAAAGCAATTACGGATCTCCTCGGATGTTTTGTGTATATTATGCTGAACATCAGCCTCCGAGTAGAGTTCGTGGTCGACTGACGACTGTCGCGAGCGGGGACTAGTATTGAACTGTGGCTGCAGCGACGAAAATGGGCCAAGCGATGGGCTCTGTAGCGGCTTAGGACTGGCACTTGAATGCGGGGAGGATGGTGAATTTGTGCCGGAAGTACTGCTTCGTCGCAAATGTGACTGAATGATGGCTTTTGCGGTATCCTGATAGCCCTTAGGTAGGCTAGACAACAACTTGGTCATTTGTGGTGTGCTGCGATTATAGAGCGCAATGAGACATTTACGCGCTTGATCACGCAGATCTTTGCTCTTGGGGTCACCGGCTTGTTGGACAATTTTTAGCACAGCCTTATCAACCGCCAACGGTCCGTCATCGGAAGGAAAGTCGGTGGATTTGCAGTAATTGGTTGCCAAGTCAGTGAGGAATTTTAGTATGGCTATTTTTGTTTTAGTGCAGGGAGTTTGCGCTGTATCGGCTAGTATGCGGAAGACATCCCTAAGCTGTTGGTCGGGCGGGAAGTATTCATGCACCACTTGTAAGGTCTTGTTGATTTTAATGTGCATTGAATTGAGCAATTCCATGCCAAGTTTGTTGAATAGTCGCGTCAATAATACGAACAGCCAGTCCTGTAGTTCGTTGGCATGCGTTAGTATCAGCTCGGTAACTGCTTCAAGAAACAATGAGTACACCTTTGTGTGTGTTTCCACGAATATTTTACGGAACATATCTAAGACAGCTTGCAATTGTTGTGGTGTCAGTTGATTGCCATCGGCCAGGTACTGAGTCAAGCTGATGACCCCGTCCTTGCGTTCGGACCAAAGCGACGAGTCACAGTACTGTATGATAGTATCAATGTCGTCGAATGGTGCGCGTGTGCAGCTCCAGTCCAGGCGGTTTCTTGAACCTGACAGTGAATAGTTCGAATTATTGCCGCGTGTCATTGACGAATCAAACGACCGCTCCGAACACACCGACGATGCCTCGGAGTCGTCGGACTCGTCGCGCGGCAGCAATTTGCGACCCATTCTCAAACCAGCCGTATACCCGCGCGAATACTCGCCATAGTCGATGGCCCGCTCCGATTCCGGTGAAAGCGCGTCAGCCAGTGCGCTTTCTGCTTCTCGGCTCTGCGGCAATATGCGCGCAGCAGACAAGGAACGCGGATTACTGCGTTCAGGAGTGCGTCGGGCTGAGTTAGTAGCGCTATTCTTGGAATAAATACTCCGTTTCATGGCAACGCGGGTTGGACTAGTTTCCCGCGAGCTGGTCAATGAACGCGGTATGCCAGAGGCCTTTTTCGGTATGGTACCAGTTATCGGTCTATAGCCGTATGGTTCACGCAATTTAGAACTGGGTGATGTGGAACGCGAACCAGGTTGCGATTGCGATACTCCAGCGCGGCCACGTGTACGCGCCGCAATTGCTACATTTGACGGCGCAGGTGTACCTACGCCCGTCGTTGTGCCACCGCCCATATATCGTGGACGTGGTAAAGAGGCTGTGCCTGCAGTGCCTGTACTGTTAGATGTCGCTGCAGGCGCATTGCCAACAGTGCTTAGTTTCTTGCGTGGATAAAACGAGTATTGGGCGCGTGCTTTGGCACGTTGGGCTGCAGCAGTGTCTACTGCGGACACGCTGCGCATGCCCGCCGCCGGCTTCTGTATTGAACCGGGTGAACGTTGGAATCGCGGTGCTGCCGCTGCAGAGCGACGTTCGGCCTCGATGAGCACATTGCCACCATCTCGCTCTCGTTCTAGGGCACGTTGCGACGCAATGTCAAGCGTTGTGTATATCTGATCAGCAAGTTCCGGAAAATGCCGCCGAAATTTCCAATAAGCGCGACGCGAATGACGACGTGCCTCATTATCTGCATCCGCAATCGTGCGCTTGAGAACGTCACGTAGTTGTTGTGAGCAGCGCTCCATGGGTTTTGTTGGCCATTCATCAAACATTAAACAAAGCATTTCGCACAAAGCGGCCCGAATGTCCTTCGATTTGGATTGTTGTAGTGTGTCCGTAACAAGTTTTATCATTTTCGGCGAATGTGCGAACTTGATGATGTACCTGAGTGCGATATTCGATGACGATGCGATAACTTTGGCAGAATTTTGAATTAAATTTATAAGTGCCTCCATGATAGCCACGCAGAAAGGTTCAAATTTGTTACGTAGTGTCTTTGCCATATAAGCGATTGTAATGCACGCCTCACGTATAACCTGCGAACGCAATTCCTCCTTCAATATGTCGAGGAATGGTATTGAAAGATCTTTCAATTGCGCCACGAATTGCGGTTGCGATTGTATATTTAGCATTAATAGTGAACGTATTTTCTTCAACGAATCTATGCGCTTCTCCCAATCGGCATTCTTATCGCTTATTACAACAATAATATTCCTATAAATGTCATCCATGTCTTTTGGATGAAATATTGTTAATTGTGGCACAATTTCGAAGGTCGATTCGAATATTTCCGCAGTGACAGCGCCAGCATCGCTACTTGCACTCGATTCCTGTGCACTGGGCTTACTTCGCATTGTCGAAGACACAGTACGCTTAACGATTTTCGTCGGACGATCCCGAACACTCACGTTGTCGGACTCATCGTGACCATTATTGGCGGCGGATGCATTAGTTTGCAGAGCCGATTTCAGCAATAGACCTTCTGCTTTAATTTGATCGAATTTCTGTTCTAGTATCGCTAATTTGGTAGTGGGTACATCATCCATTTTACGCAAGTCCGCACGCAATCGATCACCAACATGCTTATAAATCTCCACCAGCGTCTGTATAGCTGCATCGCGTACGGTGGCTGTAGGATCGCCCAGCAATGCGCTAATAGGCTGTATATAGGTGCGTACACTCAATTGCGATGTGCCATATTCGTTCAACGTGTTCACGATGGTCTGCAAAAACTCTTCGCGTACTTTGGCATTCTTGTGCTTGAAGCAGGCGACTGCAAGCTTATCAATGGTGGTCTGTGGTGCAAGCACTTTGTATTCCATTACAATTTGCAGCAGCAATTGTGCTTTCTCACGTACGGTATCCTTGCTGTCGCCCAGACGATCGATCACATGAGGCAACACGGTTGCGTTATACGCATTAAAATCAGGACCAAGTCTTTTGATTAACTCTGAAAATGCTTCCAATGATTTTTGTGCTATTTTAAAATGACTGCCAGTTAGCCAAGGCATAAGACCATCCACCAGCATGCCCAAATCCATGCAAACAATCGAATTTGACTCATCGCTCAGGAATGTGACCAAGTCTTCGGCGAGCAGAGCTTTGACACGCATATCGGCTTTAGGCATCATTTGAATGAAGCCATCCAAATCGTTCGGCTTGCGATACGCCATATTTGTGATTTTTTTTTGGAGTATTCGTATTTTGTTGAGGGTAGTAAATAATTAGTGTGCGGCTACGGCTACACGCCGTAAAGTTATTATCTATACTGAAAATATAAGTGAGAATAAATATTAGCGATGATAAGTTTGGCATTATTAACTTTAATAGAAAATTGCTAGCTTGTTGCTGTAAAAGCACTGTTTGTCCCTGCTGAAGTCAGTAAAATTGTTCACGTATTTGAGATTTTGGTTTTAAGGAAAGGAAGAAGACGCAGATAACATAAATACATTTAGAGATTTCCGTTGGCAGGACTACTAGTACGAATATTAAATCACTTTTAAAACCCAAAGTATTCAGTTCTTTTCTTTGTTTGTTTCTGCATTATGCTTAATTTTAATGATACTTTTTTTAAATCTGTTCAACACAGTCGCTAAACCAAAACAATTTATACGCCGCCGGATGTTATGAAGGCTTTCTTAAGCTTTAGAAATTTAATTAAGCATGGAAATCACTAAAATAATGGCTATACTACATATTTCCACATTTATATTATAAAAAAAGAAAACTGATAGAAACCACCTTTCCATATATAATTATTCTCGTGCAGTTTTGTATGTATATATGTATGTACACAGCCGTTTTTATGTGCCACCTTGATGGAAAAAGTGTTTTCTTTTACCTTTCTTTACTTGTTATGCTTTTGACTACTATGCATATACATAACATAGATAAATGTTACCGCAGCTGACATCGACCCACCAAACTGTCGACCATATGACGCGAGTGTGGGAGCGGTTGGGTTTTAGCGAGTGAATCATCTTTCCTGGCTTTGTAGCAAAAAACTATATGTATGTATGTACATAAAAGAGCAAAAAATGGAACTACCGGCTATGGAGCACGGCTTCGTTCGTTTCTGTTTTTGTAAAGGTGGCTATAAGGTGTGTGTGTGTGTGTGAGATCTAAGAGTGGCGTATACTCAGTCTGTTCAATATTTTCATACGTTCGCCCCACCGCTCGCCTGCTTGATCCGCTTTTATTATTTATATTCATATATGAATTTACTTATTTGGGTAAAATAAAAAAAAATCGACGATATTACTTCCACGACATAGTGATTTATTCCATTTATTTACGCGAATAATATATGCGGTTGTGCTCTTTTATTCTTTCTTATTATTGTTCCTTTACTTTTATGGAGAATTATAAATGCCAGCGTGTTTATCGAGAATATCAGGCTGAAAAGTACAATATGTATGAACAATGAAATGGAAAATGCTAAAAAAAATCTCTATTACAATCAACAAAGCAGCCAATTGCCAAAGCAACGATAATGCAAATAAAATATAAACAGTGGAAAGATAACATATACCATTTAAGAGGTTGATTTGTGAGCATATCGAAATCTAAAAAACCTTTGCCAATTTAACAAGTAGGTACATATTTAGGTAAATAATAGCAAACAATGTTTCCACATTACTAAGTTAAATACAATAATGACGTAATGGCAAGTTTCAAAGTCCAGCAATTTGTTTATACATATTGCTTGTTTTTTTTTCTTTTCTGTTCCAAAATTAATTCAATTAAATTCACTCCCAAATTAAGAGGTTTTTACATCCATTTACCCTACGTTACAAATTTTATAATAATCATGTTCTCGACAACTTTTCGTTTTGAGGGTATAACAAATGTATGTGTGTAGATGAGGCGCAAGGCAACACCAACTACAAACATACATGTACATATACACAACCACAACACAGCGGCCGTCAACGTTGCCATCGTCATCGCTCCAACATCGAATTTAATGCATACGCAATTTTCTATTTATAAGCATCGTTTTGTTCAGTGATTCTCACTTGAACTGAAAGAAACAAATTGGCAAACGTTGCCGGTTAACGTACAAACATGTCCCCACCGACAGCAGTGCACGAGTTGATGACGGATGGAGGTGCAGAGAAAATCTCACTGCACGCGCTGCGTTGATAATTGGCCAAAGAAATGTCAAAGTGATCCCAAATTGATTTCAATTGGACGAGCAATAAACAAATAGATATGAACAATGCCGTCGTAGCGGCACTCGCTCCAACCGCTTAAATAAACATCATTAATACATACATACTTATATACTTAAGGTGCAAGCTAAGTTTCTCCATTGCGATGTGGTCACATCGCGCCCACCAATTACTAGTTTAAACATGGAAAAAAAAACCATCGAAGTGGCACATAAAACTCACACAAATCAAACGACTTCTATGTCTCAATTGTGAACTTTCTGTAATCAGTTTTGGTAGTTTTTATCATAGTGAAATAATTTTATTACAATAATATTATTTCACTATAGTTTTTATCATGGCTTTCAGTCTCAAATGTCAGGTGTATTGCAATTTTAATCAATTAAAAGGTTTAAAAACTCACCGGGTGAAAAGAAAGATAAAATTTCTTTCTATAACCAATAATGATAATGCGGCAGCGCTAAAGGCTGCTTCGGCTGCAACACCGTCAGCAATGTCTGCCGACCGCTTTGGCGAAAAATGCGCTGTGACAAGTTCTCGGGTTGGGTGGTTGCTAGTGCTTCTTCTTCTCCGACTAAATTTTGATCTTTCCGCCCTCCCTCAAACGAGAAGTTGGCAAAAATTGATTTTCCAGTAGGGCCACCGTTTCAAGAAATCAGGAACCTACAGGGCGTTTGCTCTCTCCTTGGTTGACACTTTCGTCGATTCGTCAACTTGTGCCTTGCCTAGGAATGCCTGCAAATTTTTCACTTTTATTAGACACCAAATCTCACTAAATAATTTTATCAATGCGACCGGCAATAAAGCACATTTTCAGGTTATGTTTAATTTGCTAAGGTATTGGTATTTTCATATGTTAATAAATATTTAATAATTTTTCTCTATAGTTATTTATCGTGTCCGATGTCTAAAACGTCTGCTGTTGCTTTTACTGTATGTACTCACAATTAACAAATTCCAATGTCTTTTTCGTCTCTCTTCTATGCACTACTTTGCTTGCCTTGGTCGTTGCTCCTGTTGGTTTCTGCTTTGCGGAGTTTTTCTTTGCTCAGTTTTTCTCAAATTTATATTTGTTTAATATTTTATTTATTCTTTTTTGTTTAACAATTCGCATAACTTCTTTTTACGTACTGTTTTAATAAACCCTGACGTTATCCATGGCCTCACTAACAAAAAAAAACACAACAATAACTTACATACACACAAACTCGATTCACTCGCTTCTGTTTTACCACTCAATTCGCGTTTCTCGCCGTTTCTCTGCTCAAGCTTTCCAATGAGTGACGCAGTTGCGGTGGATCCACTTTTTTCCCAAATTTTATCTGCAGCGACGCACACTGTACTGCTTTAAATTACAAAAGTTTAATTTCCAAACGAAATAAATGCAAATTTTCGATTTTGTCACACTTCGCCATAACTTTTGCACATATTTTCGATTCGTTCGAGTTTTATTTTTAGTTTTAAATTCACAGTTTTTGCAGTCACACGCAGAAACGTTGGAAGTTTTTCGCTCTTCGTAAAATTATGTCATTTTCAATTTCGTCTAGTGATGAGCAATGAGCGATATTTCACTATCGGTGATTTTTCCAGTGTAATTTGAAAATCACGCATAGCGAAAGATAATAAAGGTCGAAGAAAAATTTACAATGATTTTGGAGGCATTAATAGTTAAGTTTCTCTAGTATTTCTCTGAAGTTCCGATGCGAAAACTGCAAAAAATCGCAGCCATTCGCCGATTAACACAAAAT
>NW_023458566.1:4240660-4291070 GCF_013731165.1 Rhagoletis pomonella | reverse complement strand
AAAAAAAAAAAAGCGTCATGCCAAAGGTTGAGGTACCGCCCATGTATAAACTTAAATACTATGTACTATTTAGTAATAAATCAACTAATATGCATACGATACATTCATACATATAAACATAATCAAGTACAAGCACGCAAAAGTACTACCACATTGCCGCTACACACCAGAGGTATTCTTAAAAAAAAAACAAAAACGAAAATTTGTCACACATACTACTTATATATACACCCCAAAACAAAAAAAAAAAAAAACACAAAAAAAAACTTAGCCATTTGTGTATAATCTGGAATTTAAGTATATAAAAAAAATATATACATACATACATGCATACAGATGTATATGTATGTAATAGTGTACTTAGGAAAGGAGAAAGAAGTATAAGAGCGCTTGTTGCAACAATTTGGTGCAGCAAGAAAAGCACTTGTTGCAAGCACACAAAGTTTTTTCAAGCAGATAACCGACACACACACACACACACAGCGATAGTGCAGCACTGCATTGCACTTTGCGGTAAGCTCCTCGTTTGAAACGTTTGTATGTTTGAAATATTGGAAAACAATGTTTGTAAAACAAAAAAAAAAAATGTTATGGAATTATTGGAAAAAGCGCACTAACGATTTTGTATTGAAAAAACAATAAAATAAAATAAAAATTATAAAAATAAAACAAAAAAAAATATCATAATTATAATTTAAAACATTTACGAAAAATGAATAGTGCAAGTATGCTAATCTTTTTATATTATTTGCATTAATTTAACTTTGTATGTATGTTTTTGTGCAGTGTTGAAATTAGCAAGTGTACGAATGTGACCCAATCATGATGATGATCAAAGTACCTTTTGAACTAATTTTGCCGTCAAAGTGTGAAATTGAAATTTTACTTCCCCTAGCGCACACGCACCAAGTGTTTTTTGTGTCACTTTTTGGCGATCAATTTCGAAAATAGAACTTGCATAGGCTGACTGCAACATAAGGCATGCCAATCCGAGTAACGACAAAGGGTGTATGCAGGTGTAAACTTGTGTTGAAAGTGCTTAAATATATTGCATTTGGATAATTTTACGGAGAATAAGTTGAAAATTCATCTGTCACAGACTAAAACAATAACTAAAATTACTATTGGCTATAAAAAAAAACATTAAATTTCCTTGAATTAAAAATTATAAGCTGATTTGGATCATTTTGCTTGTGGATCTTTGATTTTTTTGACCTGTGTGATGCAATAAATTGTTTAGTGGAAAAGGAATTTTGGAACATTAGACATTTTTAATACTAAAAATTTTACATTTTATTCAGTGTTTCGAGACTTTCCATGTTTTCGAATCTATGTACTAAAAATACCATTAAACTTTTATTTAACTTATTGCTGGTTTCGCCAAACAATTTTAAAATTTATCATCCCCAGTTTCACCACTACTCAAATTTAAAATGAAAACTTTGCGAAAAATACTTGTCATTATACATTTTTTCAGGCATTAGAATATGATAATAAAAATATATATGCATGTATATATTTTCTTTTTAAATAAAAAAACTGTCTTCTCAGCTTCTTTTAAAAATTATTAGTACTATCGATTTTTGATTCCTTAACTATTATTTTTTTCAAAAAAAAAAAAAAAAATTTATCAGCTCCTTTATTAAAAAAATTATTTATACTAGGCGTTGAAAATAGTAGTTATTTCTTCAGATGGAATTTGTTTTTCAAAGATCATGGCCGAATCATTTTCTATAAATATTTCTAATTGTATTTATAGTTAGTTTAAGATTTCAAAAAAAACCGACCGCGTCAAAAACAGTTTAAATATTAACGTTTTCTTAAGTACAAGTTTTTTCGAAAAATTTTTAGATTATAAAAAATTTATAAATGCAGAAGCGCTAAAAGGTTAAAAACAGCGGCAATGAAGTGAAATCGATTATATTGACTGAAACTTTAAAAATCAAAATATCAATTGAACTTGATCGAAGAAATAACAGTAGAAAAAAAATATCAAATGAGTCGAAGACCTTTGTAAAAATAATACCGTATTCTCACTTGGCATTAAATGAAAAAATTTAATGTGCGGTTAAGTTTAGAAATAATGCCCAATTTTCACTAGACATGAAAGGGAAAATTAAAAAATTTCTTGTGAAAACGAACTTATGCCGGCATTCCACTGGGTATTAAACTACAAACACTTTATTGACAAAGTTGGACATTAAAAAAATATTCGTGTCATTATTTTGAAAACAATGCTCATTAGTTCTGCATAGAAAAAATTTTGAAATGTAGATTAGCAAAAATTTTTTTTAGCGTATGTTTCAATGCAAACTTTGACACAAACATTGCCTAGTGGAAATTTGGTATATTAGTGAAATAAAATTGTTTCCCGAATCGCGTTTTCCACTGGCACACAATTTGTGGTTCTGAAATGTCCACTGGAAATTCGGTATAATAAACGATCAAATTTTAGAAGCGAACAAAAATTTAATCGAAATTGAATGAACAAACCATGACATATTTTCAGTATATCGCTGCTATTAATGCTACATTAACATATTTAAAATTGCCGTTAGTATTCCCTGTGTTAGTTTAAAAATTTTTCGTTTCTTGCACATAATTCCAAATTCATTAATTAAGGTCTTTTGCATTGCTGACGAAGATATGTATTTGCAAAAAAAACAAGAAATCATCACTTTAGCAACTTTATACCCGGCCCGCTACTAATAACGTGTTTCCACGAGATTTTTATTCCGCAATTAGAGCACTATTCCTAATAGTGTGTTTCCACAAACCATAAATTGTGTAAATTGCGCACTATTTCTAATCTAAATTAAAATTACGACGAGGTTCTCAATTTGGTTGTAGAAAAAGCAGTCAGCTGCAATCGTCTACGAGTTTTAATTGGGGGTGAAATAGAAAAAATTTTGACTCAATTTCATTAATGTGACTCTAAAATTAAAAAAAAAAATAATAATAAAACAAAATAAAATAATCGATTTAAAACTAGGTGAACAGCTTTTAGATCTTGCTAAATAATCAACAGGAGATCAACGAAATCATAAATTGAATTTGATGAACGAGATTACGCAATTTCATGGGTAGTGAAAACGCCGTGTAAATTGGCATCGATCAAATACATATAAAATAAAAAGCGAAAAATGCCAGGGAATCAAAAATCGAACATAAATTTTATTTAAACAAAATTTTATTATTTTCTTTAAACACACTTACAACTGCATACACCCTGTAAGCGCTTAATATATGAGGTAGTGTCGTAAAATGTACTTGTGTAGCATAGTGAATTTATTTTGTGTATTAACAACAAATATAGTATACGCTATTAAAAATAAAAACAAGAACAACATACCCGCCCAAAATGAATCAATGTACTATTATTGCAGCAAAATGTAGCTACATACTATTTAAGTAAGAAAACAAAAAACAATTTAATAAAAAATAATAAAGGACTAACCACAACGAACGGACTGCTCAAAACGTACAGACCACTACAAAGTAAAAATTGTAGTAGTATTGAATTAAAAAAATAAACAACTATTGGATATAAAAATTCATTTACAAAAAAAAGGCAAGAAAAAAATAATCAAATAAACTTAAGTGACGAAAGACACCAACACTAAGCTACACACATTTATACACACAAACACAGAGAATAAAAACCAACAAACACCCTCGCTCTTTATGCCAATTATCTAGTTACGTTTTTTCTTACTTTTTATTATTATCTACTACTATTTTACTACAATATGTATAACTTATGCTTTTTATCAATATGTATATAGTACCATACATATATGTATACATTCAAATATATTATTCAAAAACATTTGTTTACTTTAAAAGCAAATGGAACAAGTGCAAAAGAAAGTAAAACTAATTTATAGAAGATTAAAATAAAAAAAAATGAAGTTTAAATTAGTTTAAAAAAGTCTAAATAAAAAAATAAAATAAAACGAAAAATTGTGTTGACTCAAATGTTCAAGAGAGCTACTACCTAAATAATGCCAAATTACGTACATATGTATTCGAATTTGCCTAAAAAATATAAAATCGTTTAATAAGCTGTTTTTTGCCAAAAAATTGGAAAAAGGTGTTGAAATTACGAGAAATACGAAAAAAGTTTATACCAATTACATTAATGCTGATGGCAAAATTTGTTGTTGTTGTTGTT
Source organism: Rhagoletis pomonella (assembly GCF_013731165.1). Classification (NCBI taxonomy): domain Eukaryota; kingdom Metazoa; phylum Arthropoda; class Insecta; order Diptera; family Tephritidae; genus Rhagoletis; species Rhagoletis pomonella. The sequence continues at coordinate 4,286,896 of NW_023458566.1, read as the reverse complement.
GCGATAGCAACTCGTGGAGGATGGCGCAACATATGTATTTGGTTGGCAAATGGACTTATAATTTTATTTTTTTTTTAGAAATTTGTAAATAACAAAAATATAAGCAAATACAGCACTGTGCAAAGAATGTGCGCTGCATATCAAATACTATCAGCTGCTGGATGGCAAAAAAGTTTGCCAGTTTGTTACTTACTACGGTACTTTTTTTTTTGGAAAATTAGAAAACCCTAGCTTCCATCGAATTTCAGTGGGTTGTGCACTTTACCCTTTTGCCAGCCGCTAGGGCTTGCAATCGAATTTAATTTTTCATTTTATTTTTTTATAGTTGCGTTTTTTGTTTGCATACTTTTGCACAATTTTTTTTATACGTATTTTTGACTTAAAAAACGCCAAACCAAATCTGCGTGCATTTTTCCTATCGCCAAAATAAAAACAAAAATAAATAAATGAAAAATAAAGGCATTCGCTTTTAAACGAATTGCAATAATAAAAAAAAAGATATAATAAAATAATGAATTACGCGTATGTGAATCGAAATGAAGTTTTTCAAAAAGTACAAAATCACATTCAAATGCAATTTAAGTAATAATACAAATCAGTTAATACTATTATAGAATTTATTTAACAAAACCAAATGAAAAAAAAAATACAATTAAATTAAAATTTGTAACCAAAAAGGCTCAACTAGAAGACCTTTTTCGCAGAAGATATTTTGTTTTGTTTTTTACTTGCCCCTAAGTGCTAATATGCTAGCGAAATCTTTTCACACTGGCAACTATTTGTAACATTTCATAATAGACATACATACATACATACATACATACACACATGTTTACAAGCACTCATAAATATGTACGTATTCCGCCTTCTATGAGCTGTTTCCTTTTTTTTCAAAATGTTCCGATGTATGCTTGTATGTATGTTTGTAGATTAGGGTGCATCACTCTTCATACAAAAAAAAAACGGTATTTCCATCGGAATTATACATTTTATTATATTTTAAGACTTCGCCATAATATTAATATATTTGAAAATACTTTCAATAACCTTTTAAAAATATTTTTATACAAAAATCCCCTCCGATGATAGAAGAGCTTAAGCTTAAAACGTCTGCATAAAAATGTTTAAAAATTTTTGCTACACAAACAAAATTATGAGATTTGTGGAGGCATTTTAAAATGGCTCTAGCTCACGTAAATCTTAATATTTTGCCGAAATATTTTGGCAGAAGTCTTAAAATGTAATGAATTTTATAATTCCGGCGGAAAAAGAGCAACTCTTTCGTTTTTTGTTTTGGTGAGGCACTCTAATATAAATATGTATGTACCTTCGTATGTATTTTATTGAAGTGTATTAAAAACATATATTTACGTAAGTATGTATTGGTTTTTTTCTTTGTTAACTAATTTCTTCTCAAATTCCTGCTGTAAACGCAAAGTGTTCCAAATACATGCAATGTATTTTTCGTAATTATAAAAAAAAATTAATACATACCCACATATGTATGTACATGAATGCCATGCTCTATATGCAATGTGTTATAACACTTATACTCATTTAAACACTATGTATTATTTGTTTGTATTCTAGAAAAAAAAAAAAAAATTATAAAAAAATTGATTATATGATTATAGTTACATACAATTACAAACATGCATATGAGTTGAAATTTCAATTTTAATAAATGAAAGAATAAAAATGTATTCTAAATATATACATAAATATAAATAATGTAATAATTAATATATAAAAGTTTGGGTTTTTCGTTCAAAAAAAGTAAAAAAAAACATCACACAAAAATTAAGTTAAATATAATCGTCACAGTCGCATTACAAGTCTACTTACATATGTATGTACAATTGTATATAAATCATAATTTTTTTTTTTGTTTATACCAATAATTTTCAGTCCTTACAACGTCTATTACGCCTAAAATCCTAAGCACTGCAATGAAACTGCTAGTTGGACAAATCAAAAAAAAAAGCAGACTCAATAAATTGCATTAAGCGCGTTTGTAAGCAGCTCCTTTCGCATAATTTTAACGAAATTTGCATTGTCTGCAATTATTTATACAAAAATACACACATATATTTGTTCTGAGTTATGCCGAGTTACATATGTATGTGAGCTATTAAGTGCATTCAATTATTAGCTTTAATATTAGCGACTGTTAATATATTTAAGCTGAAACAAAAAAAAAAATAAAATAAAATAAAAAATCAAAGAAAGATTTTAAGTTTACACCTGCAATTATACAAAAAATTAATGCCAACTTATGTAAAAAAAAACAACAAAATTGTGTGACACAAAATTAATAAGTTTGTAAAGATTTCAATCAAAAGTTTTTTAATATAAACAAAACAAAATTTTGTTTTATTTTTATTTACATAACTTTTTACTGAACAGTAAGTTGGATAATGAATTTTCGTTGATTTATTTTTCTGTTTGGACAAAAAAAAATTTTATGGTCGAGTAATTGCCACACTTTATTCCGCACGAGTGTTCCAGATATGTCAGATGCTATAAATACTACGAATGAGCTCGCTAAAGGTGCCGGTAAACGATGAAAATAATTCTCATGTGTATAAGAATTTACTCTCATGAGAACGCATATTTACTCTCATCGTACAGTAAATATCAATTCTCATTACCAGACGGTAAAGATGAGAGTGAATTCCTATCCTCATGAGAATTCTTCTTATCATTTACCAGACCCTTAAGAAATCTAAAGTTTCGCCGATCTAAACAGGGTTAGACATCTGAAACAACAGCTTCTGCTCGGCAAAAAGTCAGAGTCATAATCGAGTCGGGTATAGTGGAAACTAACAGAAAAAAAAAACTAACAAAAAATTCAAAAGGAAAGAAGTCGGCTTAAGTCGTTATTACTTATATTAACGAGCAGTCAAGTCACCGTTATTCTTTGTAAATAAGTTCATTACAACGTATGCTATTGACTGGGAATCTTCGCCATAACAGCATAGACAGACGGCAGCACTGATGCAGATCAACTTTTTAATTCGAAATTATCTCGGTAATTAACTACAATTGATCCGAATTAAGTCCGCGAGCTAGTTCTCAACATTAATGCGGATCAGGGCGTTTTCGATGACAGCACTGACCAAAATGGCCAGTTGTTGTCTATTGTGAATGAAAAATAAATGAAAAGCAAGTAGCGTCCGCGATGGATGAGTGATAATAGCTGCGTACTATAAAAATATTGTCCAAGGGCAACTTAAAATTCAACTTTTAAATCTGATTCCTTGAACACTTTTGGGTTTCAGTTTTATAGCAAATACAATTTTAGACTAATAAACAAATTGGGACTACAATTTTTTTTGTAGTCACACGATTGGTACAATACAGCGAACTTCTATTGAAAAATTAGTACAAATTCTTTGTTTTTATTGGGATAAAGAAAAATATTTGTGCATTCGTACGATTGGGATACGAGTTGCACCAAATTTTGGGCTAATGCCCAATCGTGTGACACTGCCTTAAGGGATTTCTTTGAGCTTAAGTGCCAAAAATTGTACTGCTTATGATATGTTCAGTAAAGTAGAGTACACCCAGAGTATGGCTGGTATATTTCACGTCTGCACTGCCTCCAACTCGATGGAATTTCGATTTAATCGTAATCACCACTTGAAAGCAAACTAACAACGAATCCTTCAGTTCTGCTTGGAAAGGAGCAATCGAAAAAAAAGCTTTAGTACAATTAGCAGCTCTTCTACGTCTCTGAAGGCCTATTTTGGCGTAAATTAATTATACTTCATCAATATGGCAAGAAAGGTATCAGAAAAAATGGCTCAACGAAGGTAAATGGCAAAAATTGTAATGACAAAGTTGGACATTAGAAAGTATTCGTCTCATTACGTTAAAAAAATTGTATATAATTTATTTCCACATGGCATTTTTAAATGTCTCCAATTTTATGTTATTGTAATGCCTAGTGGTAATGCGGCATTATACATACATATCTACATATCGTCTATGTTTTTGCAAAACCGCCCTTCGCCCAATTGCAAAACCGCCTATCTTACGGCACTCAAATTTTACAACAGAGCGAAAAAAAGGTTTATTCTTTGAAGGCATTGCCTTGATTGGCGGTATTTTGACGATATGTATATCAAATGTGGCTCTTTAAGTTTACCGGAAATAAAGTGAGAATTGGAACATGTCGATAATATGTACATTAGGGTGATGCAAAATAACTAACCCAACGAATTCATGGCCTTAAAAGGACCTATTTACTGAAAAGAAAATTCTCCCATTTGGAAAAATGTATACACCAATTTTAAAAGATATCGGTGGGCATTTGAAAAAACGTGACTAATATTTTTTATATTGTTGAAGGACTTCAGCAGGACTTGTAATTGACGCGATACATTCCAAACACACATTTCGAAAACACTAAAATCCGATAACTCCACAAAATTCGATACATCGACTAATTTCGAAAACTTTGAGATTCGAGGGCTCGATAAATTTCGATAACTTAAAAATGTATATATCTTTGGATACCTTTATAAATTTTTAATTTTTATGCTCCATATTTTTCGAAAGCTCAGTAATCAGTAAGTTGAAAGAACTCGATGCATTACGATATCTCGATCAACTTCTTTAAGTCTATAATAATGACAATTCCATAAATATCGATAACTTGATACAATTCTTTAACATGAAAATTGTCGATAACTATCCGTAAATTTCGACAACGCAATAAACATTGATCAATTTGAATAATTTGATACGTTGCGATAACTCGATAAATTTCGATAACTAAACTTCGATGATTCTATAAATTTCGGTAACTTTTATGACTGAATCTATTTCGATTCCTATCGAAAAATTTCAATTAACTCTATAAGTTACCCTAATTCTTATGTATTTCCAATTGTCTCCATTTCCGTTTTTTTTTCTTCACTTTTTCCTTCTCTTTTTTGTCTTCATCGTTATTATTTATTTATTTCTTCATCTTGATATTTATCTTTATTTCAAAGTTTAATTTCAAATACGAAGTAAAACCAAATGCGAAAACAGCGCAAATAGAAAAGGTGGCAACAACAACCATACCCAAATACGGAACGACGATTTTGGACGTAATTTTCAACCAATTTTGAAGCCATAAAACTCCTCTTCGTTCGGTAGAATCGCCAAACGAACGGATACAAAATTTATGTTAGCGTATTAGTATATACATAGCTACCTGCAAATGAAATTGATTTTGTTCTTCAACTTCAGCGTAATTTTTAAGAGAATTATAGCCCTACAAGAATATGCCTAGACAAAAATTTTATCTCAAACGGTTCAATAGTTATAACATTTTTAATGAAAACAATTTTTTTTACATTGTAAGGCCATAAATTCCCTAGGTTAGTTATTTTGGATCACCCTACTGTACATATTTACATACATATAGCGCGTCAACTTGCTATTGCAGGAACCGCAAATAGTGAAAACTAAAGACTTAAGTAGCGAACTTCAATCCATTTATTGGCCAAGAAACAAGGGAAGCTTTTAGTATACACATTTTGAAATAATACTGCAACAAAATATTTCCACATGTTTGTAATGACGTCTATAACAGATAGTATGCTCCGTTTCTCTTGAATAGGTACTTTTTCTTCGAGAATTGGGCTTAAATATATACATACATATTCATATGAACATATCTCGGCTTGTAGGCAGCAGAGCAGCTTTGTTTTAGGCTCATTTAAAATAATGATACATTTTGAGGAAAATTAGTTAAAAAGAAAAAACAAAAATTGTGTATAGTTTTTGCATTTTATGTGGCTTTCTAGATCAGCAACAGTTTTTTATTTCCACTTGAATAGGTACAGCAAGCGCAACAGCTCTTGAAGCATTTAAAAGAGAATTACAAATATCATTTAGCGCATCTGAATCAAAATAGCTGCACCTTTGCCTGTAGAAAATTCGAAATCCGAGGAATTGCTTTACGGTCGAGCTATCACCATTGTTATCAGCCGTCGCTGGCCAGCACAAAGAAGGCTACACAAAACTGATAGAAGGTTGTTTGTGCAGCTCGCCTTTAAATGTGTCACTCCAGTCTCGGAATTGAAGAAAAAAGTTGGTCTTAGCGGCAGATTAAAATAATTCTAAGCACTTGGGCACAAAGTAATGAACTCTTACTGGATTTTGGTAGGCTTACATGCCTCAAATGGGCAACAAGAAGGTTATATTTTGCTCGCTAACGGAACTTGAGCCTCGATGGCTCAAATGGATTTAATATTTATTTTTGCGAACAGCAAAAGTTAGAAATTTTTTGTGAATGTATGTTAAGTTTCGAAAGTGGCGAAAAATTCGTATAAAAGGGTATACATTACATCCTTTCAACATCTGTCGCATATTCTGTCATATATTTCTTGAATGTACTACCACAATGGCGCAAGTAGACTTAAAAAGGAGCATAACCAAATCACATCTAAATTTTTTGCCGATACCAATCTATTTACCGCACCTAAATTTACGAGGAAATGCTGGAAACTTATTGTTTTGAAGATTTAGGAGCCTGGTCAACTATTGCGGCGATAATGGTGGGATGCTATGAGATACAGTGACTCAAACAAATGACCGCGTGTTTATTTTTTAAAATTTTCGTAATATTTCTCTAGCTAAATTGTTTTTTGTCAGTTTTATATAAAAAATCGAAAATTTTCATCAAAATTTCAACTTTTTATTCTGAATTTTTAGAAAAATTTTGGGTATGCAGTTTTATGGATTTTATGATTTTTGAGATTTTTTTTAGGCTACTTTTTCGTTTTTTTTTTTAATATAACAGCGTAATTTACAAAAACTTGCGTTGATATTTTGAAATTTTGTTGCTGACGGTCTCCTGCGTTTTATTTCATAAGAAATTCATACTTATATGAAAAAAAGTGCGAAAATCCGTCACCGAAAAAAATTCTCAAAATCAACGCAATTTTTTAGCCGTTGAAACTTGCACTTTTTCTATAAATTCAGAATAAAAAGTTTAAATTTTGATACAAATTTTTTGAATTTTCCTAAATTTTGAAACTGCGATTTACACGGTTTTGGTAAAAGTTTAGACGATATTTTTATATATACAAAAAAAAAAATATAGCTCGAAAAACATTCCGAATATTTGAACAAAATCAATACGTGCTCCTTTGTCTGAGTCACTGTTTCTTTGGAATCTTCGAGAAGCCTCTACGACAGTCTAGTAAACCATAAAAAATATAATACATAATTACTTTCCTCACACTACCTATATACATACACAAATTTGCAGAGTCGACTGCGTATTTCCTTTTCCAAGATTAATTTTATATACCTTTGTTTTTTATTTTTTATTAAATAAAAAATTATCTATTAAAACTGTGATATCAACTGAAGTTGCAGGGTATTTCATAAATAAATTAAAATAATACAAGCAAAAAAAAAAAAAGAAACTTAAGTCAAAAGTAAAATCGAAAATTATATTTTTCAATACATACAAGTGCATTACAAGAAAAAAAACACAAACAATTTAACCTAAATACACTACACATTTAATTACATACATATGCATGTAAACATTGTTTCTGTGTGTGTTCAACTGAAAGGCAATCTTGCTAAGACGAAAAGCTCACTGGATACCCACCCAAAGGCAAAGAAGACACAACAGAACATAACTTATGCAGTGCGTACGTTCATACCTAAATATGTTTGTACAAGCTAATCTACCCTTTTGCCTTCGATGGTCATAAATATGTATGTAGAGAAGCGCATCAACTAAATATAAATGTAATTAAAAATGATGACTATGTACTCATAAATATGTATGTGAAAAAAGATCTACCGATTTGTTGTATACAACCACAAGAACCACTGAAGAGGCCACTTCCAATGAGAAAAAAACGCCGAGTTACTAATGTGACAACTAAATATTTCCAGAAAAAAAAAACAAAAACAAAAAAAAACAAACTCAAAAAGAACTACAATCTTAACGTAAACATCGCATTCAAAACAGGTTAGAAATAGAATTACAGTAATTATAAAAAAAATGTACACACACACACATTTCAAAGTATACAGCCATAGGTACTACAAATACTTTATGTATGTGTGGACATGTAAAAATCAATCTGTATGTAAATTATACAACACAAGAAGCAATATAAATGCAATGCAATGAATATATAAACGAAAGCTACAAACCGCACGATTATTGAAGAAACCCTCTTGTCTTATAACTTTAAAATAATTATGCAACTCAAGCCAAACAAACAACAAAAAAAAAAAACAAAGCTCTAAAAATGTAAAATGATGCAATAGTTGCAGAATAAAATCGAAATACTTTAAAGTTTAAACGAACACAACGCAAGTATCTATACAAAAAGAAAAACCACTATCCATTGTACATATGTAAATACATACATATTCTTAAACAAAGGTTTCCCTTAAATAAATGTGTACTAAGTAAATTTGTATTAATCTTAACTGAAGATGCATAAGCATGTATTTGTATTAAACTTTTTACTAAAAGCTGTCTGCACACACACACACACGTTTATATCTAATAAAAATGCTTATAAAATTTCCTATCAAGTACTATTTTCTTCTTCAATAAAGCACGCCAGTCATTCCTCTTCTGTGCCAACTGACGCCAATTTCCATCATAGAGGAGGCCTCCCGCTTCCACTGCCACCGCCACCGCCACCATCCCAAACACCGGCTTTCGAGTTGAATACTTTCAGGGCTGAAACTTCTTTTTCGATTCGTACGACATGGCCAAGCCAGCGGAGCTGCTGTGTGTCTAGGGCTAACAGCGCGAGTACTTCACTTCTGAATTGCCTACTCGGACCAAAGTAGCACTTGTTGGCAAGATGCTGGTTCCCAAGTACATATACTAAGTTCTCTAGCTGTCGCCAGTAGAATGGGATCTGGCTGCCAACACCAGACACTCGCGCTTTGCTTCTCTGTTTAATTTCGAGAAGGCAGAATAGACGGTGCGGCTGTAAAGATCGGTCGTTGAGTAAGATCTTGTAAAAACTGTACCATCAGTAGTTCTACAAAATTAGATTAAAGAAATAGCACGCTAGAGCTTGCCGTGTCTGGAACCGCTGGCCTTTCTCAATTATCCTGTTGAAAGCGGCTTCGAAATCGATGATTAGACCATCACATGGCGCTCAATAATACCATATAGTCGATGCTTATACCGCGGTATTTATTGCTTTCGTCCGATTATGTTCTGAACATGACTCTCCGCCATATTTGAATAGCTAAGTTGGTAGAAAATTGACTCGGAAGGCTTTGCTATTTTTGAGCTTTTCAAATTTCGTCGTAGTATTTTAACGGGACATCGATTCCGTCATCATAGTTTTGATTCGGGTCATCATTATCTCCATGGTTTCCTTCGCTGGTACCATTAAGCAGGTTGCAAAAGTATTCCCTCCTTAATATAAGTTTGCCATTAGGATGCTAATCGATGCCAAGTTTTTTGAGGAGATTTCTAAGTGATCGATGGGCTTAATAAGCAGCTTCTGGGGAAAGTTAAAGATGATTTGGTGCAATTTATATATATTTAAGCTGCTCATAAGCAAAGACCAAAATGCTTAGGTAGACTATAAATGTAAAATTTTTGACCCTCCCCTAGGCTTTTCTAGACTTCTTATTCTTTTTTGCGGTTTTCATAATATTTTGGCCTACAACTCGAACATATTCACAAGATTAAATATATCTACCCAAGCGCATTTAAGGCAGCTTTGATAACTTTTTCTCAGCCCTTCAATAGCTATTCATACACCCAACAAATACTTAACTAAGTACTAGGTTTCGCAATAAAAAATTCTCTCAGCTGCATACGTGTTACTGTTACTTAAAAATAAAACTCAAAAACCATTATATTCTATATTTTCAGCCCCAGCTAATAAATACGCACAAATACTTATTCCTTTTTTTCTACAAAAAAATTGCCCTTGCACACTTAAGTGTTAAGCATAAATATTATGTATTTTAAGTATGTAATTATAACCTTTCTACACAAATTTTTTATAAACTTAAATATGTAGTTCACCATATCACATTGTACATATAAATGCTATACAAGTATATTTAGACGTTGCATAAAACTATCCGAAACCAACCAACACCAACCCCAAAGTCTTCCCCACTGAATTTTCGTTTAAAGTATTTCCAAATGCATTGCTCGTAAAACTTCAACGGCCAATACACTACATTGAAGCCATATACACACATACATACATACATACTAAGTAGAATGTAGAACTTGAAATCAGTATTTAAAATCACAAACTTATGTATATATAAAGAAAACGATAACAATTTAAAAAGAGGCAAAAAAATAAATAAAATAAGTATTAAGTATATAATTCAGAATACGTACAGCTTTAATTTAAGCACCGAATGATAAACCAATCTAAATAAGTGGTAATTATATTGTAATTACGCGTGTGTCTTGTAATTAATAAGTTCTAAAATACACGAGTACAGTGCCCCTCCCTACAACAGAACCTTCCTTGACACAGTCAACACCCGCACACACACAACCACAAGTGTGCTTTTGTACAGTTGACTGTGGTAATAATATATAAGAACAGTTAAAAAAAAAAATTGAAAAAATTAATAAACAAATAAGTGGCTTGCAGAAAATATTACAACTTTAATGTCAAACTCGAATTTCCAGTGATGAAAATTTATTTGCCTCGATATTCGTTAGAAAATTGTTAACGCATATAATTAATAATAAAAAAAAAGTAAAATAAGTAATAAAACATATATCAAAAATAAGAAAATACACTAAGTAAAAAAAAAACATTCAGACTTCACCGAAGTTTATTAAAAAAAACTTCAAAAAACGCATACTTAAGCTTTAAAATTTATTTGTAAGTCAGTGGAAAATTTAGTTTAAATTGAATTATTGTTCAATTGAAAAACAAAAAAAAAAGATGTATCAAAAAAGTAGTAAGGAGGAGTAAGAAAGAAGTTTAAACCTAAAACGTCCAATTTATTTGCATTACATTGAAAATTATCAGTGAGATTTAACAGAATAAATTTTATGTATTTAAAAAAAACACACACACACACACGCAAAGTAACATTAAAAAGTAATTGCATAAAATAATATAAAAAATAAAAATTAATTGCATAATTTAAAGACAAAAAAAAAATTTTTTTTGCAGTGTGTATAAGGCCATTTGAACTCAAAACAATTGCGTGGTGTACAAAATAAATAGTTTGTATGTCTGTCTAAATGAGTGAATAAAAAATTTTATTTGAGAATTTATGTAAAAGTTTACTTTCTTCCGACAGGTTGTAAATCTAAAAATTGAGAAAAAACAATGCGCAATTAATTAGAAAAATGTTAACAAAATCTTATTAAAAAAATGTAAGCAGAATTTCTTTCACTTTATGTATACGTTTTCGGTGTATGTATGAAAAGTAGTGTATGTATAATACGCAATAAGTACTTAATTAGTTCAAAAGCAAACGGTGTTCAATTGCACTATTCCATTTAAGCCAAAATTTCGATAGTAAAAGAAAAAAAAAAATTGAAATGTATACCACATTCGGTTTTGGGAATGCCAAATTGTATAAGAAATTCATGTGAAAAAATATAAAGTTAATATAAAAAAATTCGAATTAAAAAATATTATTTTAAATACTTCAATTTGATTGGTAAAATTTGTTTTAGCTTGTTAGAAAATAATTTGAAGCATTTCGTCTAAAATGTAAACACTGATACCTTTCCACATATGCAAATATCTACAGTCCTCCTTTTCGTGTGTGGTATATATTTTGGAGTTTTCAACTTCGATTGTCAAACTTGATACAAAAATGTGTCGAAAAGTGACACGAAAAAGATTTGTTTCCATTACAAATTTGACAACAGAATCTGACATTTTCTCTCGGAATCTGCCCTGAGAGGTAGAGGTCTTCTACTAAATCTGTCTTCGTAGTGGATAGTTAAGCTGCCCGCAAAGTCCCGGGGGCGTTAAGGACTTGCTCGAATAGCAATCAGGAATTCTGAAGATCTCTGCGAACGCTTAGATAGCATAGCGGCGCTGGACACTTAACAACATGACCGTAAGCTTTTAAGCTCAGAAGCTGTAAGATAAATAATAGATAGAATTCATTCAGAACTTCCAAGGCGTGTGCTCCGAGCTTCAGAGAAAGCAAATACAATTTCGGAGGACCACAACTTTGCGTGCTTCGATAGCTAATGAAAATTTCTTTAAAGGATCTACTAGGATTCGTCAGAAAATCAGGATGATTCGAACACGTATAAATGTGATGATGACGAAAATTCATCTTAGTTAGACCGTGGTTCAAGCTTTGAGTATAGAGGTCTTGTAAAAAATCGTCTTCGTCAATTAGCAACTCTTTTCTCGCTTGATGTTCGAATAGCAAGTATTCCATTAACCGCTCGAATTCAACTAACGGTTCACTTTCGAATAATCGCTTACCATCGAGTAGTCTGAAAATCGACTAACCGTAATTATACAAATAGTGACAATTGTTCGTAACAAAGTTTTTTTTATTTGCGCATATGTAATGAGCTAGGTCGAAAAATCAAAAATGAATGGTTAGTCGACTTTAATTGTTGGTGAGCTGTTTTGAAACAATCTTTGCTAATCGATTAACCGATTAGTCGATTAACCTCTACTTTTGTTTATCAACCCGTTTTAGGACTACAAAATATGTCGCATTTATGTTATTTGAAAAGTTCTAAATTGGCTATAATTCTCTGAACTTTATCTGGAATCTCCATATCAGATAATCTATGGACCCACATATCACTATTGTGATTATCATGCCGAAATCTTCGGCTTCTTTATGAGATTAAGTGCGACTGTTCCTAACTATCTGGCAATCCAAAGCGAAAAAAAATATACATATGTACATAACTGTGATATTTGCCGTGTAAAAGCGAATGATGCATTATCTATTCTGCAAGATGTTGACATATTCTTGCCATGTCTAGTTCTATCCCTAGATGATTGAGGGACATCATTTCCAGCGGTAAGCAAGAGCGCTTCGCCTATTAACACAGAGTTCGTTTATCCTATTTCTGCAATGTACAATATACATACATAGTTATTAATCTATTACGGCCTTAATATTAAAGCTCGAACTTAGAAAAGTAGGAGCCGCTGTCGGCTCTGCTGCTTTTGTTTCAGCATAGATCTCAACCTGCCTGTTGGAGTCAGAACTTGAGTAATCAAAAGCAAATAGTCAAGATGCATTGTTTTTTTTTTGGCATTTTCTAACTGCGCATACGGCTATACTATTGGCCACACTCAAGACATGATTAAGTAAACAAATTCTTCTTCATATGGCTCTCAGCTGTTGCCATATCATATCAACATGGCTGCGGCAATTGTCCATATCCGAACGATGAGCTCTTTCATTGGATAAAAGGTCTGCAAACCTTTGGAAGTTGAGACGTCGTCGACACTATATTTTTATTTGATTGAAATACTGTATGTAAAAGCGAAGAAATTCTATCACCATAAAAAACAAGGTCGACGGAGAAAAGCGAATTTGAAACATAAAATTTTTGTAGGCTTAAGTGCCGTCTTCTTAAGCAGCTTCATCTGCTCTCTAAATATTTTTTTCGGAACAAAATTGGTGTTTAAAAGGCAGATAAATTTAAAAGCTAATTGAGAAAACGGCCCCTAATCAATTTATTTTTTATTTTTTTGATATTAGCACTAGACCAATTTTTTTTTTCGGTAACATCTAATAAAACCTTCAAAGGATCAACTACATTTTTTTTTTCATTTTATCAATCAAAAACGACGGTAACACTTATCAGCTTTAAGAAAACAGTATCTTGGTCCTCGCGGGAGAGCTTTTGTTAGAACTGAGTCGATTCGATAAATAAAAGTTATGAACAAATGATACGGACTTTTGGACCTGCATTAAATTTTCCAGTGAATTCCTTTCATGAGGATCTGCAAAATATATGTGGGTATGGCAAGATGATTACTATTCTACTTTACTAGAACTTTTTTTTAAACAAATGCATTTCCAAAACAAAAAATCTTCTTGACAATGTTAGTGTATTTATGCAATGTATTATTAGAAATCTATTTCAAAACCATTGAATAACGTAAAAGAAACTGAAAACTACCTTATTGGGAGAAACAACGATTGTAATAGTCAAAACTGTAATATGAGATGTACACTTTTTGAAAAATAAAAAACAAAAAAATTATAAGAAAATATAAAAGCATAACTTGTGTATGTAAGATTAATTGTTAAAACATAAGAAACCTATTTTGTTCTATACGAAAGGGCGAAAAGTAAATATAAAAAAAAATAATAATAATAAATATTTCCTGAAATCTAATAAGTACATAATTAAATGTAGTAGTAGACCAACCCAAGTGTGCTTCAATTGGAATTTATGTTATATATTGTATATTAGACGATACAAACATACGTACTAAAAACGACCTAAATGGAAAAAAGAAGACACAGACAGTTATGAGATGTACTAAATTAGATGTAAGATTTTCAAAGATCAACATATGATTATTAATGTTAAAATGAAAAATATGTATTAACAACAATCAACAAATGTTAACTTCATTATTGGTGTCTATTTAAGCGATGTACTACATAATTATTAAAGAAAAATTTGAAATAAAAATGCCAAAAAAAAAACTTTGAAAATTTTCACACATAAAACTACCTTTAACAATTTATATGTGTACTTGGATCAATTTTAAGGCGAACCACTTAGAAAAATAGACACACTGAAAAACATCAATAAGTATATACATATATGTATATAAAAATATGTATGTAACCAATATGTTACTTGACGAACCACTTGCATACACACATACATACATACATATGTACATCTAAGAAATTTGAACCCATTTTGCAGCTCAAATGTATGTACTATACTTTATAAAACGACTAACATGTAGATACAACTTGGTTATCTAACACGAAAGACTTTCACAAGGCAAATGCTAATATCTATGAGTACATATTTTCTTCGAACAAAAATAAAACAAAACAGTGAAATAAAAAAAAAGTTAATTTAAGGGCGGAAAGAGTAAAAAAACTGCAATGTATGCAGTATAGTTGGAGCAAAATGTTTAGCCAAAGGAGCACCGTTGTACGAAGGGGTGGGTAGGAAAATGACCTGCAATTTTTGTGCAAGTGGCAAATTGAAATGTAAGTAGAAGATTTACTAAAAGTGTGAAATGAATATCTAGCTTTAAAATATTACGAAAGTAGCCGCCTTTTTTTTAAGAGTGCTAAACAGAAAATTACAACCGATTACTCATACAAAAATTCATAAGTCATACATACATACATACATATGTACTTGCATAAGTCTTCTACACTAAAATTAATAAACTATGTGTGTTAAGCTTTTAGGGAATATTTTCGAAAAAAAAAATACATACATAGGTGTGAACATGTGTATGTAATTCTATCAGTTTTTACATACTTACATTTGTATGTGTATAATTAGTATGTACTTATGTATAGAATCTAATCGATTCTGATTCTTTTGTTACTGGCGATGACGATTTCATTAGAAAAATCTTAGCTACTATTTATAAAAATATGTTTTACTAGTGAACCCGCATGGCGTTCAAACGCCCAAAACTGAATTTCAAAAACTTAAAAAAAAAAATAAAACTTTATCATACATCTACAGGCCAGCGTCTCTAATTTGACCTCTCATTTCTGAAATTCCTTTTCAAAAGTATTATCAAACTACAATCTTCTTAAATCTCTTTCGTCTGACATTGCGATACACATGTATTTCAATAAACTGATGAACTAATTCCAATTTGATTGTTCGAACAAATGGCAATCTCTCTTAATCCCATTTCGATTTATACCTATCTTTTAATAATTTCCTCCAACTTACTGAATAATTTGAATGTAACTTTTTGAACACGTGGTAACCCGCTTCAAACATTTGTAATGTGCAAACTAATGATTTCTTAACAATATTTTGTTTGACTGCGGTATTTTTATATTTCATATACTTTTTGAAATAGTTAATTGAGTTAGACCTTTCAAACACGTGGCAACCCCCTTCAAAAGTATTTTCAGGCTTAACCGTTGCTAACCCTCCTTCGCCGAATACTGCGATACATATTTTAATTAACTGATGAATTAAGTGGAATTTTAATTTTCAAATATGTGGCAACCCCACTAAATACAGTTCAGAATTAAACATTTTTCAACCCCCTTCGATTGATATCCATATTTTAACAATTCATTTAATTTATAAAATCATTTGAATTTAACTTTTTAAACAGGCGGCAACCCTCTTTCAATACCTCAAAATATATTTATTCTATATAATATAAATATTCTTAGCGTTCAAACTCAAGATTTCTTAACACTCCTTTGACATCAATATTTTGATATTTCGTATAACTTGTGAATAAGTAAACTAAATTCAACATTTCAAGCAGGTGGCAACCCTCTTCAAAATATTTTCAAAATACTACCTGAAACCGAATTAAGTTTGGCACCCATATGGTGATAAATATTTCTCTTACCTCATATGATTTTTTAAACAGGTGGCAACCCTCTTATAGTTCAGCTAAGAAACAAAGCTTTTCAAAACCAATCCGATTGTTACCCAGTTTGTAATAATTGATTAATTTTGTATAAATAATTTGAATATAATTTTACGAAAGGTGGCAACTCTTTTCAAAAAAGTTAAACCTTAGTGCACATCTACATACAGTCTAAGACTTTTAGTTTGAAGCCTCACTTTGGAAAATCAAACGAACGGAGCGGATTTTATGGCATTGATTATTAAATAATTTGAATTAAATTTTTCAAGAGGTGGCAACCACTTTCGAAAGACTACAGACCTAGCGCTTTAATTAGGCATCTCACTTTTGAAAATCGGTCGAAAGGTACAGATATTTTATCCTGCACAAAAAATCACTTCGCGTATTATATATATAGAGTATATATATAGATATGTCTGTGTCGTGGCGAATCCCAAAGGTACCTTCTCTGCCGACCCTGAATTTGAAGCCCAAGCGCTAAAATGAACGAGTGTTTGGCCTCATCGTCCTTCTCCTCCGTCCGTGCGCACAATTAAAACTGATATTGTAGAACTTTGGTGCGAATTGTAGGCAATTCGTTAACTAAGGCGAAGATGGACATGGAAATTTGTGCACCTTTTCAAGCTTAATAGTCGCACGCTGAAGTTTGGAAGGTCAACAATATCCGAGGCTTAACTGATCGCTGCACTGGTTTGAATTTTTTACGCTATTCACAAGGCCAGCGCACAAGCTATCGAGAGAGGTTTTGATAAAGATGAACATTTATTGAGTCAAGATGCCCGCTGGAAGCCGCGGCGGACTCCAGTGAACGCCCTGCAACCGAATAAGTTGCAGTTTTTGTACCGAAGCTCCCTTTCTTTGTGCTGCATTGCAACGCTCCAAACGGGTTGGTTACTATAACTCGCATATGAAATGCTATACAATTTTTTTTATTTTATATATAACTACATATGCGTTGACAAACATACATAAGTACATACTTATACACTAACATATATCCATATAAAAAAGATTATAAATAAATGTGAACAAATTTCTGGATAAAGTGCCTTATTCTGCAATACAAAAACCGCAATCTAAATTTCAATTTCCTATAAATAATTATTATCTACTAACATTTGAAAGGACATTACATACAAACATTTATGTACACACATACATATGTACATACATCTTTATTGCAGATGTAACTACATATGTACATTTAATATTACACTAACAGAAATGCTAATTTAAAATACTACGACACATACATACTCTCTTCCATAAACATTTGTACACACATGAATACATACATACATACATACATAGCTACTTGATACAATAGTTACTCAGACATGAAGCTGAAATACTAAACTACCGTCTACTAAAGTTCTTTGTTAAAAACATGAAAAAAATGAATAAAAAATAAAAACAAAATCAATTCTTATATGCATATACATTTTTGTGAAGCGGCTAGAAATTCAGAATAAGTCACAAGAAAAAAAAGAAACAAAAATAATAAGTATGATACATACATACATATGTATATGTTATCTACAATGAGCAGAAAACAAACGAAAAGTTAAAGTATTTAGTATAAGATACTAAAACTTGAGAATTAGTTTAAGAGAAAACAGTTCAAGTTTTTTTTTTTTTTTTTTTAATTGTGACAGTAACTAAGAACTTAAAAGCAAACATATACATAAATGTCAATGGTGAAACAAGTATACAAACGCATTTATGCCTGCATACATATTAACATTAAATACGTACCGTAAGCTGTTGTATGTGAAGCAATGCAAATACTTACATATACATACATACATAGTACATACTACTTCTGAATATCAGTGTTTCAAATATTTTTGCTCAATCTCTATTGAAAATCTACCTAATTAATTCTTATAGATGAACTCGTACATATTAAAAGTAAATCATAGAAATATGAAATATTAAATAGAAACAAAAAAAAAATAACTAAGAAACACCTTAACTACTCGTATCTACATACCTACGTAAATACGTGCATGCATACATACCAAACTAAATAAACTAAAAAAACCGCAATACAAGTTTTAACTTTCTGCATAATATACATACGTACTCACATACATACATAGACACATAATGATGAGCCTTTGCAAACTCTGCAGCCATACAAAAAAAAAACAATAGTTAGAAATACATACATACATTCACATGTACGTATATTTTCAATTATGTAGGTATAAACTTAAACTGAATTTGCAAAAATCATTGATAACACGGCAATACATCATTCTACATACATATGTATGTACATACATATGTACTAAACTTTCGTACAATCTTTTTATGACAGCACATGCATACATATATTAACATTTGCATACATACATACATACATACATACATCAATCCAAGTATGCGTATAATTACGGTGACCAGATTTCTGTGGCTAAAAATCGGGGAAATTTTAAAGCAACGAATCTGAACATACAATTTTGTTTTTAGAATAAAAAAGCTTAAAATAGTTTTATTTAAAACAAAACGAAGCGAAAAAATATTGAAAAATGTTATCAGTTTTTTTTTTAAGAAAATATAACTTACTATCTTAAAAAAGCACGTATGTAAAATAGAATTTCAAAATTTGTAGAACATTCATAAAAATTCGACGAATTTGAATAAATGTTCATCACAATTGGAAACATTTTAATCAGATTTTGTAGAATTGTTTTGAGTATGCAGTTTTATAGCCCATTAAATTTTAGCATAAAAATGTGAAAGGTGGAAGAAGCTTGGACTTGCCGTTGACTTTTGGCAATTTTTTGTTTGCCGCAATTTCTTCCATACACAGTATATTTATTCAAAAAGTTTTTTGTATGGAGCAAATGAGCAACACCTTCCACAAAATTTACCAAATATCAACCGTAAGTCCTAGCTACATAAAATTTGCACTTTGAATTGAATGGGTTACAAAACTGCATACTCCAAACTTTGTCGAATTTTGCTAATTTTTGTACAAAGTTTTAAATTCTGACTTACATGGTCTTTGTTAGATAACGAGCCACACTTTTATAAAACAATATTATAAACATTAAATAATCAAAAGGGGATTAGCCGATAAAAAACTAAAATGTCTCTTCGCTATTTATTTTTTTCGCCGCTATATCTACAGCTTTTGTTTTTCATATCCACGATTTTTTAATGGTATTAGTATTATTTTTTATAATTTCATTAATTATAGTATTATATTGTTAATAAAAATGCTGGCTATGTTTATGGCTCACTCATATTCCATGTCCTTTGTGATAGCGAAAGTGCTGCCTCGTTTGTTCGAAAAATTGTTTTTGGGTTTGGACACTGAAACACTGAAAATCGGGACTTAATCGGTACAAATATGAAAAATCGGTATACTTATACGTCCCGAATTAAAAAAAAATCAAGCGCGACAATTTTCTCAAAATCGCTACTGTCCCGCCAAAATCGGTACGAATGGTCACCGTACGTATAATATAATATCTTTTGTTCAGTTATTTTTGCAGACTTTTATTGCATAAAATGTTTTTTTAACTTATTTCTTGTTATGAAAAAATTAAGAAGGCGGCACAAAATGTGTTTTGACACTAATAATTTGACATAACAGTTATACATTCATACGTACACTGGTATGTTCTTGAAGAAAAACGATATACAATGCGATATTATTACCTAATAAATGTGGAATTTGTATTAGAAATAATTATAAAAGAAATACATATAAATTACTTTCATAAATATTACTATTAATACAAATGAATTCAATTAATAAAAACTTGTGCTTTTATTTATCTAAGAAATTATAACAGAAAAGTAAGTACAGTGTAAAATCAGTTTAAGCGCGTCTTTCTAATGTAGCCAATAAATGTTGATGAATTTTTTATTTTTTTCAATGAAGACGCAGTCAAAACTTTTTTATTGTTTAAATCTTTCCGGACAATTAGTCCCTAAATAAAAAGTTTGGTTTGATCTTTACATAAAATTGGGACCTCAAAGGGTTAAAGAAGGAAGGCGCGTACGAATGAGCACTCCACTCGGAGGCAGATTTGCTCATAGTGAATGCCCTGTGTGAGTGCCAGGAGGAGTCACATCCTTCCAACCCAGGTTAAACCATACTGTCAGTATGAAGCAGAGGTGGGCAGCCTCGGCAGAGCATTTTTGTAGTGTGCGCGCAATTGATGTCATGATGTATGCGTGCGAACAAATTGAATGAAGCTTCCGCTGCCTTCTCAAGCAGAACGTGTATGTATACGCGAAAACGCTGCCGCTGGAAAATATCCACGCTTAAAAGGCACTGTAGTTATTAGGCAGGAAGTATGATTACCTCATTTGAAGGTCCTTGGAGTACAGACCCGAGCCGACTCCTTTTCCATCTTTGAGCCATCGGAGTAGTTGGAAATACCATCATTTACCGACAGGAGACCACTTTACCAATCTTCCCGGGATTGAAAGTGTATGATAACCTTAAAACTAAGTCCCAGAACGACGTTAGGTAATCAGTTTAGACATATAAGTCGACCTTGGGCCCGTTTCGGTGTTCACTATTAATTTCCTTCAAGACCGCTGCGTGTCCGTAGTTGGTCTGCCTGCACAATTTTGGTTCCCTCAGTCTAAGGGCCTCTTTTACGGCTGCACATATTACGAAAACTTGTGGTGGCTTCAAGTAAAGGATCATGTTCAGCCCTGTTTGGGGTGCGCCTGGCATACCGAGGCTTGCGAGTCTCTGCACTTTTCTAATTATTCTCTGATTGTTGCTTTTATCCAGTGCTTTCCACCAGACCAGCGTTCTATATTTTAAAATCAGTTGGATGACTGTGGTCTACATACCGTGAATGATACGTGGTGATAGCACCCAGTTTTTTTCGAAAGTCCTTTTACAGGTACAGTGCGCTGCTAGGCCCTTATTTGCTCTTTCCTCTACGTTACGCCTCCACGTAAGTGTGGAGTCAAGGATAATACCTAAGTATTTGGCCTCGGAGGAAATCTTCAGACCAAGACAAATTCGGTTTTAGAAGGGTTACTTCCTAGCCCATTTAGTTTTGGCCAATTGGAAATACTGCCCAGTGTCGATTCCATCAGCTTACTAATTTTTGTAGTATAGCCAAGTCATCAGCGTAGGCAACTACCTTCGTTCTCCTAACTTTAAAGCTTTCTAACAGTTGATTTCGTACCATGATCCATAGCAGGGGTGAGGTGATAACACCCCTTCCTGCGGAGTTCCCCTTATTGTTCTCCTAATCACGGACCCTGTGTCTACAGCTGCGTTGATTACTCTGCTTTTCGGCATCGATTCGATCCATGCAACTATATACTCCTGGATGCCATGCCTCTCCAAGGCCCAACTAATTACTTCCGCTCCGAGGTTGTTGCAAGCCCACGCAGCATCTGTTCAATAATACGTCGCTTCGTGGAGAGCGCTATCGACTGATCCGCCCTTACAATAGGCATGCAGCGCTATGTCCATTGAGCGTTTGCGGGTCTTCAAATTGTTTTTAGTATGGACGATGAGAAGGAAATACGGCATATACATAAGTAGCATATTTTTTTTAGAAAAAAAGTGATCGCAATAACACAAAATGAAATTGCATTCTTGATTGATGGAAGAAGTTGCTGTTTGACTATTACATAAATACTCAAACCCTGTCCCTTGAACGTCGCTTCAGACCTGTCAGCCCGTGAATTTCACATCATTCCTACTCACGTTTTAAAGTGGGAAATAGAGATGGGCGCAGGATATCGGAACTCGCGCGACCTACGGTACCAATTTTAAATTGGCCGGCATGAGCGGTATCGGGAAGGTCTTTACGTGACCCCCGGTACCAATCTGAAAGGTCTCGGCATGGGCGGGCCCGGGACCTGACAAATGAATGTCGGGATTGGCGGAATCTGGATTTAATATTTAGTCCCGCGCCCATCTCTAATGGGGAACACCTCCCATGCACGAGATACTGACATATGTACATACATATAAAGAAATCAGTCCCACCCTGTCGAGGCAATACGTATTTTGAAATAAAAACCTGGCTTTAAGGATACATACATATGTATGTATGTACTAGGAATGTTTCGAATGTCATATTTTCCATATTCGCGAATGCGAATGCGAATTTTCGGAATGCGAATGTGCGAATACGAATGTTAGGAATCACATTAATAGAGCTATAATCAACTTAAGTAATTATTATTACTTAAAAATTTTGTAAATTACTAGAACATTGAACGAGTGCTTAACCTATACAGTGTTTTAATCTAGTAGCCAAAGTTCAAAAGGAGCATATTATATTTAAAAAAAAGTAATTTCGCTGCCTTTTCTCGCATGTGGTCGTAGTTTAGTTTAGTTTTCTACCAATAGAGAATATTTCCCGAGATTAGCTCGTTTTTCTTTAAGATAGGCCTTTAATTGAATTTTAATTTCACATTTTTTAATGTCTCCAGATTCTACATCCGAGCCTTCGCTTTCGCTGCAGGAATCTAAAATTATTTCTAGGTGCCTGAAGCTAAAAGCCGGTTATTCTACGCACCCTGGTTAGACGGACTTAGAGCCTTTTCAACAATATTAGAGTGGACTCTCTGTCCATGTACACAGTCGCATTCGCAAAACATTCGTATCATTTGATGCGAATGCGAATGTTGATTGCGAATGTGTAAAATGATGCGAATCATTCGCATAATGAATGCGAATGCGAATGCAAATATTCGCAACATCCCTGGCATGTACATATGCAACTTGGCTAACACAACTGCAGATTCTCATTTCTCTTTCCAAATTCCCCACTTGAGGGTTAATGTACGGTATTGACGTTAATAGGGTAAACAAGTTACGTTTATTTCTTTGTTCGCTTTGACTTCTTAAACATTTTGGTCACGTTCGAAAACTCTGCTCCCAATAATTCCCACAAATTTAAATTATTTTTGTAAGGGTTTATTTCTAATTTAAAATCATATCTTATAGCAAATATCACATTTATCTCCAGCTTCTTAAGCTTCCCACAAATCCAATGACCCATCACACTATATCAACTGCCTGCCGCATCTGCCGAATGCCGCGATTCTATGTGACGTTGAAGATCTCGCCTTCGCGCCAATGTCTTATTACACAGCGTACACTTGTAGCCCTCCATCGGCACATTGCTCACATTCGATTGCATATGCAGACGCACATGTTTATTCAGATTGCTAGGATCACCGAATGGACGTAGACAAAATTTACATTTGAGTGGCTTAAAGCCTGTGTGAGTGCGTATATGAATTTTTAGTCCATATTTCCGTGAATAAACCTTGCCACAGTAGATGCAGAGGTGACCCTGCTTAGAAGCGCCCATATTGCTGACGATCGCTTCGATCTGGGCAGCAGCGTTGAGTGGATTTGTGGCGCCAATGCCAGTGGCAGGTTGCAGTAGGTGGTGCATGTGTGGCAAAACGCTACTCACCGATGAAATTGGCGGTAAAAAAGAGAGGGCGGCACTTGGTGTTACTGCGGTGCTGCTGTGAGCGTTCGGGTTACTGAAGGAAGCTGTGGTAACAGCTGCGCTGAAGGCAATCGAAGGTGAGACAGGTTTAAAGGCGGAAAAGCGGTGTACTTGTTGTTGTTGTTGCTGGTGGTGGTGGTGGTGTAGCTGTTGCTCTTGTTGTTGATGATGCTGTTGCGAATGTGTGGATGTTTGTACAGCTGCGGCTGGCTGTGGTGATGAGGCTGGCGAAATGGATGATGTGCTTGATGGAGCTGCTGGTGGCGTATGCAACAATGATTGGCTGGTTGTTCGGGTCGCCGTCGCTGCAAGCAGCTCACGTTGTTGCTGTGTGTAGCTGGACGCTTTTAGAGCGTAATGCAAGCGTATCCAGAGTATATCCATAGAGTGACGACCACATGCGAGAGCCAAATGGATTTTTAGCGGATTCGGTGTTTCGAACGACAGCTGACAGAGGTGACAAGTGTAACGTTTATTGCCTGCGGGAATTGAAGCGGAGCAAATTGTGAATTGGAAAGGTAGTGGTGTGAATTTTTTTGTGAAACATTTTTGTTTAATCGATATATCAATAGATATATACATACATATATCCTAAAGATTATCGAAAATCATGGCATATGCGCATACAGCCAGCGCCAAAAATATGAGTACTCGACGTTTTGACGATTTTCTTATTTTTTTTTTTATAAAAATTTTGTCCATTCAACAGCAAAAAACAGCAGAATTAATTTTTTCAATTTCATATAGAACTCGGAAAAATTCAAGCAACGGCAAAAAATTTTCCTCAAAATGTTCAATTTTTGAATTCGATTTCTTAGAAAAATTTTGAGTATGCAGTTTTGTAGCTCATTCAAGGCTCTAAAATTTACCGTTGACTTTGAGAACTTGTTTTGTTAAGGGTGTTTAAATTTTCTTCTATATAACGCAGGAACAAAATCTATTTTTATATGGTAGAAAATGCGCAACACCCTCGACAAAAAAAAAATTCTCAAAAGCCAAGGGTAATTTAATGGGCTACAAAACTGCGTACCCAAAATTATTCTAAGAAATGGAATTGAAAAGTTGAAAATTTAGGTGAACATTTTTTGGTATTTCTTGAATTTTTCCGATTTCTAAATGAAATTTGAAAAAATTGATTCTGCTGGTTTTTATAAAAAAATAAGAAAAATTTGGCATAGAAAATATAAATCAAGAAACGTCAACGTATTCATATTTTTGACGCTGACTGTATATGGAAAATCATATCGACTTCAGTGTTTCAATGAATTACGAAAACGATATCGATAAATGAATTAAACACTGAATTAATATATCGATAAATATACAGGCATCCATATCTAAAATAGTTACGATTAATATATCAAAAATTACATCGATAAATACAAAATTAGCAGTAAAGTATAAAATTAATATACACGGCTTTATTTATAAGAATATAAAACTCTTTTTTTAGCAACACCTATCGATAAAAATTTCGATAAATCAAATCAAAAATACAAAATATCGGAATTGTATAAAATTAAAATACGGCCTTAATTGTAAAAAATATAAAACTATTTTTTTTGTTCGCAACACTCACCTTGTATATTAAGTGGCGCAAGAAACGGTATAGACATTAGCAGCGCCACCTCCTCGCCAAACCACGCCACTATTTCCTCGTCACGCGGCACATCGCGCACAGTTCGCACATGCACCATACCGCCCGGCTGCAATTCAAATAGCGCATTATAGCTGTGCACATCCTCCGAGAGTTTTATGCGTCTCAACAGTTCGGGACTCATGCGCAGCACACCTTGAGAAAGCGTACAAAATGCCGTACTAGACTCCGCAGCGGCCATAGTGTTGCCAGTGCTCATGAGTGCATATGTTGGTATCGCTTCGGACATCGTATCTTTGGGTGTAAATTGTGCGAGGAGGACACCGGTGCATGTGGCACGCAGTTTAGAACGCTTGGCCGTTATTGCAGTCGAAGTGCTGCTGGTAGCTTCCATCCGAGTTGAAGGTGGCGGAGAGTGTAGCGTTGTTCTAGTAGTGCTGGGGGCAATACTCGACGATCCTCTGCTGGTGCTGGGTAGTAGGTGTTCTATGCGAAATATCATACTTGCGCTACGTTTAAGCGAGCGTTGTTGTTGTTGTTGGTGTTGTTGGTGGTGGTGGTGGTGCTGCTGCTGTTGAGCGTGTTGCAGTGTCGGCTTTTGTTGTGATTGTGCGGCAATATTGCTGGTATCCAAGTGTAGTTTATGTTTATGCGTGTTGTTGCTCGATAGCGCTGGCAACATTTTTCTTCACGAAAAAAAAAATAAAATTGAAATATCCTCTTTGAAAATGTTTGCGAAATTCAAATTAAAACGACACTCTTGTGTATTCCCTGCGCGCTCTGATTTGATTCTGCGTTCCAATTGGGAAATGTCCTTGGCTTTTATATCGACGCGTCTGCCTGAATGCTCATTTCGCCTTGCAACCACGTGTCTGCGCCTGGCGGCCCTTCATTTGCGACCCTTCGCGCTTGGCGCACAAACGTCAAAGGCTCGTCTCGCAAATTGCCCTTATCCTGCGCGCCACGGCTATCAAAGTTTTCTGCTTAGAATTTTCGCTGCCATTTGAGCTCTCTCTCTCCCTCTCTCTCTCTCATAAAATCCCTGCCTGTGCGTGCGATTCTGCCACAGCTAGCGCCAACGCATCGCTTTAGTTCCGCAGTTGGTGACAAGTGCAAGAATTCCCAGCATTTGACATACCCAAACATCCGAATTCGACATCTCATTCACATCCATATCCGCAATAACAACATCACAATCCGCAGCAACCAAACAACACCAAATACTGCCTGCCAGCCTGCGAGTCAATCAGCCAGGCAGTCGTTCAACATGGTCCAGCGGTGGTTGTTTGGCAGCAAACAGCAAGTGCAACATCATGTTGTGCCACACGCTAAGCCATATACAGCTACATACATATACAGCAAGTGTTGCACGCCTCTCTACTCGACATTTACCACTCACCCATTTACTATCTGCTCTAAACAATCATTTGTCGCTGCTTAAGTAGATCTATGGCGAGATGTTGTTGTTATTGCTTTATTAAACGTTGTTGTTATTGCTTTGTTAGTGTTAGTGCTGTTGTTATTGTTGCACGCACATTTTGTTTTTTTTTTGTTGGTTGAGCCTTTTTGGCTTTTCGCATTTGTTGCCCACCCCGACAAGCCTCCACTACTTATCACTTCGTGAAACGCTTAGTTGGCAGCGTAAAAAGGTTTTTAATTGAAATTAAACGATCGAGTGTCAATGTTATTGCTGTATTGTACTGCTTGCAAATGTGTGCATGTATGTGCGCATATATGCAAGTTCTTTTTTTTATTGTTTCCAGAATATGTTTTGCTATGCTGTACAAATCGCATCCTTCACATATGGATATGCCTACATAAATACAAATGCCATGCAACCCCTCTCCGTACGCAATCCATCTAATACTTTAATTTTTGCATTTGTTTGCGGTTAAGTTTGGGGTGGGTCGTGATTTTCAGGAGCGTTCATAGAAAGGGGCCATAAGATTGACGAAGGCGCTAGCGGCTTACTACTCTTGAAAAACAGTTGCTGTTTATCGCCTATAGTATTTACACCAGAGTCATCAGACCTGTTGTGGCCCATTTGAGCCTAGTCTGGTGGAATGCTCTAAACGAAGGGAACAATGAGAAAGGGCAAAGGCTCGCAGGCCTTGTTATAACGGGGAGGTGACTAGTGCACCTCAGAAGGGGCATAAATGATCGCCTGAAACCGCTGCTAATTTTCTATCATCGTGTGGCTTTGCTCAGTCTTAGATCACTGACTACAATACGCGGGTTTGGAATTTCAATACAAGTATACCTATATGGCTTCTGACCGGAAAAAAATGGGGCGCAGGCCTATTAGTAACAGATGCTATTATATCCATATACACTGATGATTCAGAGATGGACCAAGAAACAGGTGCCGGTCTCTGATTGGTGAACCGTAGATGAAACCGACTTTTCGAAATCTGGTCTTCTTCTAAATAGCCCCACCCCAGGCGAAAGAGGCACTATCTTTTTCGATTACGAAGAGGCTTCGAGAATAAAATCTAAATATGTATGTATATGTGAATACTTCATAGCCCATTTAAATGACTTATGGGCCAAGTGAGTTGATTTTTAAATCTCAAGACCATTAGGAGCGCGTTTAAATAGGAAAAGCAAGGTAGATCCTTCCGCCATCATCGAAGCGACTCAAACACCTGGGGCATGCTTCTTAATCAATCTGGTAGAGTTAACAAAGATGGAAGTATTGAACCTCCTTCATTAAGGCTCAGGGACGGAATATTAAGTCTCGCAATAGAAGTATGAAATTTCCCCAATAGGCCCTTCTGGTAACTACATATGTTCCAATACGGTATCCTAAAAACATTCCTCTAACTATTCAGAAGTTAGTTGACAATAATCCTAAGTAGTGGGGAGTGAACTCCGCTTTGTGATGTACCCCTACTCACTATTTCATAGATGGAAGCGCTACCTCACTCTGTTGAACATTTTCTGTTGCAAATCACGCGATAAATTAACCTGGTGACTCCTTCTACGAGAAGCTACATCTACCGATCAGCACTTACAAGTACGCATGCTAACTTAATGGCAAAGAAACTTTAGCTTTCCCGATTGTTATGTGCAGATTAATCAGAAATTTCTTGCGGACACATGTTACATCTGTGAATGCCGTTTTGGGAACACAATCACCCGACGTCCACGAGACCCACCCACAATGGCGCAGCGGAACATTACTACGCTTCATAGCGACATCGTACGAGTCATATATATTAATATGGACGGAACTTAAATTATTGACAAAAATATGTCGCTGACTTCGGGAGACTCAAACCACAATAGCTCACTTCGCTCTGGCTACTGCAGCATATATCCCTAACGAATGCGGAGAGACACGCCGCGACTCAAGACATCTCTTCACATGCCCACAAAACCCCTCTCCATTAACGCTTCTGTCCCCCAGAATCTGCACGCTTTCTGGGTCTCCCGTTAGGTGACCTTGACGACAACAATTGAGGGACTTGCTGATCGAGGCGGGTGCAATAATGAACAATGATACTTAATGAAAAGGGCGCAAAAAGTTCCCTCGCCATTTTCTCAACC
Organism: Rhagoletis pomonella; assembly: GCF_013731165.1. Classification (NCBI taxonomy): domain Eukaryota; kingdom Metazoa; phylum Arthropoda; class Insecta; order Diptera; family Tephritidae; genus Rhagoletis; species Rhagoletis pomonella. The sequence goes on along the minus strand of NW_023458566.1, from coordinate 4,257,731 downwards.
GCTCCTGTACTGCAAACATGCCTGAATGTCATTTTATTGCGCGCACGTTCCTATAACACATCTAATTATGCATCACCCTTGTATGTATATGTTGTTGTATGCACCGCAAATGCAAAGCGTTGTTGCAACCACTGCAACCGCAATACGCATAAGTGCCAGTATCATAACGCAGCCCGCGCGGCGATCAACGCCGAACGAACATTCAAACACACAACAACAACAAAGGCATTAGAATAATAAAGCGTTTACCTTTCAAATCACTGAATCATCAATGGCTCGTGCCCTTTTGCGTCGTCAACCATTTGCGTACGCTGCTGCTGCTGCTGTGGTTGTAGTTGTTGTGTTTTTAAATCTGCAAATCCCGAAAAACATGTGTTTCAGGTCACATCGCACGCGCCACTAGCGCCTTTCGCTTTCATCAACAAAAATGCCAAAATGCCTCTGGCTACTTACCTACTTGCCACTTGGCGTGGCTCGCGCTTCTAGGGTTGATAGCGGCCGAGGCGGCAGGGTGCGTGTTGCGTTGTGATTGTTTTGGTGTTTGCTTGTTTTATAATATTTTTGTTGGGTAAAAATTATTTAGGCATTACGAGTACATCTGGTTGGGTTTATTTAGGTTTTTAATTAAGTGCTTAAGGGGTTTTTGAAGGTTTGCAGGTGGAAGATTGTATGTACCACGCATCGTTGGTGGCGCTGGTTGGTGTATTCATTTAGAGGTGGTGATGGAGTTGAATTTGGCTGCTTGCCTTTAACATAAACGCTTGTTTGTGTGTGTGAATGTGCAACTGGCAGTGTTTTTAGCGAAATGCAGCTGCAAGTTGTAGGTATATGAAAATGAGTCCGCAAAAAAAGTAGGAAGAAAATTTTTTTCTAACAATCTCAATTGGGCCAATATTGGCCGATCTTATAATTTCATTCTTAAATAAGTGCGTTAAGCGCCAAGGAACTGTCGAAACTTATCATGCCCATACACTTTGTATGAAGCATCCCACAATTTACATATGTTCATATGCACATACTACATACATACACTCACGGCAAAAAGTATTGGCACGGTTAGTTTTTCCAACTATGTACAACAATATTTGTGTTTATTTTTTGCGCTGACTTTTTATAAAAATATGGTTCATACTACAACAAAAAACATACAAATATTATTTCTAAACTTTGTGCAAAAACTCAGAAAAATTCTATAAATTTCCATGCAAGTTTTCTAGTTTTTGAAGTTGCGAAAAAACCACAGTGATTTTTGAGATTTTTTTTGGTTGCAGGGTTTTCGCATTTTTTCCATACAAAGTGTTTTTGATTTTTTTTCTATATGGAAGAAAATGCGTGAAAAATTTGCTTCAAAAATTTCCTTTACTAAAATTAAATGTCCTACAAAACTGCTTACTCGAAAGAATTCTAAAAAATCTGATTATAAAGTTGAAAGTTTGCGTGAAAGTTTATTGAATTTTCTTAAGTTTCCCGCAAAGTATAGATATTATGTTTTTATGTTTTGTTGTATGTAGTACGAAAAATATTTTTATGAAAAGGTAACGGAAAATTTTTTTAAGAAAAATTGTTGCATACTTTTTGCCGTGAGTGTAAATACAAAAATCTTTTTGAAATAAATAAGAAACAAATTTGTATTACAAAGAAAGGTGGCAACCCTCATTGAAAATATTTTTTTTAAATACCCTTCATTGAATATCCATACTGCGTTATTTTAGTGGCAACCTTACTCTGAGACACTACCTTTCCGATGCAAAAAGAATTATCGAAATCGGTTGACGTGGTCCAAAGTTATGCGGGAACATACATAAAAAAGAAATAAAAAATAAATAAAAAAGAAAAATATTCCGACGAACTGATAACCTCCTCCTTTTCTGGAAGTCGGTTAAAAAAAAAATTAAATAAATATACTATTTAAAATAGGTGGCAAGCCTATTAAAAAAATATTTCTGAATTGGGATTTAAAAAAAAAGTGGTTCGAAAGCTTTGATGAGTACACCTGCAAGTAACAAAAAGTAGTCATAGCGCTGAAGAAATTTTTGTGGCTTGGAGAAGCGGATCATTTTACGATTTTCTCTATGAATGCATTTTTCCTCAAACCCAAGCCCAAACCCAGAACCTATAGCACACATACGCACGATCGCTTCCAACTGCTGACCTAAGTGGACCTTCTAAGCGAATAATCTGAAATCTGTATATTCCTAAATATTTATCTGATTGTACGCTAATGAGATTAATGTATTTGCGAATACAATAACTAACTGATGAACTTGAGGAACACAATACATACATAGTACGAAATAATTAAATTAATTTATCAGTAAATAATATCAGCACGCGGCCACACATGTATGTATGTATGTATATACATACACACATCATCCATATGCATAAATCTATTTCGTATGCTAATCGCTTTTCGTTGCTTGACGCAAGCGTTTTATTTTTAAGCAAGCAGTAGCAACATATTTTAATCGCAATCAAGATGCTGGGCAAATATGTTGGTAACAGCGCACAGTTGTTGCATTTCGCAAGCTGTTGCAGATGCTGCGACTCGCAGACTATGTTCTAGGTATGTAGTAGTAGTGTTTTTGCCGCACGCATATTGTGTTTGTCAGCGGTTGTTTGAGGGGTGTCACCAAGCTAATTTATCATTTTTCGCATCTCATATATGTACATACATACATACGAGTGCGCCAAGTGCATTTGCTGGCTTTTGTTTACTTAACAACAACTTAATCTATTCGCAACCACAATCATAACCATAAATGTACACCCGTTTGACGCCCACCCTGAACCATACAATATGTTGTAGTGTAGTACAACCCCTCTCAGCTAAGCGAGTCGTCGTTGCAAGCCAGCCCAGTCAGCCACTCAGCGCGGTCTAGGCAGTGGTGTAGCTAATACGCATCGAATTTGCTTTCACATTTAATGCGTACAAATACTTAATAATGGCCTTTCATAAAATTTCATCAAAATTCTAAACAAAAAAAAAAAAACAATATAGCACGCTTTATTGCAAAAGCAACAAGAACAACACAAACAATAGCGCAGAATATGACAGCTTGTACGACGGCGCAACGAGTGCGTGCAAAATTTTCGATACAGAATTTTTTGGTTGGGACCAACAATTGTTGGTTTCTTGGCCGGTGATGTTGGTGCATCGTAGCAAGTGTACAAACACCGACTTTACCATTACGCTGAGGGTGTTTACTTGTTTCGGGTATCGGCTTTCAGCTGACGGCATGACTTGTGCGCGGCCGCTGCTGATGTTGATGTTAGTTGTTTGGGTGATGTTGGTGTTGCAGGGTACTTGCTGGGTGGTGTCGAAGATCTTTAGTCCTCGGTATGGGGTTGTCTAGCTTAATGTTAAATAAGTGCGTAACAAAGTTTTGCACTGTCAGGACAGCAGGACGTCAGTTGGGTGGATTCCCGTGACGATTAGTGTTTTTTTTTTGACAATCGTTGACATCATTTAGCACTATTTCATGAAGCGGAAAAAAGTAGTGAGATGCATTTAAAATTAAAGGTCTAAAACAACAATTTTTACAATTTAAAGTTTTCTGATATAATTTGTGGAGCGAAGTTCTTCTCTCTCACCCCCTAGAATTTTTCTAAATGAAAAAAAAGAATACCCGTATTTTTTTGTTAAACAAAAAATATATTTAGAACGCCTCAAAGCGCAGGAAATTATCCATGTATTTTATATTGAACAGGTGGCAGCCCTCTTAAAAAATTTCATCAAAATCTGTTCGGCCGTTTCTAAGTGAAGATAGATTTCGCATGGTGTTGTAACTTCGTTATTATTGCACATATACTGTGGAGTTTCGATGATCTTCACAAAGACTCCCTTTGCGAATTATATATATTCATGTAGCTAGATATGTAGAAATGACTCTTCGAAAAGGTGGCAACTCTAATCAAAATTATTTTCTAACTAACGCTTTCATAAATCTCTTTCAATTGAACTTATATTTTAGTATTTGATATAACTTGTAATAAGTTAACTAAATTCGACTTTTCAAACATGTAGCAACTTTCCAAAAAGAATTTTCAAACTAAAATCATCCTAAATGTATTTCGTTTGACATTGTGATGCAACTTCAATTAACTGATGAATTAACTTGAATTTAGAATAAATCATTTTCAAATACATTCGAATGATCCCCATATTTTAATAATTCAGTTAACTTATTACATAATTTGAATTTAAACTGGTGGCAACCCTCTTTAAATACCTATTAAAAATTCTAAATGTTCAATGAAAAAATAATTTTTAATACTCATATTCCATCCATATTTTAATATTTCAAATCCACCATATAAAAGAGGTGGCAACTCTCTTCAAAATCTTTTTAAACTAATACCTTATTAAACCTCTTTCGTCTGCTAAATATAATTCAGAAATAAAGCTTTTTTAAACTCATTTCGATTGATCCCATCTTTCAATAATCATTTAAATTACTAAATTATTTAAAGGTAACTTTTTTAACATGTGGACATATTTTTTTCAAACTAAAACCTACTTAAATTTCTTTCGTCCGACACTCAAATTGTGATCATATTTCAATTACCTAATTGGCTTAAGTAAAGCTGAACTTGGATTTTAAAACAGGTGGCAACCCTCCTACATGTAGTTAAGAAATAAGACCTTTTCAAGACCATTTCGATTGATACTCATATGGTAATAATAGATTTGACTTCTTAAATAACTTTAATTAAATTTTTTGAAAAGTGGCAATTTGTTTATAAAAGGTAAAACCTTATTTTATATCTGCAGCCCAAGCCCCTTAATTTGGCAACTAATTTTTGAAAATCGAACGAGCAGTGTGGATTTTATGGCATTGCTTATTAAATAATTCAAATTAAATTGTGTGACAGGTGGCAACTCCCTTCGAAAAAGTAAAACCTTATTGCATGTCTACAGCCCAAGCCCTTTAATTTGACAGACCTTGACCAAAAATCCCTTTGCACATATAATATGTAGATTGTTTATGTAACCATTTTTTAATACTAACGATTTTTATTATTGCATTTTTGGGGGTTTTTGGGGAACCTAAAAAAAATAGTTAATGTTAGTGTCTGACCGACTAAAAATTGCATAGCTTGAAAAGATCGAGACTTTTATTTAGTGCAGTACACACCGTGTACCAGGCCATATTACCTTCGAATAAATGTTCCAAGCACCCCCACTAACTTTACTACTATACATAAAATTCCCAAATCGCTTTAATCAATACCATACTAAGCAATTTTGAAAATTTAACTTGCTAAAAGTTGTATCGGGCATTAAAACTTCGGACCGGAAATAAAATCAAAACGAAAAAGAGTAAGTTGCTATTAAAATAAAACAATAAAATGAAATTTGAGAAATTCTACAGAACGCATTCAATTAAAAAAAAATATAATAATTAAAATTTATATAATTTGTAAAAATTTTCTTTACAACTTTTCGGCCACTTTTAGCCGAAGCCAAACCGAATCCGAACCCGAACAGCATGGCCAAACTGTTCGATACCCGAACACTTGGTCGGACACTAGTTAATATTAAAAAAAATGGTTAAATAAATTTTTTTTTTTTGCACCACCCCATTTATTCGGCGAAAGACGACTACATTAGATATAACAACAATGAGCTCTTTTTATACATACATACAAACATTTTCTTCGAAAGATTTTCTTTTAATATTTAGGTAGCCCAGTTAGGTGCCTTGGCACTTTTTTCACAGGGCCTCTTTATGCCAAATGTCAAATGGCGAGAGTAAGACATCCACAACGAATATTCTGACATTATTTCATTCAGCTTACAGATGACTGAGGTGCTAGCGAAGGGAACTTACTTTATTTTTTATGAATAAGGCCATTATTATTTAAGTAAACAGGAAACAGCCATAGAACGTATACCTATGATTTCGGAAGATGAAAGAAAAGAGGATTTAAAATTTCATCAGAACTAAAAAAAATACTTTATCCCTTTTAAAACTCCATCCATTCATTATTTTGTCTCAGAAATACGGACCATTTTTTGCTTTTTATTGCTTAGGTACTAATGAAAAGCAAATTTATCGCATTAATGTACTTTTGGACATAAAACTTTCAGAAAAAAAACCAAAAGGTCCCGAAAAGTCCCACAATATCGAATCAAAACATCAAGAAAAGTCCCGAAACCTTTCAAAAGTAAAAAAAAATCAACAAATTTTCAAACTTTTTAATTTGAATCTTTAAGTCGTATGTATGCAATTTTATAGCCCATATAATTCTAGTCTAATGTAAAAAGCTAGTCTAAAAAAGCGTTGAGTTTTAATATTTTTTTTTTTGTCAAGGCATACCCAAAAATGTTCAAAAGATTCAGACTAAAAAGTTTGAAATCTTGATGAAGATTTAGTATAAAGTAGTAAACTTTGATTTATATGGTTTGGGTTAAAGCTTTTTAATATAAAAACTTTATATTACTTCAATAGAAAGAAATAATTCCATACAAAATTTAGCCGCTAGGTGGGGCGCGAGACGATTCACCTTTTTTTTATTAACTACCAATAAAAGCTTGCCATTAATTTTTTTTTAATTACTTGTTTATGTTCAAAATAATAAAAGTAAAGTGTCTTTTTATTCCTAAGAAACTTGTATTCTACAACGAGAGATCATTTTAATGATATTTTCGTAAAAAAGGGAATGCAAATTTCTCTACTATGCCTTCTTGATTTGAACATCTAAAAAACTTACTTTTATTTACCCTCTTTGCTCGCAACTCTAGCGTGCGCCCACAGTAGACGGTTTGAAGGGTTCAAAAAATGTAAATTTAACTTACCACCTACATACATTCCAATTCCTGGCGATTGCACGTATCTTTTTGCACTAGCTAATCGCAATATCGGCCTTGCGTTAAGCTGGGAAAATGTCAGCTGCTTTCTTGTACGACAAGTAAGTAGGACAAGTACGTCATGTCATCATTATTTCGACTCACTGAGCTTCTTTTGCTACGTTTTTTCCCCCCAAAGATACGCATTCCCCCTGTCGGCGCAATGCCGCTTAAGAGAAACAAACGTACACGTATACGTTTTCAAATTGGCCAGCTAAACTTGGGAAAACAAGAAGAAAAGTCGTATTGCGTAGTTAAGAATCCGGCGACACGCATTGACATGTTGGTAAAAAGTTAATAGACGTTCATTGATACAAGGGTGTCCCTTTGCAACAAAACACCTTGGCATGTAGGTATGTATGCTTGTAGTAGGTAAGTAGAATAAGTCGCAGTGCAAGTGTGGAAATTACATTCATTGTGCATTAGCAGTGCAAAATGACGCTGAGGAATTGAACAATGGGGGGAGCGGATAGCTTACGTTTGCGGTGGTTACTTCGATTCTACGCATGATACGCACATGCAGTGATATGTATGTGCACGTCCTTGCAGGCAGCATAGTCGACCATGTTACATTGCAGGTGTTGCCGATGTTTTTGCTGTTCGTTGCTTGATTGCTTCTCGGCTGGCCTGGCTAAGTGTTGCCATACTTCTACTCTCTGGGCATAGCGGATTTTTATTACCTTTTTTGGATGATTTGGACTGATCTTTAAAATCAGTTGTTTTAGCTGATTAATTGTGGATTTTAGCGTTCTATTAAAGAAGCGTTTAGATTTTAATGCAAAGTTCCCAAATGATATGCTGGGCAGCACTCTAAAGCCAATTTGCTTTGCAGCTTCTAATCTTTTTCTTTATTGTTAATCTACCATATAAGCTATACTAGTACAATTCAATTGAAATAAATCACCGTTTTATGCTTTTCAGAAACGGTTAGGTTGAATTAGGCGTACAGTGGCCCAGTGGAGATGATATCCCAATAACCTTTCTGGGCAGTTCAGCATAATCACTGTTTTTTTATGGGCTTAACTACACCCACAATACATTTTATAGAGCTCGTATAGTTCATCACTCAACACATCTCTCGCACCTGAATCAGAATTTTTGCGACATAGAAACACACTGAAAGATAAGACACTGAAAAAAGATTCACCTTAACTGAGACATCGCTGGTTTTGAACGGCTGGGCAGGTTCCTTTAAGCGTAATTTTTGGGCCGTATTTCTTAAGTATCGTAGAAACATATACTTATTTATGTTGTTGGTATATTTGTCTTATTTCATTTCATATTGCAGAAATGTGTATTGCTTTTAATATCAGCTTAAGTCCCATATTAGTATTCATCTTCGTAGTCGTATTTGTAATCGTACGTAAAAACGATAATAATGGTTATTGTAATGGTAATGTTAATCTTCATGGCAATGGTAATCATAATGGTAATGTTACCGATAATGGTATTGGAAAATGTGACGGTAATGGTAATGCTAATGGTAATGGTAATGGTAGTGGTATTGGTAATGGTATTTGTCTTCATATTCGTATCCCTACTCGACTTCATCTTCATCTACGTAATCGTATTCTTGTTCATTCAGGTCTTCATTTTTGCTTTCGTCTTCGGGCTCGGATTCGGGCTCATCTTCATGTTCGTGTTCATACTGGCGTTCGTAATCGTCTTCGTCTTCGTGGTCATTCTCGTCTTCTTATTTGTCCTGTCATCGTCGTGCTTGTCTTCCCATTTGTCATTTATTTGGCAACCGGCTGGTCACTAGTCGAAAACTGGTCACTAAGGATTCAGTTATGATTTTTGACTATATAATTAATTACCTTAATTGCAATGTTTTGTGTAGGACTGGGTTGGTTTCACATCTAAACTTTGAAATTTTTTTGGCTCCTACGCCCGTTCCGATCTGGCATCACCAAACTGCCTACCAAACTAAATGCGCTATTTTAAATGATTTTTAATTAAATTTGAAGTTTACTTGTGGCACAGCGGGTTTTGTTGTTTTAAGAGATTATGTAAGTCAGGCGTACAATAATTAACCAAGAGCAAATGGGGTGAGTGCGATGTATTTAGTTGAAGGGGTAGAAGGATTTGTGTTGGTATCTATTTATCAGTATTTTATCATTTGTTAGAATTAGTGAGTAGTAGAGTGATTTAAAATTGCAATGAATAAGTAATGTTTGCATAATTTGCTCCAAGGTAATACGTACGATTCAAATAGGAAGTGGGTTGAGTTTTATTCAAATGCAAAACGTACAGTCAGGCTAGTCATAGTTTGGCAAAGACGCGTTTGTTTTTTTATTTCCTTGTACTACAGCATTTTATTGATTTAGTATTTTTCAAATCATGCTTTTGGTCTATTTTCGTGTGATGTTCATTGGCATAAACCAACAAATTTTTATTTGACAAAAAAAAAATTATTTTAATTAATTTCAACATAGATCCGCAATACAATTCTTTTTAGTTATAAAGCGTATCCTTGATTGATTTTCTCTTTAACTCCAATGCAAACCTATGTATGTATATTTCTTGCAATTGTTAGGCTCTAGTTTTCAAGGCAGACATTAGCGTAATCACTTAACGCATTTGAAGCACATTGTGCTTGGCTGCTCTTGCATCGGACACGCATGCTCACTTTGAATGAGTGCGAAGCGCGAAAACGGTGTCGAAGAGTAGACTTTGATAATCATAGCTTTATTACTTCATCTTTACCTCTATTTGTATTCTGGTTGATATTCATATTTACTATGTACGTATGTATGTATTTCATCATAACGGATTGTACAATCATATAAGAGATACACTGAAAATAAAATGTTAGAAAATTATTTAGTTAACAAAAGTAGTAGCCATTGAACTGCAGATGGTTTTTGCGGCAAGATTTTGCAAGGTCGAAAAACATTCGAAAGATTTGATAATGTAAATCTTTACATTTGATTCTCAAATATCTGCAAAGCACGATCCCGCCTAGAAAATTGGTAAACAATGTTTTCGAAGTATGTAGAAATAGTTAAGAATACTATACTGTATTAGGATCAATGAAAGGTGTGAGTACTCTTTAGAGTACTGCCGCACATCAGCTATTGAACTCATTTGGGATTGAAAAGTTTCGGTCGCAGCATCACTCGCGGATAACCAAAATATAATGTTCGAGATCCTAGGACAATTTAGATTCGTGCACAGAAAACCAACTGAGACCTTTACAAAAATTTTATGACTACGGATGCATATCAGAATCATTTACAGCTGCAGGTGGTGACGATACGAATATTTTTCCTGCATTAATTTATAGAAAGATTACATCCTCGGTCTGTCTATTTACGGTTAGTTATACTTGAGAGTACGCATCGCGTATTTGCTTCTAAGCTGTTTAAATCACACCTATTAGTTAATTTATTTCATTCTTAAGATCATCGAAAGATTATTAGATTAGACCTCCATTGGGGCAAATTGTGATTCATGTACATTTCCCTTACGATACGCAATGTGCTTACTTATTAGGGTAGATAGAAAAAATCTGCCATAAAAAAAAATAGTCGAATATAATTTTTATAAGAAACCGCGTGGCACTGTCAGTAAAAAAAAATCCAAAAATAATCGAAATTATTTTAGCAACTTGAAACTTGCACTTTATTATACTAAAATTTAATGAGCTACTAAACTACAAAAATCATTAAAAATAATTTTCAAGCAAATAATAAAACCAACTTCAATTCTCATATACAAATTTAGGAGTACCGTTAATTTCTTCATTTCAGAGTCGGTTAAAAAGTATAAAAGAAGCACAGTTTTAGAGATTTTTCGAAATTTTAATGATCTTGGGGCGACCTTAAATGTTTTCCGTACTAATAAAATTTCCAAATCGATAAATTTATTTTTTTTCGCTCTACCCTAGTGCCTATGTCAAAGGGAAATTAACGGTTTCTACCCTTCAGTATTTGGCTAGTAAGACGTTATACATAAGTCCAGCTCTGCGGTTTGTATAAAACTGGTGTGCCAGTAAGAGCCTCTGCATAAATCCGAAAAAAGTGTTCTTGTACCGTTCACAAGAACGTATTAGCCGAACCTTGGCTTGATTACCATTTCAGAGATAGTAGAAATAGATAGATTACTCTGACGAAGCTAAATATGAGTATCTTGGAATAAACTTTGATAAGGTACTAAGTGGGAATTCGTTCCTGGTCAAAGTCTAACGAAGGCCGCCCGAGCCACGCGGGCCTGAACAAAACTCATCGGTCGGAAATGGGGTGTGAACTTAAGGTTAATGGAGAGGCTACATTGTATTTTATCCCGTCCGATTGTTACTAATGTTTTCGTAGTCTGGTGCCCGAAAACATGTCAAAAAGGTTTGCTTTACTCTGGGCAGTAGGATCAATGACAACTTGTTACACCGCGGACCTAGATGGGATGAACTTCACTCCATATTCTCGTCCAAGCAGCAGCAGCTTCGAGAGAGATGAAAATGCAAATATCTGGAGGTACTGTTAGCGCATAAGGACCGAAAGGTATTTTGGGTAGAATACCAGAGATGGACGGGTTTTCCGAATCCACATTTACAAATATCTACAGAATGAGCCTTGAAAAGGATTTTAAGGTAATTTTATGGATATACAAAATTTCAGACAGCCGGATTACGACATCCACGTTCAACAAACAATGTTTTGCCACTCTTCAACTCTTGGCAGTGAAAAGAACGGTAACACTATGCTCACCGCGGAATCGTGGGCAACAAGGTCGTTGACGAATTGATGAGGGAAGGCTCATCATTTTTTTTTTGAGGGCCGGAAGCATTTTCCAGGATTTAGTTGCTCTTCTTCGAGACTTAAAATGATAGAAAGGGTAAGCTAACAATGCAGTAAGAAGTAGGGAACGTTGTGGTCTCTTAGGCAAGTCATGTCCTTTGGTTATATTTTAGGTAGAAAGGACATACATACATCTTTTTAATAGAACCTCCTCCATACAAATAAAACCCCAAGAGTTGTTGGCAAAAGTAGTATTTTTGATTCTGCTCCATAGATGGCGCTGTGTTCAGGATGTGGTAGAAGGTCGCACTAAGGCGCAATTTTGGTATTTATTAATTGCCTGCTTACGTTACAGATTCGCGAGTTGTTTAAGAAAGTCAGTGAATTATTCACTTCAGTAGCCCCTCAGCGATTTTTCCCAGTGCTTGCATCTTTATCACACTTTTAACTTCTTCGTCTGCTTTATTAGCCTCTAGCTGACCTTTTGGTGCGTGAGGATCACTCAATCGTTGTAATACAATGTTATCCAGCGGCAATGAAGAAACGTTGCTCAGCCATCTAAGTTTATAAAACCAAATCCCAAATGGCTTCGCAAGTCAGTGTAATTTCGGTAGTTGAAAGCAGTGTGGTTTGGTTCTTTAAATAATTTAAACACAGCGCGAGGAGCTCTTCCATAAGCATGCGCACCGTGCAGGTTTGTTAACTCAAAAACAAAAAAAAAGTGCTACAAAAGTTTGAACAAATTAAAATTATTCTTTCGATTTCAAATTGCCTGTTTTGCAGTTAATATTTGTGATGTGTTGCATATTCTTTGACAAAACTTGGGCGGTACCACGCGGCTACCCGAAGGGCGGGCCACCAGCGCCACCACCAAGACCACAACCGCCACCTGGTGGTGGTGGTGGTGGAGGCTATTCATATCCGCCGCCTAGTGGGGGTGGTGGTTTCGGTAATGGTGGCGGTGGTGGCGGCGCGCCTGGAGCAGGTTCGGATATACCTATCATCAAATTGGAATCTAAAGTCAATATCGATGGTTCATATCAAGTAATTTCCAAAAATATAAAAAACAACCTTAGCCAAATTAATAAAGTGTTGCTAAACTGCAAAATTTCTATTTACAACAACAGTATGAATACGAAACTGGCAATGGCATCAATGCACAAGAGTCTGGTTTTGTGAAAAATGCCGACGATCCCTGCAATGCTGTTTTAACCGCAGAGGGCTCCTTTTCCTACACCAGCCCCGAGGGCCAAGCTTTCCTTGTGACCTATACTGCCGATGAGAATGGATTTCGACCACAGGGTGATCATTTACCAACGCCGCCACCCATACCGCCTGAGATACAGGATGCACTGGATAAGATTGCTGCCGGTGGCGGACATCCTGATGATGGCGGCGATAACGGTTGTCCTCAGAATAATGGCTGCAATGGTGGTGGTGCTCCGCCACCACCCAGTAATGGCTATCTGTATTAGGGGTATGGTAATAAGTATGGTGATAAGTATTTGTGTTCTTATTTACATCTACAATAATAACTATGTACCTATAATAAAAAATTTATATATAAACAAATTTGGTTAGATATCTTATTCATTCTTTTATTTTAAGTATTTGTAGGTAGATTGCAAAATTATGTTTTGTACCGATATACCCATGGCCAGATGGAGAACGCTGAAGATCCCTTTGGCTTCTCACAGGAATACTAACGACCCACTGAGCCAGTGGGTGGCTACATGACCGCCATGTTCTGAGCCCCGTATAACAGCAGCAGCTGCAGAGATGAGGAGGTGATAGAATCAGCATATCACTTCCTCTACTAGTGCCCAGCAACAATTTTCTGGGGGACCACTTTTTCGAGAACCCCGATAGGTTAGGGAAAACTCCACCGGAAGGTTTGCTAGTATTCGCTAGCGAAAGACATGTAGGAATAGGCTTAGGGGAATCCTTGTGGGTATCGCTATTGGCCTCGTAGCAGACGGCCCAGAACGATTTTGACGTAGAATACGTCTTACGTTTCGATATGGAGGCTATGCTCAAATGCTGTAGTTGTAATTTTTAGAGCTTCACGAAAACTCTCATTGCACGAGAACTAATAAAGCGATTTCAAGGAAAAGTGTGGTGTTTCAAAGACAAAACTCCTAGCCATTCATTTTTGTAAGTAACAAATTCGATTTCTGTCGTAGAAACAACGGTAAATATTGGCTTATTTTGGGGTAAATTTTAAGCCTTTAAAGTGCTCTGGCAACTTATGATTTGCAGATATAACTTCAATTTTTGGGATATAGATTCTTTGGAGCAATAGAAATATTATCGTGTGCAATATATATTTAACAAATATAAATTAAACAAATATAGAGTATTTTAAGGCAAAATGCTCGAAAACCGCTCCAACGATTTTGTTTTTGTTTTCTTTAATAAAAAGTTCAAGGTTTTTCCTTTCGTCTGGTATATGAGAATTATTGGCTGATATTTTCTAGGTATGTTTATTTGATTCAAATATATGAGTATAAATGGTTTTCCATACAAAATCACTTCGTCATCTTTTGCAAACACGTGCATGCGCTGGAAGTGCGCTGGCTTCTGAGTAACAAATGAAAAAGAGTTGCCACTTGATAAAAAGTGTATTTGAAATTATTTATAAGTTAAATGAATTATTACAATATGGGTATCTATCGAAATGGGTTTGAAAAGGCTTAATTTCTTCATTATATGTAGGAGGATTGCCACCTATTTACAAAGATAAATTAAATGTAAAAAATAGGTAAAATGAGTTACTATAATATGAAAATCAATCAAAGTGGCTTTGAAAAAACTTAATTGCCACCTGTGCACAAAGTTCCATGGGTTAAATGAACTGCTTTGAAGATATTTTTTTTCTAAACTACATGTAGGAGGGTTGCCACCTGTTTTAAGATTTAAATTTAACTTGAATTAAGGGAATAAGATGATGTAAATATGCATCACAATGCGAGTGTCAGACATTTCAGTTTGAAAATAATTTAAAGAAGGTTGCCACCTGTTTACACATGTAGCAGAGTTGCGATCCATTTTAAAATTTAAATGCAACTTGAATTAAGGGAATCAGATATTTTAAATATGTCGATATATTTCGGTGACATACGAAAAAGGTTTAACATGGTTTTAGTTTGAAAATATTTTTTATATTTAATATTTTGCCATCTGTGTAAAAAGCCGAATTTGTTTAAATTATACAGAAGTAAGTGTATTAAATATTAAAATATGGGTGTCAAACGAAGGATTTTTAGGAAATATTCAACTTGAACATTAAGAATATTAAAAAGGGCGGTTTGAGAGCGTTTGGACATGATCACTTTGAAATGCTACGTGCTGCAAACTCCATCAGGTCATCTATATTTACTTATAAATATTCCAATATGTCATCGTATTGGCATTCAAATTCAATTGAAATAGTACTCGTTTTTGTGTTCGCATTTCGAATTCGCAACAAAAGGGTTGCCTTTTTGTGCTACCTGATCTACTCCACTGAAATAAAATCATTAATCTCGCTTCAACTTCCTATACAAAGAATAATCGTTTAACCTAACTTTCAAACGCTTTCAAAGCCTGCAAGTAAAAACATTTTTAAATTGAAATAAATAAGACAAAATACTACAAATAGCAGTAGATGCGCTTCAAAGTTCAAATACAAGCAATTATTCACTGGCTACACCATAAGTCAATCGTTGATAAATGAATTCCTATTTAAATTTGTACAGAGCTGATTAGGAGATAAATTACCGGCTTCAATGAGACAAAAAAAAAAAGTTATACGTAAATAAATACTAATAGTCACGTTTACATGGACAAATTCAAAAATATTTTAAGAATTAGTTGACGATGAGCGATCAAACTAGGGTGGTTCATAAAGAGTTGATAAAAGGGCAAGCAAATATGGTTACTTGGTAAATGTTGTAGAGTTAATGAGCGGATGATGCTTTGAAAAGCGATTTATATGTGGCCATAGTGATAGACGAGTGGTTAGAGGTGCATACTAACACTCAAAAGGACATAGGTTCGATATCTGGACTTAGGATGCAGAAGTAAATTTGAAGAATATCATCATTCCTTAAGCAGACTTTATAAATAAGTATTGGCCGCTTGCTGGCCACCAATCTACGAACTGCTGGCTGGTTTTCTACCAGCAGCCTGAGGCAGAAAAAAAATACAGTTTTATGTGTCGTAAACTGAACTAGAAAAATTTAATATTGTTTTGCTATTTTTGATAATTAATAGCAACGTAGATAATTTGTAGATTTTGTACTGCACTTTTTTCGACAAAAGTTGCTATAAAAATGGGCTACCCTAATGTGTTCAAAAATATGTCCACATACCTCTATCTTTGGCATTCGTTCAAGTGTCAATCGTCGCAATTGGATTTTTGCAAACACGAGTATCTTCATCTTTTGCACTTGAAAAATGTGCGCATCCATCTGAAGTCGTTGTTTTGCTTTGCGAATCTCTTCATCTCACTACTTGTATAGTGATTTAAATTTAGACAAACTTGTCCAATAAATAATGACGTAATCTATTATTATTGCGTTTCGCCGGTCGAAATGATCCATCCCATTTGGGGTGACTTATGGAACGCTATAGCTTTTGCTCATTAGCATAAGCTTACAGCAAAATCAACGTACATACATACATACATACATACATACATACATATGTAAAAAGAATAACAAATTCTTAGGAAAATAAAAAAGCATCAAATACAAAATCATGGCAAAAATATTTAAGCCGCATTTCGTTAACTATAACGAAAGAAAAAACAGTTGAGAACATAAATGTGACTTGCTAATACTTAGATACTTTTTAGAATCGTACAACGCAGCAGACCAGTTTAGTCAGATTTTAAAATTGAAGGAAAGCACAACGTTCCAACGGATTTTCAACTGAGGTGGCAAAGAAACAAAAATAAAGTTTACTTACAATTTTTTTTTTTTTTATTTCGCAAAAAATTGAGTGTGAAAATGAAGAAGCAAATCGTAAGTACTAAAAAATAATCAATTTATATACTCCGTGCAAGAAAGTGCTGATATTCTATAGAATTTTTATTTGGGATTGCTGATGGCAAATAAGAATTTTTATTACGCAAAAGATCTGCGAATATTGAACGATCACTGGTTTATCAATAGGAGAATAAAAATCCCTGTTTGCGTTGAAACAGTGCCAAACGTTATATTATTACACATACCGTCACCTGAATCGTCACCTGAAATGCAAAAAGTCGTTACTAATAAAATTTTGTTTGCATAAAACGATGTGTGGGGAGTTGTATTTCGATGAAATGTATTTTATCAATCAATAAGTGAATTTTGATTTTTTTTTATTAGTTACGGCATTTTGCATTGCAGGTGATGATATGTAGGTATGTATATGGATGTAGAAAGAAGCTGGTCAAGAAAAGAAAAAAAAATCATTCCATAACTTTTCTGTCGCAGTTGGACCAAAACGTTTATCT